>NC_083101.1:49668374-49972324 GCF_949774975.1 Lagenorhynchus albirostris | reverse complement strand
ATGCACCCCAAAAAGCTTTCCTGGAACATAGGTGTTTCAAAACCATGACAGTGTTTTACAGTTAGTATACACTGGGTAGACTGCCTAGCAATCCCTCCAAGAGCCAGAGGTGAGCGACACCTTTACTTATTTGATTGGATGCCCTTCAAGTTTAGGAAGGTCCCATTCTTATTCCCCAGCAGGTAAGACAGAGCCCTGGATGGCTGTGGCTGTGATTAGATAACTTCTGATGATTTTATTTCCCTTACTGAGCTGCTACTTCTAGGTTAAATTCATTTTATTACCTGTCCTTTTTTTTTTTTTGCGTTATGCGGGCCTCTCACTGTTGTGGTCTCTCCCGTTGTGGAGCACAGGCTCCGGACGCGCAGGCTCAGCGGCCATGGCTCACGGGCCCCGCCGCTCCGCGGCATGTGGGATCCTCCCGAACCGGGGCACGAACTAATGTCCCCCGCATTGGCAGGCGGACTCTCAACCACTGCGCCACCAGGGAAGCCCTACCTGTCCACTTTTAAAGAAGGACTGACAAAGTCACTGTAATAGGTCAGGAGTCTGAGCTCAGGGTTGGTCAAAGGTACTCACAGGGCAGAAGGTGGAAAAAAATAGGTGGGTAAAATAGGAGGGTTGGCAAGTACAGCCAGGACACCCGTGTTCACCGTGCATACTAATAAAGGCCAGAATCTCCTCATTTATCTCTGGTGGGAAGTTATGATGGTTTCACAGGATCAAACTCAAATCATATTCAAAGTAGGGGGCTTCCCTGGTGGCGCAGTGGTTGGGAATCCGCCTGCCGATGCAGGGGACGCCGGTTTGTGCCCTGGTTCTGGAAGATCCCACGTGCCATGGAGCGGCTAGGCCCGTGAGCCATGGCCGCTGAGCCTGCGCGTCCAGAGCCTGTGCCCCGCAACGGGAGAGGCCACAACAGTGAGAGGCCTGCATACCGCAAAAAAAAAAAAAAAAAAAAAAAAAACAAACTAGGGGATTTCCCCTGAGCATAAAAGGAAGAATCCACCCCTCGCAGAAGTTGCTGCTGAGGAATAAAGAAGCAGGTGTAGAGAACGGACTTGAGGACACAGGGAGATGGAAGGGTTAGCTGGGATGAAGTGAGAGAGTGGCATGGACATATATACACTACCAAAGGTGAAATAGATAGCTAGTGGGAAGCAGCTGCATATCAGGGAGATCAGCTCAGTGCTTTGTGACCACCTAGAGGTAGGATAGGGAGGGTGGGAGGGAGAAGCAAGAGGGCGGGGATATGGGGATATATGTATACGAATAGCTGATTCACTTTGTTATACAATAGAAGCTAACACAACATGGTAAAGCAGTTATACTCCAATAAAGATGTTAACAACAACAACGAAAAAAACAAAAAAAACTAAGTCAACCACGCCAACGGAGACATTGTATGTGTTTACAATTCAAGAAATCCAGAAGAGAATCCTTTATTCTGTATGCGAAGAATGGTCCATTTGAAAAGAAAAAAACTTTCTAAAATGTTGTTTTTCCATTTATTGTTCAGAACATCATTTTTATACTTCTGCATTTCTTACTATTCAAAGCCAAGTCACGTGAGTTACAGGGAAGCAGCTGATTGATTTAAAGTTGGGTCATGTGATTTAAAAACCAGTGGCAGTTGATTGATTTAAATCCCGGTCATATGACATGAGGAGTGGGTGCTAAAAACGGCTTTTTCATCTCTGGCTCAGAATATCATATTTACCTTGGTTTTTCTTGTGATTTAGAAAACTTGAGCTGTCTTTCCTTGCAATCATCAGGAGAAAAATACAGTATTTCAGGTTCATTCTTGAAACCAACCTCTCATGGTTAAGGTGTATTGACTAAAAGACCTTCCTTCAAGAGATTCCAAACCTCTGTAGGACACTTCATTGTATTTGGAGAAAAAAGAAGAATGAAATCATGTCAGCAGCTGCAGGAGGCAAGGCAGCCCCCAGGACTAGGGAAGGAGGAGGAGGAAGGGCTGAGAGTTACTATTAGAGCAGATAACGTCCAGAGGGCGCTGAAGCACCGGCAGAGTCCACCTGCACTCCCACTTTGGCACTCCAGGATCAGAGTTGGGTTTGGAGATGGGGCTGCTGTAACCCCAAGGAGGTGAGCAGAGAGGAGGAGTTGATTACCGGTCGCCTCTGACTCTCTGGCCCAAATTGCCTGGCTTCACAGGGGGGACAGAGTTTTGCTTTCAGCAACTGATGGGGCACTTCCAGGCTGGTGGGGTTGCCCAGTGACCTGACAGGCTGACTGCGGGGTGACCGCCCTTTGTTTCTCCAGAATCTGTACATCAGGAGGTGCATGGCTGCGGGAGCCCATTCACCGACCCCCCCACCAAGGGGGATGGCACCTTCCCTGGCTGTACCCTATGATCACGCTATGATGCAAGTTTTCTGACTTCAAGGAAGAGCTCACATAACCCCTTCTGCCTCATAATGTGTGGGATTTACTATAATGGAAGGACATTATAAAGAACAGGTAGAAAACTCACCTGTTGTTCTCCATGTAGGAGTTTATTTTGCATGAATCCCTCCTACATGAGTAGGTAGCAGAGGTTTATTTTTGTTCCCGTGTGTGTAGATGTGACACAGGATGTAGGTATGGTGATTTGAAGCCCTCAAAGAAATATTCTCAGAATTCTCAAGACTTCTCTTGATTGGAACCGAAAGAGACCTGGAAAAGGAGGAAAAGAAAAGGAGGAGGGAGAACGAATGACTGTTTCTCAGTAAATTCACCTTCCTGGTTGATTGTTCTGTCTTCTCATTTCTTTTAACTTCTATGTATGTCTAATGGAATAACGTAGAAAGGCTGATTTTTATGCTTTAAAAGATTTTACATCACAAAAAAACTAGAAGTGGCTAGCAGAACTTATTCAAATCAATGTTACATAGAGACTTTGATATTAAATTTGTATACTAAAATGGGTTATTCCAAATTTACTCTTTCTTTTTGAGTGAATATTTGTAACATATTTTTGCAGATAATAATTTATCCTAGATATACAAAATTGTGAGAATGGGTACCATTTTTCACCACTTAAATGATTTCTTTTAAATGAATAGATTGTACACTTTAAATGCCAATGTTGTCTTACATGTTTTTTAATTCCTTGATTTCCAAAACTTGTGTATATTTAATTGATTTCTAATAATCGGTGTCTCCCCTTTATTGTTTCTTACTTTATATTTTATTGATCTATAGTTAATTTACATTATTATATTAGTTTCAGAGGTACAACATAGTGATTCATAAATGTTTAGATTGTTCTCCATTTATACTTATTATAAAAGAGTGGCTCTGTTCCCCATGCTATACAGTACGTCACTGTAGATTATTGATTTTATACATAGTGGATTCTTCCTCAGAATCTCCTACCACTATTTTGCTTCTCTACCCTGTCTCTCCCTGCTGGTAGCCACAAGTCTGTTCTTTAATCTGTGAGTCTGTTTTGTTGTTGTTTATTCAACTTTTTAGATGCCACGTGTAAGTGATAACCTACCAGGCTTGTTTTCTCTGCGGCTTATTTTACTAAGCATAATACCCTCCAAGTCCATCCATGTTCTTGCAAATGGCAAAATTTCATTTTTTGCTGAAGTCATCATAGAAAATCTTTTTTATCCCCTAACTTATTGATGAACATTTAGTTTGACTCTATATCTTGGCTATGGCAAATAACACTGTTATGAACATTGGTGTGCAGTTATGTTTTTGAAATAGTGTTTTTGTTTTCTTCTGATGTACCCAAGAGTGAAATTGATGGATATTATGGTAGTTCTATTTTTAGTTTTTTGTGGAACCTCCATTCTGCTTTCCACAGTAGCTGCACTACTTCACATTCACATCAAGAGTGTACAAGAGTTTCCCTTTCTCCACATCCTCACTAACCTTTGTTATTTGTGACCTTTTTGATGACAGCCATTCTGACAAGACTGAGGTGATATATCGCATTGTTTTGGTTTGCCTTTTATTGCCGATTAGCTATGTTTAGCATCTTTGTGAGTTCTGGCTGTCTATCTGTATTTTTTCCTTGGAAAAATTTCTATTTAGGTCTTCTCATTTTTTTAAAAAAGATTTTGGGTGTTGTTCTGATATTGAGTTGTATGTGCTGTTTCTGTAGTTTAGATATGAAACCTTGCTTGGTCATCTTTTTGGTGTTAACCTCTTATCATGTGCAAATATTGTGTCTCCTTCAGCAGGTTGTCTTTGGATTCCTTTGCTGTGCAAAATCTTTTAAGTTTAGTGAAGTCCCATTTGTTTATTTTTCTTTTTGTTTCATTTGCCTTAGTAGACTGAATCCAAAACTGTCGCTATCATTTATGTTGAAGAATGTTCTGTATTTTCCTCTAGGGGTTTTATGGTCCTACATTTAGGTCTTTATTCAGTTTTGTGTTTATTTTATATATGGTGTGCTAAAATACTCTAATTTTATTCTTTTCCATGTAGCTGACCAGTTTTCCCAGTACCATTTATTGAAGAGACAGTTTTTTCTCCATATTGCCTGCTTTGTCATAAATCAATTAAATATAGGTGTGTGGGCTTATTTCTGGGATCTCTATTCTATTCCAGTGATCTTTGTGTCTGTTTCTGCTCCAGTCCGATTCTCTTTGATTACTGTCGCTTTGCAGTATAATCTGAAGTCAAGGTGTGTGATGCCTCCAGCTGTATTCTTTCTCAAGGTTGTTTGGCTATTTGGGGTCTTTGTGTTTCTATACAAATTTTAAAATTACTTTTTCAAGTTCTGTGAAAATGCTTTGGTATTCTGATAGTGATTGCATTAAATCTGTAGATTGTCTTTGGTAGTATGCTTATTTTAACAGTATTAATTCTTCCAGTCCATGCACCTGCTATATTTTCCCATCTTTTTCTGTTGCCTTCAACTTCTTTCACCCATGGCTGATAGATTTCTGAGTACATGTCTTTTACCTGCTTAGGTGTGTTTGTTCCTAGATATCTTATTCTTTGGTGTGATTGCATATGGTATTGTTTTCTTAATTTTTTTCTTTCTGACAGCTTTGAGTTTTGTTTTTTCTTCTTTTTCTAATTCCTTCAGGTGTAATGTTAGGTTGTTTATTTGATATTTTTCTTGTTTCCTAAGAATAAGCTTGTATCACTATAATTTCCCCCTGTGAACTGCGTTGGCTGTGTCCCATAGATTTTGGTTCATTTTGTGTTCATTTTCATTTGTCTCTGGGTACTTTCAGAATCCCTCTTTAATTTCTTCAGTGTTCCTTTCTTCCCCTTTTATTCCCTTCATCTGTGATGTGAGGACTATCTTTAATATTACGTTTGGATTTCTTTCAGTTTTTTTTGTGTGTGTGTGTGTGTGTGTGTGTGATTATTCAAGTTGCTGAGCTCTTAATTTCAAATGGACACTAACAACCCTGCACTGTTACTCTGCTCCCCCACAGTTACTGAATTTGACCTTATATTTTACATCTACTTGTTTTGTGTGTCCCTTAACTTCTTATTGTGAATATAGATGATTTTATTACTGTTTTCTTTCATCCTTCCTATTAGCTGTGTACATGGTTTATTTACTGCCTTTGTTGAATATTTGCCTTACCCAATGAAGTTTTTCCTTTAGTAAGTTTCCTTTCCTAATTTTTATGTTTCAGTCGTGGCCTTTTCTTTTTCACTGAGAAAAGCCCCTTTAAGATTTCTCATAAAGCTGGTTTGGTGATGCTGAGCTCTTTTAGTTTTGCTTCTCTGTAAAACTTTAGATCTCACCATCAGATCTGAAGGAGAGCCTTGCTGGGTAGAGTATTTTTGGTTATAGGCTTTTCCCTTTCATGACTTTAAATATGCCATGCCACTCCCTTCTGGCATGCAGAGGTTATCCTGAAAAGTCAGCTGATAACTTTATGCAAGTTCCCATGTTTGTAACTTGTTGCTTTTCCTTTGCTCCTTTTAATAGTGTCTTTTTATCTTTATTTGTTTGCCATTTTAATTACAATGAGTCTTGGTGTGGTCCTCTTTGGGTTGATCCTGTTTTGGCCTTACTGTGCTTACTGGACTTGGATGTCTGATTTCTTTCCCAGGTTACGGAAGTTTTCAGCTCTTATGTCTTCAGGTATGTTCTACACTGCTTTCTCTTTCCTTTTTGCTTCTGGGACCAGTATAATGTAAATATTAGTACACTTGATGTTGTTTCACAAGTCTGTTCAACTTTCCTCATTTCATTTTAATCTATTGTTTTACCGTTCATCTTCAGTGATTGCCTGTACTCTGTCCTTCAGGTTTCTGATTCATTCCTCTGTATCATTTAGTCTACAGTAGTTTCCTTCTGTGTATTTTTCATTTCAGTTATTGTATTCCTCACTTCTGTTTTGTTGTTCTTTAATGGTCTAACTCTTTTTTTATAAATTCTAACTTCTTGCTCTGGTCGTCGGTTCTTCTCCTGAGTTCTTTGATCATCTTTATAGTCATTACCTTGAACTCTTTTTGAGGAGATTGGTTATCTCCACTTCACTTAGATCTTCTTCTGAGTTCTTATCCTGTTCCTTCATTTGGATCGTGTTTCTGTGTCACCTCATTTTTCGTAACTTGCTGTTTTTATTGCTATGTATGTAGTAGGTTCGTTACATTTCCTGACCTTGGAGAAGTGGCCTTTTGTAGGAGAGGTCCTATGTGTCCCAGCAGCCCACTGTTCCCTGGTCACCAGAGCTATATGTTCTAGGTGTACCCCCTATGCGGGCTGCTTGGGCTCTTCTGTTGTGGTGGGCTGACTACTGTGGGTGGTCTGGTAGGCTTGGCTGCCCCCAGAGTGCATGTTTGCCAGACTCTGCCTAGTATGGAGGCTGTCTGTGCTGCTTGGTGAGGCTAAATCATAAGGCAGCTGGCTGCACAACTCTGGGGGACACCAAATCTAGTGCTGGTTCACTATGGGTTGAATTGCAGTCCAGGTGATATCAGGGCTAGTGCCCAGTCACTGGTCCTGGGGCTATGCTGGCTACTGTGAGGAAGACACAGGTCCTGAGCTCTGGCTGCAGGGCCCAGGAGTCGCAGAGTTGGTGTTGGATCACTGTTCCTGACACAGCTGTCTGCAGGGTCTGGGGTATCCCTAATCTTGTGTTGGCATTCTGATGGGCAGGGTCAGGACCCAGCTGAGTCCATGGCTGCTTCTGGCCTGCAAGTGGGTGTTCTGGTCACACAGGCTGCTGGGCTGTGGTATTCCTGGAGCTGGTGTGTGCCTGTTGGTGTATGAGGCTGATCCCAAGGCTAGAGCAGGTTTGCTGTTGGGTACGTCCAGCTCCATCCAGTCCCTGTGCAGTAATCACCTGCCGATGGTGAGGCTGATTCCAAGGCCAGAGCAGGCTCACTTGTCAGAAGGGCCAGGGACTCTGGGGCTGGTGCCTGTCCACTGAGGTGTGGAGGCTGGTCCTGGGGCTTTTGGTGGCTGGGCCCATGTCCAGGGGCAGCTGTGCATTCAGAGGGTCTGAAGGCAGCCTGTTTATTGGTGGATGGGGCTATGCCCCTGCTCAGTTAGTTGCTTGGCCTGCAGCATCCTGGTACTTGTGTCTATAGTCTGGTGGAAATGGGTAGGGCTAGGTCCTGAGGCTAAAAAATGGAGGATTCTGAAATTGTGCTTGCTGGTACCAGTGGCCACGAGGTAGAAGGAGCTCCCCCAAATGGCTGCTGTCAGTGTCTATGTCCCTGAGGCTGTGCTGTAGTTGCCTCTTGCCTCTCTGGGACACTCTCCAAGATCAGGTGTGACCCAGGATCCTTTCAAATGACTGCTTCTGTTCTGATTCTCGGGTCATGTGGGATTTTGTGAGCATCTTTTTTTTTTTTTTTTTGCGGTACGCGGGCCTCTCACCGTTGTGGCCTCTCCTGTTGCGGAGCACAGGCTCAGCGGCCATGGCTCATGGGCCCAGCCGCCCCACGGCATGTGGGATCCTCCCGGACCAGGGCACGAACCTGTGTCCCCTGCATCGGCAGGCGGACTCTCAACCACTGTGCCATCAGGGAAGCCCTGTGAGCATCTTTTAAGTGTGGAATCTATTTCCCACAACCCTCTGGCTCTCTGGAAAATAAGCACTACTGGTCTTCAAAGCCCAACTTTCTAGGAACTCTTCTTCCCAGCACAGGATCCCTGGGCTTGAGAGCCTGATGTTGGGTTCATACCCCTTGCTACCTGGGAGCACCTCTGAAATTGTAATTATTCTCTCATTTGTGGACCACCCACCTGGTGGTATGGGTCTTGACTCTATTGAGATTTTGCCCTTCCTTCCTGTCTTGCCGAGGTGCCTTCCTGATGTCTTTAGCTGTAAAACATCTTTTATGGTAGGTCCCGGCCTTTTTCATCAATTGCTGTTCTGTAAACAGTTGTGGCTTTGGTGTGCCCATGAGAGGCATCAAGCTCTGGGTCTTTGAATGCTACCATCTTGGACAGTCTCTGCACTTCATTCTTAAATCATATTATTTAATTTTTCTTAGTATCTTATTTGATTAGCGACAGTTTGAAATTTATTATCACTCATGTTTACTTCTCCTGTTTTAAAAAATTGAATAGTGCATTCATTCATTTTGAAATGAAGGTAGTGACCTGTGAATTTCCATACCTCAAAAATCAAGGGTAGGACAAAAGCCTTTTCTACCTTTGTTACCCTCAAACTCTGCACCCCACTCCAGCCTGGGGATTAACCTCTTGCACCCATGCTCACCTTCTGTTTTTGGACCGTTAACCATCACTGCATCTGTATGTGTGTTGACAAAGTGAACTCTAGTCATTCCAGTTTTTGTCTTTTGTTTTTTGGATTAGGGAACAGTCCTACTATGAATGTACATTTACTGGTCTGCTGAAGTTCATATCTAAACCTGTCAAGCACATTACCAGAATTGGAATTGCTTGTATATACACTTTGATAAATTTTAGAGACAATGGTAGAACAGAAGTAAATTGTATTTCAAATCCCACAATATTCTCACACCATGAAAACCCTTCCTTTTTTAATATATTTGTGTGTAGTTTATCTTTATGCCCATACTATATTTCCCAGAGATGGGTAAGTATTGTTTCTTGCTAGCACATTTACCATATTGTTCAAAATCAGGTGTTTGGTGGTTTAACATGATCATATTTCCATGAACTTGCAAATACAAGATCTTCTCTCACACTGTCTTTTACTCCCTGCTGTTTTATATTGCCCTCCTAATTCTCAGTCCTGGTCTTTCTTTATGTTCTTCATCAACCTGGATGGGTTATACTATTTTCTCCCTTATTCAAGACCAATAGAATAAAATAGAACACTCAGAAATAAACCCTGATATATGGCCAAATGATTTTTGACAAGTTGCCAAGACTTTTCAAAGTAGAAAGGATAGTATGTTCAACAAATGGTGCTAAGAAGTCTTGTTGTCAACATGCAAAAGAAGGAAGATGGACCCTTACCTAATATCATATGCAAAAATTAATGAAAACGTATCAAGAAATTAAATATAAGACCTAATAAAATAAAAAGTCTTAGAAGAAGACACAGGACAAGAGCTTCATGACATTGGATTTGGCAGTGTTTTCCTCAATATGAAACAAAGGAACAACAAAGGTACAGCTAACAAAAAGAATAAACAATTTGCAGTACATAATTTAAAAAAATGTGTGTCAAAGAAATGTAAACAGAATAAAATGGCAACCCACAAGATGGGAGAAAATATTTGAAAGCCATCTATCTGACAAGAGATTTCTATTCAGAATACACAGAGAACTCCTACAACTCAACAAAAAGCAAACACCCTGATTCAAACATGGATAAAAAACTTGAGTAGATGGTTCTTCAAAAAGATGTACAAATGACTAAGTACTTGAAAAGATGCTCCGTATCACTAAATGCATGTTTATATATTTGTGTGCATGCATACACACACAAGCACACACACACATACACAAGCAGAAAACAAGTATTGGTGAGGATGTGAGGGAGCTGGAAGCATTGTGCTATGTCAGTGGGAATGTAGAATGATACAGCTGCTTTGCAGAAGAGTATGGCAAGTTTTCAGATATTGAAAAATAGAATTACTACATGATCCAGGAATTGTCCTATGATGTGTACCCAAAGGAATTGAAATCAGGGTCCTAAAGAAATATTTGTACTCCAGTGTTTAGAGCAGTAATAATCACAATAGCTAAAATATGAAAGCAACCTATGTGTTCATCCACTAATTCCTGGATAAGCAAAGTGTGGTATACCCATATAATACAATATTATTCAGTGTTAAGAAGGAAAAGATCTAGGAATATGCTAAAACATGGATGAATCTTGAGGAAATTTAGCTACCAAAATGCCATTTTTGTGACTTTTAGTGAGTCATAACAATACAACTACTTATTTCAATTATATGGGGTACTTAGTGTAGTCCAAACCATAGAAATTGGGAGGGTAATGATGCTTTTCAGGTGGTTATGGAACAAAAAGGAAAGTTATGTTTAAAGGATATAGAGTTACAGTTTTAAAATGTAGAAAAGAATTAGATAAATGGTGATGTTCATCGCCCAATAATATGAATGTATTTAATATCACTGAACGGTGCACTTTATAATAATTAACATGTTATATTTTATGTTATTTGATTTTACTAACATACAAAATTGGGAAAGAATGTAATATCAGGAAAGGGAGTAGCCCTGGGATAGAGCAGAGTGTAATCAGAAGGGTGAGACACTGCATATGTTGAAGAAGAAGAGCTGAGAGTCTTCATTGGACAGAAGAGACTTTATTAAAAAGAAAAAAAATACTCTGAGGGTGTATTAAATAGATATCTGTGGGGGTACTGCTATTTCCCATGGGTTATCTTAAAAGAGTCTTTAGTAAAGTCCATAAGGCTTGCTGAGGCTTTTTAAAAAACTGGATTCCCTAGGAGATAATTAGAGGGTGGTACTTAAGTCTATGTCTAGGTTGACAGATTTTGCAGGGAAGACGAACCTGAGAACAGTGGAGGTCCTGAGAGTGTAAGTACATGGAAATTAGAAAGAAGTAATAAAGGGAATTAGGAAAACTTTTGACTTCGAAGGTCATGTATTCCTGAGTCAGACCTGAGGTTTCTAAGGAGTTATATACACAGTTGCTCTTTGGATTACTTGTTGATAAAGATAAGTGGAAAAACTAGAGTCGTTTCCAAGTGTAGGTAAGATATAATGAGAGGACGGAGGTGGAAAGTAGGGAGGCCCAGAGAAAAGTGGGAAGGTCATATTGGGCCACGATGGGGGTAATATCCCGCAGAACAGATGGTAGGGCAGGCTATGGATTCATCTTTTTTATTTCGGTTCCCCACCGCATCCTTAATAATTCTTTGGGAATATTTTATTGCTCTGTGACCCAGGTACAGAATTCGAGTGAGGAGACTACACCCTCAGAGTCCACCTGTCTGAGTCCTCAGTGTGCTTCAAATGATGGAGAGTTATTGCTTCTTTATGAGAAGAGTTAGTACCTCGTAGCTAAGCTTAAGCTGGAGCTTATGCAATATTGATTCCATTCTATATATACTGTTGGCATGGAGGTTCCTCCTCTTTTCTTGACCATTATGAAATGAATTTATATTTCTCAATATTTGGGTATATCAGATAAATACATTAAGTAAAGGAATCTTATATATTGCTCCCTGCATAGTTTGCTCTTTCTTGTTTCTCTTTTACCTTTACTAAATTAGCACAGGGAGAGACCTTGAAATGTTCTAATCAGGAGAGATTAGAACATCATATTTCTAGAGAGGTTGGTTGGACAGAGCAGGGGTCCCAGTGAGAATCAAAGCTTCTGTTTCTACTTGGAAGTGTACCTGTATAGGGTAGAGGGCTCCAGGAAATATCCTAGAATATTGCAATAAGAGAGGCAGAATCTGGTACCAGATCAGTGTACTGTGACATGTTTGTCAGTCATCTGATGTGAGATTCTCAGATCCAATCCCATATGGCAGTGCTGAGTGCAGAGTGATGAAGAACCTGTGAAAGCCTCTGATTCCATGTTAAAGATGAAGCTCTGATTTGGGGGAGAATTTTCTTACCTGACTGAATGTCATCCTTCTGTAGGGATGAGATTCTGTGCTTTTCCTCTCTTGATGACCACTGACTGAAAATCATTAGAGGATCATGTCTAGAATGCATTCTTTATTTAATTTCTTAAAGAAGAAAACATAGAAAACATTTTTATCCACTTTCAAATTGAGGATCAAGGGGGATGGCATCAGTGAAAATGTCAGAGTAGGGAACTCTGGCTTGTGTCCATCGCCAGAAACACTGACATATGTGGTAAAACCTGTCAGAATGATCTTATCAACACATGTAAGTTTTCTTTTCTTTTTCGCCCTGTGGATTTATCTTTCATTGAAACTTAACTTACTACAGGATGTGGAGAATAAACAGGGAAGTAGAAACTGTATTTCCTGATGAGAGAATCACTAAGTCACATTAGCTGTTCTGAGCTATGTCTTACTCACCGTGACTGTAATTAAAACAAACAAACACTTTTTTTTTTGTAAGTCAGTTCTGACATTTCCTCATTAAAGACAAGGTAACAGATACAGACTTAGATCTACCAGAATTGAGCAAAATTTTGATTGTACCTGTGTTGAATATATGAACATGACCTGCTACAAATCTTCATTATACTTATTGCCACAACTGACAAATTCCCTTCTTCCACTCCTGATATGTTGCATGTAAGGAGTGCATAGTTCACTAACCCCAGCTGGTCACAGGTAAACTCTGCCACATGGATTACTGCATGTTCTCCTGCTGGAAGACCACAAATTCTCGAGTATCATGCCTGCAGAGTATCTGGGCTCTTCTTTTTTCTGGATAAAGGTTAGATAATCACCTAATTTCATGAGAAATATATAAATTGTATTTGCATATTCTTCAGATTTTTATTTATCCATTCTCTTTCAAGTCCTAAGTGCAAATATTAAAGTGATTTCCAAGAGGGTGGTAAATAAGACAGCTGCATTTATGCTCCAAAATCAGCAATAAAGCATAATACAATTGTAAATGCATTAATGTGTGATTAATATGTAGATACTTATGTAAATGCAATTTTAGTAATGCTTTGTGGAGAGCTTCAGAATCTAGGTATTAAAAAAAAAAGAAGAGGGAGTTCTTGAAACTCTCAGGGAATTATAGAGAAGTCTTTGTGTCTATAAATATCAATCTGAAATAATGCATATCCTCAGAAATAAACTAGGCATAAAATTGTAGGATAAAACTTCATGAAATGAAAGAGCATGTGATGGCCATACAAGAAAAAGAATATTCTCAGAGAATATTGAACAGTGTGGAGTTCAGCAGAAGGGTAATACAGATTCAGAGAGTAATACTTTGGAGAGCCTAATTATGAGTTCCTCATATTTCGTCTTTGGAGAGACGGTAGTCATTTGAAATATGATGTTATAAGATGACGTTAACATACTTAAATACTTTCATTTAGAAATGACCACTTAGAACCAGAATAAATGAAAGAGAACACAAAATTATATTTTTGTTGATTTTTGAAGATCTCAGGTGAGTGCTGATAATTTAAAAATACATGATGTCTTTCACTGCAAAGGAGCTGTTACAGTGGAGGATTCCTGGACTGAATGTCAATATTATGACATAGTATGAGTGTGTTTCGTGTTTGGTAATTGCAATCATTGTTGCTTTTGTTGTGGTCATCCATTTACAATGCTTGGTGTCAGTTGATTTATTGCTTGTAAAAATAAAATACAGTCTGTGTGTGTGAAAAAAAACCATACATGATGTCTTGATAAAGTTGTATGGAATTTGAGATCTGGAAAAAAGCATTTCTTCTCTGTAGTGCTAGGATGCTAATTGGACATTTTTGCAAGAAAGAGATTTCAGGATGCAAATCTCATGTCTCTAAGGTGGGAAGTCAGTTCATGGCGGAACATCCTATTAAACTTGTGTGAGTGCAGAAATATTTCTTTGGAAGGAAGAGGTCACGAATCCCTTTTTAACAGTTAGTGGTTTATAGTATACCGAATGAGCAAAATGGCTATTTCTGAACTTTAGAAAAAAATAATATAGTTTTTCTGCATTTATATTATGAAGCGGATATCAAAAATTCTTTATTTTGAAAAACAATGTAATCAATTTGACATAATTCATATATATTGAACCTGTGGTACACACACACAATAAAACTTACATTCAAAAAATCTTTTGCACTTAAGAAATATTTTCTAGTGTAGTTGATTTACAATGTTGTGGGTTTTTTAAATACATATTTATTGGAGTATAATTACTTTATAACACTGTATTAGTTTCTGCTTTACAACCAAGTGAATCACCTATATGTATACATATATCCCCATATCCCCCTGTCTTGAGGCTCCCTCCCACACTCCCTATCCCACCCCTGTGGGGGACATAAAGCACCGAGCTGATCTCCCTGTGCTATGCGGCAGCTTACCACTAGCTCTTTTACATTTGGTAATGTATATATGTCAGTGCTACTCTCTCACTACGTCCCTGTCTCCCCTTCCACCCTGTGTCCTTAAGTCTGTTCTCTACATCTGTGTCTTTATTCCTGCCCTCTCACTAGGTTCGTCAGTACCATTTTTCTAGATTCCATATATATGTGTTCGCGTATCGTATTTTTTTTTCTCTTTCTGACTTCACTCTGTATGACAGACTCTAGGTCCAACCACCTCACTACAAATAACTCAATTTTGTTCCTTTTTATGGCTGAGTAATACTCCATTGTATATGTGGGCCACATCTTCTTTATATATTCATCTGTCGATGGACATTTAGGTTGCTTCTATGTCCTGGCTATTGTAAATAGTGCTACAGTGAACATTGTGGTACATGTATCTTTTTGAATTATGGTTTTCTCCGGGTATATGCCCAGTAGTGGGATTGCTGGGTCATATGGTAGTTCTATTTTTAGTTTTTAAGGAAACTCCATACTGTTCTCCATAGTGGCTGTATCAGTTTACATTCCCACCAACAGTGCAGGAGGGTTCCTTTTTCTCCACACCCTCTGCAGCCTTTATACATTGTTGTATTAATTTCTGCTGTGCAGCAAAATGATTCAGTTTTTTATATATATATATATATATTCTTTTCCATTATGGTTTATCACAGGATACTGAATATAGTTTCCTCTGCTATACAGTAGGTCTTTGTGGTTTGTCCATCCTATGTAGAATACTTTGCTTCTGCTATTCCAAAACTCCCAATCTTTCCATCACTCTCTCCTTGGCAACCACAACTCTGTTTTCTATATCTGTGTGTTTGTTTTTGTTTCGCTGACATGTTCATTTGTGTCCTGTTTTCGATTCCACATATAAGTGATATTATATGGTATTTGACTTTCTCTTTCTGACTTACTTCACTTAGTATCATTATCTCTAGGTCCATCCATGTTGCTGCAAATGGCATTATTTCATTCTTTTTTATGTCTGAGTAATATCTATTGTATATGTATACTACACCTTCTTTATACATTCATTTTTCAGTGAACATTTAGGTTGTTTCCATGTCTTGGCTATTATAAATAGTGCTGCTATGAACATAGGGTTTTATGTATCTTTTTGAATTATAGTTTTGTCTAGATATATGTCCACAAGTGGGATTGCTAGATCATATGGCAACTCTCTTTATAGTTTTTTTGAGGAACCTCCATACTGTTTTCCATAGTGGCTGCACCAACTTACATGGCCACCAACAGTGCAGAAGGGTTCCCTTTTCTCCATACTCCAACCAGCATTTGTTAACTGTAGATTTTTTTTAATGGTGGCCATTTCTGATCAGTGTGAAGTGATACCTCATTGTAATTTGGATTTGCATTTCTCTAATAATTAGTGATGATGAGCATCTTTTCATGTGCCTATTGGCTATCTGTACGTCTTCTTTGGAGAAATGTTTATTTAGGTCTTCTACCCATTTTTCCATTGGGTTATTTGTTATTTTGTTATTGAGTTGTATGAGCTGTTTGTATAGTTTGGAAATTAAGCCCTTGTCAGTCTCGTCATTTGCTAATATTTTCTCCCAGTCCACAGGTTGTATTTTCATTTTGATTATGGTTTCCTTTGCTGTGCAACAGCTTATAAGTTTGATTAGTTCCTGTTTCTTTTTTGCTTTTACAGTAAGTCCCCTACATATGAACAAGTTCTGTTCCAAGAGTGCGTTTGTAAGACCAATTTGTTTGTAAGTCCAACAAAGTTAGCCTAGGTACCCAACTTACACAGTCGGCTATATGGTATTGTACCATAATAGGTTTATAATACTCTTCACACAAACAATACATTAAAAAAACCCACAAAAATAAAGAAAACATTTTTAATCTTACAGTACAGTAACTTGAAAAGTACAGTAATACAGTACAACAGCTGGGATACTCGGGCTGGCATCGAGGGAACAGGTGAGAAGAGTTACTGATTAGAGGAGGGAGAGGAGGTGGGAGAAGGTAGAGGTAAAGGATTATCAGCAGTAGGAGACAGAGGGCAAGCTGCCATTTCACTCATACCTGACGTTGATGACACAAGTTCTGGTTCCTTGCTGGATTTAATTCTATCTACCCTCTTGAAAAAATGATCCATTGATGTCTGGGTAGTAGCTCTTTTTTTCTCATCATAGATGACAAGGTAGCACCGGATTGCATTCTGAATGGCTGCTGCCAACTTTGGGTACCATTCTAGATTCGGGTCCTGTGCCTCAAAAACTAACAGTGCTTCCTCAAATAAAGAAGATTCCCTTGCCGTTTTCTGTGTCGTGAATCTCTTCAGTTCTTCAGTTACTTCTTCTTCCTCCTGTCCCTCTTCATCCTTTCTCTGGGCTTCCAATTCCATCAGTAAACTCCTCATGTTGCACAGCAAGGAGTTCAATGAAATCGTCCTCTTGCAGATCTAGCTCCAGCTTCTCTCTGAGGGTCACTACGTTGCTGAAGACCTCTTCGGACTTCTGATCTACCTTCTCAAATCCACAAAAATCATGAACAAACTGTGGGCAAAGGTTCTTCCAAACCCCATTCATGGTGACCACCATACCCTCACACCATGCAAAGTCAATGTTTTTATGGTCTTGTAGATGTTATAGTCCTTCCAAAGTTGTCCCTAGGTTGTTCCTGATTTGTCACTTACCTTTACTGCCTGACAAAAAGTGTGACATAAATAATATTTCTTGAAAGTCGCTCTAACTCCCTGGTCCATAGGTTGGATGAGCAACGTAGTATTCGGTGACAGATGCACTACTTTGACGTTGGGATGAAAGTCATTCATGGATGGGGCATTGCCCAGAGCATTGTCGAGCAGCAAAAGAATGTTTTGCTGGAACGTCCTTCTCCAAGCAATATTTCTCTACATCTGGGATAAAGTGGTGGCAAAACCAGTCCTGGAACGTGGCCTGTGTAATACAGGATTTGGGGTTACGCTTCCACACAACAGGAAGAGAGCCCTTGGCTATGTTTTTAAGGGTTCTTGGGTTCTCTGAATGATAAACTAAGAGAAGCTTCAGCTTCATATCACCGGAAGCATTGCCGCCAAACAACAGTTAGCCTATCCTTTGCTGCTTTACAGCCCGGCATCAACTTTTCCTCCTTACTGATGTAACTTCGGTCTGGCATCCTCTTCCAGTAGAGTTGTCTCTCATCCACATTAAAAACCTGGTTGGGTAAATACACACCATCATCAGCAATTTCTCAAAGTGTTTCCGGAAGTTTCTGGACAGCTACCCTATCTGCACTTGCTGCCTCTCCACTTACTTTTACATTGTGAAGGTTGGCTCTAGCCTTGAGCTGATGAAACCAGCCATGGCTGGCATTAAAAGATGTGCCCTCTGATTCTTTGCCGTGTTTCTTCTTCAAGTCTTCATAAAGGCTTTTAGCTTTCTCTTGAATCAGCATTAAGCTGAGCAGGACTCAGCGCTGATGTTGATCCTGCATCCGCCCACTGAGAAGATTCTCCATCTCCTCCATCACTTTTCCATGCTTCTTCGATATTTTGTCAACATCATCAGCACAGCAGACTTCACATGTTCCATGATCTTGTCCTTGTTCTTTAGATTTGTGCCAATGATTGAATGATTCATGTTATAAGAATAAGCGATGTCTAACATCTTTTTGCCTCGCTCCACTCTCTCAACTACTTTCACTTTTGTTTCCATCATTATCGCTTGGCCCTTCTTAACAGTACCAGCTACATGACTGCTGCTTTTACTCTTGCTTCCAGACATCTTGGGCTTGAAATAAAGGTACTGTACTACTGTACTCTATACAGTACTGTAAAGTACACAAAAGCACAACCACTTATAGAGGATGCAAGCACATGACAATGTGTGCCAGACACGTGAACTAACTTACATGACTGGACATGCGAATGGACGTTTGCATCTTTGAAACTTTACAACTTGAAGGTTCGTATGTAGGTGACTTCCTGTATTTGTACTGCCTAGGGAGAACTACCTAGGAAAACTGTGGTATGATTTATGTCAGAGAATGTTTTGCTTATGTTCTCTTCTAGGAGTTTTAAGGTGTCCTATCTTATATTTAAGCATGTAAGCCATTTTGAGTTTATTTTTGTGTATGGTGTGAGGGTATGTTTTGACTTCACTGATTTGAATACCGCTGTCCAACTTTCAAAACACCACTTACTGAAGAGACTATCTTTTCCCCATTGTATATTCTTGCCTCCTTTGTCGAAGGTTAATTGACCATAGGTGTGTGAGTTTATTTCTGGGCTCTCTATTCCATTCCATTGATCCTTGTATCTCTTTCTGTGCCAATACCATGTGGTTTTGATTACTGTAACTTTGTAGTATTGTCTGAAGTTTAGGAGGGTTGTGCCTCCTGCTTTGTTCCTTTTCCTCAGGATTGTGTTGACAGTTCTGACTTTTTATGGTTCCAGATACATTTTAGGATTATTTGTTCTAGTTCTGGGGAAAATGTCGTGGGCAATTTGATAGGGATCACATTAAATCTGTAGATTGCTTTGGGTAGTATAGCCATTTTAACAGTGTTAATTCTTCCCATCCAAGAGCGTGGGATGTCTTTCCATTTCTCTGAATCATCTTCAGTTTCCTTTACTAATGTTTTGTAGTTCTCAACATATAATTCTTTCACCTCCGTGAGGTTTTTCCTAAGTATTTTATTTTTTTGATGCCATTTTAAAAAGGATTGCTTGTTTACATTTCCTTTCTGCTATTTCATTGTTAGTGTAAAGAAATGCAACCAGGGACTTCCCTGGTGGCTCCATGGTTGAGAATCCACCTGCCAATACAGGGGACATGGGTTTGAGCCCTGATGCAGGAAGATCTCACATGCCGTGGAGCAACTAGACCTGTGTGCCACAAGTACTTAGCCTGCACACTAGAGCCTGTGAGCCACAACTACTGAGCCCGTGTGCCACAACTACTTAAGCCCGCGTGCCTAGAGCCCATGCTCTGCAACAAGAGATGCCACTGCAATGAGAAGCCTGCGCACCACAACGAAGACTAGCCCCCACTGGCCACAACTAGAGAAAGCCCATGCACAGCAATGAAGACCCAATGCAGCCAAAATAAATTAAAAAAAAAAAAGAAAAACCAAGAAATGCAACCAATTTATGTATGTTAATCTTGTATCCTGCTACTTTGCTGAATTTGTTTATCAGTTCTAGTAGTTTTTGTGTTGAACTTTTAGGGTTTCCTTTATATATATTATCATGTCATCTGCATATAATGACAACTTTACCTCTTCCCTTCCAATGTGGTTAGATTTTATTTCTTTTTCTTGTCTGATTGTTGTGGCTAGGACTTCCACTACTATGTTGAAGAGAAGAGGTGAGAGTGGGCATCTTGTCTTGTTCCAGATTTTAGGGGGAAGACTTTCAGCCTATGAACATTGAGTATTATATTGGCTGTGGGTTTGTCATAAATAGCCTTTATTATGTTGAGATATGTTTCCTCTATACCCACTTTGGTAAGTGTTTTTTTTTTTTTTTTTTTTTGGCGGTACACGGGCCTCTTACTGTTGTGGCCTCTCCCGTTGTGGAGCACAGGCTCCGGACGTGCAGGCCCAATAGCCGTGGCTCACGGGCCCAGCCACTCCGCGGCATGTGGGATCTTCCCGGACTGGGGCACGAACCCGTGTCCCCTGCACCGGCAGGCGGGCTCTCAACCACTGCGCCACCAGGGAAGCCCCAATTTTCTTTTTTGGTAGTGTCTTTCTCTGTGTTTTTTTTTAAGTCTTTATTGAATTTGTTCCAATATTGCTTCTGTTTTATGTTTGGTTTCTTGTTTGTGAGGCATGTGGGATCTTAGCTCCACCATCAGGGATTGAACCCGCCCTCCCTGCACTGGAAGGCGAAATCTTAACTGCTGGCCCACCAGACAAGTCCCCATCCGTTGTTTTTTGTTTTGTTTTGTTTTGTTTTTAGTAAATTTCTTTCTTTATTTTTGGATGCATTGGGTGTCTGTTGCTGTGCACGGGCTCTCTCTAGTTGTGGCGATCGGTGGCTACTCTTCATTGTGGTGTGCAGTCTGTTCATTGTGGTGGCTTCTTTTGTTGCAGAGCATGGGCTCTAGGTGCGTGGGCTTCAGCAGTTGTGGCTGTCAGGCTCAGTAGTTGTGGCTCCTGGGCTGTAGAGCGCAGGCTCAGTAGTTGTAGCACACAGGCTTAGTTGCTCCGCGGCATGTGGGATCTTCCCAGACCAGGGCTCGAACCTATGTCCCCTGCATTGGCAGACGGATTCTTAACCACTGTGCCACCAGGGAAGTCCCCCCCATCTGTTTTTGATATCAGGGTGATGGTGGATTCATAGAATGTCTTTGGAAATATTCCTTACACTTCAATCTTTTCAAAGAGTTTGAGAAGAATCAGTGTAAGTTTTGTTTTGTATATTTGGTAGAATTTGCCTGTGAAACCATCTGATCCTGGACTTCTGTTGGTAGGGAGTTTTTTTAGATTACAGATTCCATTTTGCTTTTAGTGATCATATGTTCACATTATCTATTTCTTCTTGATTCAGTTTTGTTCGGCTGTAAAAACACAACATATATTTTTAGGTTATGTTAGCGCCTAAATACTTACCATGTATTAGACCACAAAAGAGTAAAGAAAAAAATATTAAAATATTTTTTCAAATATAAAAAGTATTGAAATAATTTAAAGAAATTGGGATAATAATATTAATTACAATAATGAAAATTGTTCTGAACTTAAAGACTACTTTATCTAAGATGCTTATTATATGCTTATGATAAGCATGATATTATATGCTTATTGTTTTTAAATACATGGAATGTTTTCTCCTTTCTAACGTAATTCTTTTATTCTACCTGTATATTGTGAAAAAAATTTACTTGCACATAATATAAAAAATTACACTTTAATAGGAGATATTAATCCAGTTACATTTACTATAGTACTGAAAATACTTAGGTTTAGAGTTACCATGTTATTGAGTGCTCTTTTTTATTTATTTTTAAAAAAGATTTAATTTGGGGGAGGGCAAAAATTATTTATTTATTTATATCATCTTATTGGACTATAATTGCTTTACAATGGTGTGTTAGTTTCTGCTTTAGAACAAAGTGAACAAGCTATACATATACATATATCCCCATATCTCCTCCCTCTTGTGTCTCCCTCCCACCCTCCCTATCCCACCCCTCTAAGTGGTCACAAAGTACTGAGCTGATCTCCCTGTGCTATGCAGCTGTTTCTTACTAGCTATCTCGTTCACATTTGGTAGTATATATAAGTCCATACCACTCTCTCACTTCGTCTCAGCTTACCCTTCCCCCTCCCCATGTCCTCAAGTCCATTCTCTATGTCTGCATCTTTATTCCTGTCCTGCCCCTAGGTTCTTCGGAACCATTTTTTTTCTTTTTTTTTAGATTCCATATATATGTGTTAGCATATAGTATTTGTTTTTCTCTTTCTGACTTCATTCTGTATGACAGACTCTAGGTCCATCCACCTCACTACAAATAACTCAATTTCATTTCTTTTTATGGCTGAGTAATATTCCATTTTATATTGAAGATGTGCAACATCTTCTTTATCCATTCATCAGTTGATGGACACTTAGATTGCTTCCATATCCTGGCTATTGCAAATAGAGCTGCAATGAACATTGTGGAACATGACTCTTTGAATTATGGTTTTCTCCAGGTATATGCGCAGTAGTGGCATTGCTGTGTCCTATGGTAGTTGTAGTTCTATTTTTAGGTTTTTAAGGAACCTCCATACTGTTCTCAGTAGTGACTGTATCAATTTACACTCCCACCAATGGTGCAAGAGGGTTCCCTTTTCTCCACACCTCTGCAGCATTTATTGTTTGTAGATTTTTTTGATGATGGCCATTCTTACCTGTGTGTGGTGATCCCTCATTGTAATTTTGATTTGCATTTCAATTTTGATTTGCATTTCTCTAATAATCAGTGATGTTGAGCATTCTTTCATGTGTTTGTTGGCAATCTGTATATCTTCTTTGGAGAAATGTCTATTTAGGTCTTCTGCCCATTTTTGGATTGGGTTGTTTGTTTTTTTGATATTGATCTGCATGGGCTGCTTGTTAAGTTTGGAGATTAATCCTTTGTCAGTTGCTTCGTTGGCAAATATTTTCTCCCCTTCTGAGGGTTGTCTTTTCGTCTTGTTTACGTTTTCCTTTGCTGTGCAAAAGCTTTTAAGTCTCATTAGGTCTCATTTGTTTATTTTTGTTTTTATTTCCATTTCTCTAGGAGGTGGGTCAAAAAGCATCTTGCTGTGATGTATGTCATAGAGTGTTCTGCCTATGTTTTCCTCTAAGAGTTTGATAGTGTCTGGCCTTACATTTAGGTCTTTAATCCATTTTGAGTTTATTTTTGTGTGTGGTGTTAGGGAGTCTTCTAATTTCATTCTTTTACCTGTAGCTGTCCAGTTTTCCCAGCACCACTTATTGAAGAGGCTGTGATTTCTCCATTGTATATTCTTGCCTCATTTATCAAAAATAAGGTGACCATATGTGTATGGGTTTACCTCTGGGCATTCCCTCTTGTTCCGTTGATCTATATTTCTGGTTTTGTGCCAGTACCATACTGTCTTGACTACTGTAGCTTTGTAATATTGTCTGAAGTCAGGGAGCCTGATTCCTCCAGCTCTGTTTTTCTTCTCAAGATTGCTTTCGCTGTTCGGGGGTCTTTTGTGTTTCCATACAAATTGTGAAATTTTTTGTTCCAGTTCTCTGAAAAATGCCATTGGGAGTTTGATAGGGATTGCATTGAATCGGTAGATTGCTTTGGGTAGTATAGTCATTTTCACAATGTTGATTCTTCCAATCCAAGAACATGGTATATCTCTCTATCTGTTTGTGTCATCTTTGATTTCTTTCATCAGTGTCTTATAGTTTGTTGAGTAAACGACTTTTGTCTCCTTAGGTAGGTTTATTCCTAGATATTTTATTGTTTTTGTTGCAGTGGTAAATGGGAGTGTTTCCTTAATTGCTCTTTCAGATTTTTCATCTTTAGTGTATAGGAATGAAAGAGATATCTGTACATTAATTTTGTATGCTGCGACCTTACCAGATTCATTGATTAACTCTAGTACGTTTCTGCTAGCATCTTTAGGATTCTCTATGTATAGTATCATGTCATCTGCAAACAGTGAGAGATTAACTTCTTCTTTTCCGATTTGGATTCCTTTTATTTCTTTTTCTACTCTGGTTGCTGTAGCTAAAAATTCCAAAAGTTTGTTGAATAATAGTGGTGAGAGTGGGCAACCTTGTCTTGTTCCTGATCTTGGTGGAAATGGTTTCACTTTTTCACCATTGAGAATGATGTTTGCTGTGGGTTTGTTATATATGGCCTTTATTATGTTGAGGAAAGTTCCCTCTATGCCTATTTTCTGGAGGTTTTTTATCATAAATGGGTGTTTAATATTGTCAAAAGCATTTTCTGCGTCTATTGAGATGACCATATGGTTTTTATCCTTCAGTTTTTTAATATGGTGTATCACGTTGATTTGTATGTATTGAAGAATCCTTGCATCCCTGGGATAAAACCCACTTGATCTTGGTGTATGATCCTTTTAATGTACTGTTGGATTCTGTTTGCTAGTATTTTGCTGTGGATTTTTGCATCTATGTTCATCAGTGATATTGGCCTGTAGTTTTCTTTCTTTGTGACATCCTTGTCTGGTTTTGGTATCAGGGAGATGGTGATCTCATAGAATAAGTTTGGGAGAGTTCCTCCCTCTGCTATGTTTTGGAAGAGTTTGAGAGGAGAGGTGTTAGCTCTTCTCTAAATGTTTGATAGAATTTGCCTGTGAAGCCATCTGGTCCTGAGCTTTCATTTGTTGGAAGATTTTTAATCACAGTCTCAATTTCAGTGCTTGGGATTGGTTTGTTTATAGTTTCTATTTCTTTCTGGTTCAGTCTTGGAAGCTTGTGCTTTTCTAAGAATTTGTCCATTTCTTCCAGGTTGTCCATTTTAATGGCATATTGTTGCTTGCAGTAATCTCTCATGATCCTTTGTATTTCTGCAGTGTCAGTTTTACTTCTCCTTTTTCATTTGTAATTCTATTGATTTGAGTCTTCTCCCTTTTTTTCTTCATGAGTCTTGCTAATGGTTTATCAATTTTGTTTATCTTCTCAGAGAACCAGCTTTTAGTTTTTTTGATCTTTGCTGTTGTTTCCTTCATTTCTTTTTCATTTATTTTTGATCTGATCTTTATGATTTCCTTCCTCTGCTGACTTTGGGTTTTTGTTTTTCTTTCTTTCTTTCTCTAATTGCTTTAGGTGTAAGGTTAGCTTGTTTATTTGAGATGTTTCTTGTTTCCTGAGGTAGGATTTTATTGCTATAAACCTCCCTCTTATAACTGCTTTTGCTGCATCCCATAGGTTTTGGGTCGTCATGTTTTCATTGTCATTTGTTTCTAGGTATTTTTTTTATTTCCTCTTTGATTTCTTCAGTGATGTCTTTGTTATTAAGTAGTGTATTGTTTAGTGTCCATGTGTTTGTTTTTTTTTACAGATCTTTTCCTGTAATTGATATCTAGTCTGATAGCATTGTGGTCAGAAAAGATACTTGATACGATTTCAAATTTCTTAAATTTACCAAGGCTTTTTTTGTGACCCAAGATATGATCTATCCTGGGAAATGTTCCATGAGCACTTGAGAAAAAGTGTATTGTGTTGTTTTGGATGGAATGTCCTATAAATATCAATTAAGTCCATCTTGTTTAATGTATCATTTAAAGCTTGTGTTTCCTTATTTATTTTCATTTTGGATGATCTTTCATTGGTGAAAGAGGGGTGCTAAAGTCCCCTACTATGATTGTGTTACTGTCGATTTCCCCTTTTATGGCTGTTAGCATTTGCCTTATGTATTGAGGGGCTCCTATGTTGGGTGCATAAATATGTACAATTGTTATATCTTCTTCTTGGATTGATCCCTTGATCAATGTAGTGTCCTTCTTTGTCTCCTCTAATAGCCTTTATTTTAAAGTCTTTTTTGTCTGATATGAGAATTGCTACTCTAGCTTTCTTTTGATTTCCATTTGCATGGAATATCTTATTCCATCCCCTACTTTCAGTCTGTATGTGTCCCTAGGTCTGAAGTGGGTCTCTTGTAGACCGCATATTTACCGGTCATGTTTTTGGATCCATTCAGCCAGTCTGTGTCTTTTGGTTGGAGCATTTACTCCATTTACATTTAAGGTAATTATTGATATGTATGTTCTTATTACAATTTTCTTAATTGTTTTGGGTTTATTATTGTAGGTCTTTCCCTTCTCTTGTGTTTCCTGCCTAGAGAAGTTCCTTTAGCATTTGTTGTAAAGCTGGTTTGGTGGTGCTGAATTCTCTTAGCTTTTGCTTGTCTGTAAAGGTTTTAATTTCTCTGTCAAATCTGAATGAGATCCTTACTGGGTCGAGTAATCTTGGTTGTAGCTTTTCCCCTTTCATCACTTTAAATATGTCCTGCCAGCCCCTTCTTGCTTGCAGAGTTTCTGCTGAAAGATCAGCTGTTAACCTTATGGGGATTCCCTTGTATGTTATTTGTTGTTCTTCCCTTGCTGCTTTTAATATTTTTTCTTTGTTTTTAATTTTTGATAGTTTTCATTAATGTATGTTTTGGCATGTTTCTCCTTGGGTGTATCTTGTATGGGACTCTGCACTTTCTGGACTTGATTAATGATTTCCTTTCCCATATTAGGGAAGTTTTCAACTATCATCTCTTCAAATATTTTCTCAGTCTCTTTCTTTTTCTCTTCTACTTCTGGGACCCCTATATTAGAATGTTGGTATGTTCAATGTTGTCCCAGAGGTGTCTCAGATTGTCCTCCATTCTTTTTTCTTTATTCTGCTCTGCAGTAGTTATTTCCACTATTTTGTCTTCCAGGTCATTTATCCATTCTTCTGTCTCAGTTATTCTGCATTGTTTCCTTCTAGAGAATTTTTAATTCCATTTATTTTGTTGTTCATGATTGTTTGTTTGCTCTTTAGTTTTTCTAGGTCCTTGTTAAATGTTTCTTATATATTCTCCATTCCAGTTCCAAGATTTGGGATCATCTTTACTATCATTACTCTGAATTCTTTTTCCGGTAGACTGCCTATTTCCTCTACATTTGTTTGTTCTGGTGGGATTTTACCTTGCTCCTTCATCTACTGTGTGTTTCTCTGTCTTCTCATTTGGCTTTGGAGACTGTGTTTGGGGTCTCCTTTTCGCAGGCTGCAGATTCATAGTTCCCGTTGTTTTTGGTGTCTGCCCCCAGTGGCTAAGGTTGGTTCAGTGGGTTGTGTAGGCTTTCTGGTGTAGGCTTTCTGTGGTGCCTGTGTTCTAGTGGGTGTGTCTGGATCTTGTCTTTCTGGTGGACAGGTCGGCATCCAGTGGTGTGTTTTGGGGTATCTGTGGCCATATTATGATTTTAGGCAGCCTCTCTGCTAATGGGTGGGCCTGCATTCCTGTCTTGCTAGTTGTTTGGCACGGGATGTCAGCACTAGATCTTGCTGGTCTCTGAGTGGCACTGGGTCTTAGCGTTGAGATGGATATCTCTGGGAGGCTTTCGCCGTTTGATATTACAAGGTGCCGGAGGTCTCTGGTAGACCAATGTCCTGAACTCGGCTCTCCCAACAGGCACAGGCCTGACATCTGGCCGGAGCACCAGGACCTTGTCAGCCACACGGCTGGGGGTGAGAGCAAGAGGTAGCTTTGGTACATCTCAAAGACCACCAGTGAGATTCACTGACCATTTTCTCTCAAGAAGTGAAGAAAAGAAAATTCAGTGTTCGGCTAGTCAGCCACTTTGTTAGCCAACCTCCAAGATGGCCCTATTTATCCCCTAATTATCTCCCAGTCTTCATGTACCTGTGTGGCTCCTTGCACTTGAAAAGGGCTGACTATTTAACTAATAAGAAATTGCAGAAATTACAAAGTGCAGCTTCCAAAGTTACAAAAGACATTGCAGCTTCTGCTTTGGTTTCTGCTAGATTACTCATCCTGGGGTAAGCCAGCTGCCATGTCATGAGCACACTCAAGCAGCCCTAAGGAGAGATCCATGTGGCAAGGAACTGAGACCTCTTACCTACAGCCACGTGAGTGAGTCATCTCAGAAGTCAAAAGATTTAATTTTATTTATTTTTGGTTGTGTTGGGTCTTCGTTGCTGCACATGTTTTCTCTAGTTGTGTCAAGCAGGGCTTTCATCGTTGTGGTGCACGGACTTCTCCTTGTGGTCGTTTCTCTTGTTGTGGAGTATGGGCTCTAGGTGCATGGGCTTCAGTAGTTGTGTCATGCAGGCTCAATAGTTGTTGCTTGCTGGCTCTAGAGCACAGGCTCAGTAGTTGTGGCACACGGGCTTAGTTGCTCTGAGGCATGTGGGATCTTCCCAGACCAGGGATTGAACCCCTGTCCCCTGCATTGGCAGGCAAATTCTTACCCACTGTGCCACCAGGGAAGTCCAGTGTGCTCTTTTTTAAACCTAGTCTGTTTTCATTATTTTCTATCTTAACGAGTCTGTATTAAATAAAAATAATAATACTCCTTTCTACCCCTCCTGTTTGAGGATTATACATGAAGAAGTATGTCTTATTTATTAATCTCAAATTTTCACCTTCCTTTAAGAAGTAATCACAATGTCAAGTATTTAATACCTTTCACTTACATCTTGAAAAGCATAGATATTAAAGTGCTAATATAATTACCTTCCCTAGTCTATCGTTTTTACTTTTTGTTATGTATAAAAAAAACAACTAAAAACATGCATGGTTTGTAAGGCAATGACAAATTTCAGAAAATTCAGAATCTGAATACACTCTATACATAGCTTCTAGATAAAGACACAGAAAATTGCCAGATACTCAGAGGCCCCCTGGTCCCATTCTAGTGACTCCCCTTAAGGTTTAATATTGTTCTTGTATCTAACAGAAAGATCGTGTTACCTGTATTTTGTATTTTATATAAATGTTATGGCACAGTAAAATCACTTTTGAACAGGGCTTTTTAATTTTATGTTGCTTGTGAATATGCCTATATGGTTGCTTGTTGTTGTGATCATGCATTGCCACTGTTGCATAGGATTCCATAGTGTAAATATTTAACTATTAATTAATTTATTCCAATGTGTATTATAATATGATTGATTTTCAGTTTGTGTCTATGGAGAATAGCACTGGTATATAAATTCTAGAACTTGAGCTTTGGTGGTGTGTGTATAAATTATTGTTCAGTATACATGTAGTAGTAAAATTTTTGAGTCATAGCTTTCATGTGTTTATCTTTTTAGATATTTCTAAATATTTTCAAAACATTTGTATGATTTTTCATCCTCAGCATCAGTGAATGAGATTCAATGATTATACACATTCTTGTCAAACTTGATAATACCTGTCATTTTCATGTGAACTTTCTGGTTGGTGAGTGATAATTCCAGGTGTCACTTTTTTGCATTTAACTGACTACTAAGAAGCCAAGCATCTTTTGATTTACTTAACATTCTGTACTCTCTTTTTTGAAATATCTTTTCCTCATTTTTGCTATTACATTATCTTCTTATTGAAGAGTTCTTTTTTTTTAACATCCGAAGACTTCTTATTTAGGAGTTTTTAATATATGCTTGCTGTGAATTGTTCTCTCTTTCTGTCTCTCCTTCTCTTTCTTTAGATGAGTGTCAGTTTTTAATATTAATAACATCTAATTTGTTATTTTCCTATTTATTTAGTCTTATTTCTATTTATTTATGTAGTCTCCTTATCTGTAGCAGAACACATTATTTATTCTAAACCACAAATATGTTTTCGTTTCTTCAATAAATCTAATTATTAAGCTTTAAATTTAACTTTCTAAACATGTTGTATCATAGTGAGTATTAAGTTTTCTATGACAGCTGAAAGGTTACATTTATTCTGAAAATGTTGTATTCAGCTTTCTTTTCATTTGCTCCTACTTCTCATTGATTCACAGAGGTAAACATCACTTCATCCATGGATCTGACTTTTCTCTGATTTCTCATGGTCATTCTCACTAATTCGTCTTGCCTCCTGAAATCTTTACCAATCCTATTATTCCACAGAAGTAAAAACCTTCCTTGGGCCTTTTTCCTCAGAAGATTTATTATTCCCACACTTTAAATGAGAGATTGCAATAAGTTAGGAGAAAATGCCACAAGGGTCTCTCATTTTTTTTTTTTACATCTTGTATCAGCCTCTGCTTGCACTCTCTATTCAAAGATTTTTGTACAACACATTGATGGAAGATGCCAGTTGTTTCTCTCCTTGGGGCAAAAGACAGATTAATTACCTGACAAAATAAAGACAGTGTCTTGCTCTGTTCAAATGTTGGACAGGATTGCTTGCATCCTAATTTAAAAGTTTCAGGTGACTGAAGCTTAAGATTCCTAAGCTTTAATCCATACTTGCACCATGCACAGCACCCAACAGGACTGCTTTACATGACCCCATGAAACTTTTGTGTGCAAGTGGAACAGAGAAAAATAGAAAACTATTGC
This sequence comes from Lagenorhynchus albirostris, assembly GCF_949774975.1. Lineage (NCBI taxonomy): Eukaryota > Metazoa > Chordata > Mammalia > Artiodactyla > Delphinidae > Lagenorhynchus > Lagenorhynchus albirostris. The sequence goes on along the minus strand of NC_083101.1, from coordinate 49,942,432 downwards.
TGTCTTTTTGTGTCATAAAAATGATTTTTTGTCTCATTTAAAATATTTTTTTCTAAAATCCAAAAACATGTCAGGCTAAAATATTGGAATTTCAAATATGTTAAAATTCTAAGACCCTTCAAATTTCTTTCCAGTTTTGTTGATGATGGGATGCCGTCAGAGATATGACTTCATTAAACACAATAGGTTAGATTCCTTCATAGGCCTGATTGGGGAATATGAAAATAATCCCCGGAGAAATCTGGACATTTTCTAGTTCTCAAGTATTGGTTAAGATGGTAGAAAGGGCCCTTCATTGTCCTATATGTGAATGCAGATCAATTGAGAGAGGTGGGGATAAAACAAGCAGCCTAAATATCCTTTATGTTTGTTGTACTACTAGTAGAAAGAGGAAGGCTCAACATGTCACCATGGTTGATATAGCACATAAGCTGCTTGAACCTACACAGAAATATACCTGCTTGTATTTTCTGTGCAGTTACCCTCTCTTTTGGTGTGCCCTGATACCTCCCTCAACTTATGTACCAACTCCAGCAGCATTAAGCAGAAATCCAAAGAAATCTATTCTTTGGAATTATGAGGAAGGGAAGACTCGAAAATTTTATAGCATGCTCTATACAAGTATACACGTCACCATCCTTATCTATGTCATGCCGTGTATGGAGGGTCAGTAGGTTCAGGGGATTCTGGAAGCACCAAGGTCTGTGGGGTTAATCACAGCTGCATTCATGGGCAGTAAAAGAGAAGGGCCTTATCTCGGTCACTTTCTCAATGCTAGTAGCTACAAAAGGAAGAGGACAGCAAACTTCTTAGGGAGAAGAGCCAACATTAAATGAAATGTCCTAATTACTCTAGGCAACCTCTCATGATAGCCTCCCATAGCTCCTCAAATCCCTACATCCTTGCACAAGGGATAGTGTAATATTACTGGAGCATGTGACTGCAGATTAATATTATTTTTGTTGAAAAAAATAAAAGTAGGTTCAAGTGATAGGGTTTGAAAAGGGTTCACAGTGCGAGGGAAACTATTGTAACAATGTGGACAGAACCCTTTGGATGGATTCATCATGTTTTTGTTTTTTTGCTAGTTCAGAATCTGTAGTAGAGATTGGTGTGTTCCATGATGAATTCCTGCTGCTTATAAGTTTTAGTTGGAATACCCCATTAGGAAGAAGTGCACGTAAGGAAGGTTAGTGAGTCAAACTCCTCTGCCCTCTGTCAGCGGTGGGTGCAAAGGGATTTAGACCAAGTGCTTTCATCCTTTGATATGCAGAATTTTCACTGTATGAATGATGTTTTGTTTGTTTGCAGGTCAGGAGCCTTGGTCTCAATATCCCTGTTTAAAAAGTGTTATCACATGTCTGCCAGAAAGAATTGCTGATGATAATGGAAAAAATTGAGAGTTATCCTTAACAATTAAGGGTTTTGGAGAAACATGGATGGACCTAGAGATTGTTATACTGAGTGAAGCAAATCAGACACATAAAGGCAGATATCATTTGATATTGCTTATATGAGGAATCTAAAAAAGAAAAAAAAGGGTACAAATGAACTAATTTACACAACAGAAATAGAGTCATGGATATAGAAAACAAACTTATGGTTACCAGGGTTTAAGTGGGGAAGGGATAAATTGGGAGGTTGGGACTGACCTATACACACTAGTATGTATAAAATAGGTAAGTATTGATAAGGACCTGCTTTATAGCACAGGGAACTCTACTCAGTGGTGTGTACTGGCATATATGGGAAAAGAATCACAAAAAAAAATAAGGGTTTTGGGATTATATAATAAATATAAATGTGCAAACCTTTAACATGAACGGAAAAATCAGTTAACTCTGTGATCCCTGTTATGGTATAAACATTTTGTACCTCTAATTTTAATATTTTGAAACCCAGCTCCCATGTTGATGGCATTAAGAAGTGGGGCTTTTGGGAGGTGATTAGGTCATGAGGCCAGAGACCTCAAACATGGGATTAGTGACCTAATAAATGTAGCACACAGAAGATCTCATGCCCATCACATAATTTCATTGCCGAGCGAGAAGACCCACATTATGAACCAGATATTCTTCCCTCACCAGACACTAAGTCAGCTGGCAACTTGTTCTTTTTTTAAAAAATTAATTAATTAATTAGTGTTTGGCTACCTTGGGTCTTTGTTGCAGTGTGCGGGCTTCTCATTGGGTGGCTTCTCTTGTTGCGGAGCATGGGCTCTAGGCGTGTGGGTTTCAGTAGTTGTGGCACATGGGCTCAGTAGTTGTGGCCTGTGGGCTCTAGAGTACAGGCTCAGTATTTGTGGTGCATGGGCTTAGTTGTTCCATGGCATGTGGGATCTTCCCGGACCAGGGCTCGAACCCATGTCCCCTTTATTGGTAGGCAGATTCTTAACCACTGCGCCACCAGGGAAGCCCCTGGTACCTCGTTCTTGAACTTTTCAGCCTCAGCAATTATGAGAAAACAAAAATATTCTGTTGTTTATAAAATACCAAGTCTCTCGTATTTTGTTTTAGCAGTCAAAGAGCTGGCTGAAGAGAAATATCTGTGAGCTTGAAGACATATCAAGAGAAACCTTTAAATCTCAAAAGAAAAGAGAAAATGGGCAGGAAAGAAATCAACAGAACAGAGTAATCAATAATTGTGGAACAATGAAAATGCTGTGACCTATACATAATGGGTATAGCAGGGGGAGAATAAAGATAACAAAGAACAGAAAATATTTTTAAAAAATGACTGAGAATCTCCCCAAATGAATGTCTGACACTAAATCCACAACATCCAAACTTAGAGGAACACATGAATAGTAAAGAAAACTGACCAATATCTCTCAGGAACATCAATGCAAAAATCCTCAACAAAATATTAACAAATCGAATCCAACAATATTTTGAGAGAATTTTATATCATGAATGAGAGGGAATAATCCCAGGTATGCAAGGCTGGTTCAACATTCTAAAATCAAATAATTATATCCATCATATCAACACCCTAAAGACAATCATTAGCATATCAATAGATTCAGAGGACCTTTGAAAAAATCTAACAGCCATTCTTCATAAAAACTCTCAGTTAAAGAAATAGACTGGAGCTTTCTCAAGTTGATAACAAAGATCTACAGGAAACTTTTATCTTACATCATGATTAGTGGTCAAAAACATGAAGCTTTTCCACTAAGTTCAGGTAAAAGCAAGGATGTCACCTTTCATGACTCCTTTTCCATATTTTACTCCAAGTCCTTGCTAATGCAATAAGGCACGCAAATAAATAAACCAAATACAGATTGGGTAGAAAAAAATGAAAGCAGCCTAAATAAAATGTGGACCAATATACTTTATGGACACCTCACCAAAGAAAATAGACACTATGCATATAAGTATACAGAAGAATAGTCCAGATTGCATGCTGCCATGAAAAAGCAAATTAACAATACAGTTACATACGATTTTAGCCATTAGAATGGCCAAAATGTGAACAATGACAAGAACAAGTTCTGTAGGGGATGTGGAACAATAGGAAATGTCATTTGTTATTGGTGGAAATGAAAAATAATACAGCTACTTTGGTAGTCTGATTGACACTTGCTATAATATTGAACATTCCGTTACTGTACAATCCAGCAAGTAGGATAGTGAAAGTAGTTTAAAACATGGATATTTACTGAAAGTAGTTTAAAACATACTTCCAGACGAAAACCTGCATATGGATATTTATAGCACCTAATTCAATATTGCCAAAATGTGAATGGAACTAAGGTGTCCTCCAATAGGTGAATGAAATGATATAGTATTAATATATTCTGGGAATGGGATAATATAGAGCACTAAAAAAGTAACATATCAAGCCATAAAAATATATGGGAATTCTTTTTTTCTTTTGAAATATAGGTGATTTTCTTTATTTTGTAATTTAAATTTTATTGGAGTATAGTTGATTTACAATGTTATGTTCATTTCAGCTGCACAGCAAGTGATTCAGTTACACATATGCATATATTCATTCTTTTTCAGATTCTTTTCTGATACAGGTATTCCCAGAATATTGAGTAGACTTCCCTGTGCTATACAGTAGGTCCTTGTTGCTTATCTATGTTATATATAGTAGTATTCGTATGTTTACCCCAAGTTCCTGATTTATCCCTACCCCACACCTTTCCCCTTTGGTAACCATAAGTTTGTTTTCCAAGTCTGTGAGTCTGCCTCTGTTTTGTAAGTTAGTTCATTTGTGTCAATTTTTAGGTTCCACCTAGAAGTGATATCATACAATATTTGTCTTACTGTGTCTGACTTACTTCACTTAGTACAATCATCTCTAGGTCCATCCATGTTACTGCAATTGGCATTATTTTCTTCTATTTTATGGATGAGTCATATTCCATTATATATATGTATCACATATTCTTTACCTATATTCATATGTTGATGGACATTTTGGTTGCTTCCATGTCTTCGCTATTGTAAAGAGTGTTGCAGTGAACATTGGGGAAGATGTGTCTTTTCGATTTATGCTTTCCTCCAGATATGCACACAGGAGTGAACTTGCTGGATCATCTGGTAGCTCTATTTTATTTTATTTTATTTTATTTCATTTCATTTCAATTTCAATTTTTTTTGGAGTATAGTTGATTTACAATGCTGTGTTACTTTCTGCTGCACAGCTGAGTGAAGCAGTTATACATATATCCAATCCTTTTTGTATTCCTTTCTCATACAGGTCATTACAGAGTATTGAGTAGAGTTCCCTGTGCTATACAGTAGGCCTGTATTTGTTATCTCTTTTATATATAGTGGTGTGTATATGTCAATCCCAATTTCCAGTTTATCCCTCCCGCCTCCCCTTACTCTGGTAACCTCCATTCTGTGCTCCAGAGTGGCTGTTACAAATTGGCATTGCCACCAGTAACGTAGTATTGGTGACGCAGTGGTTAAGAATCTGCCTGCCAGTGCAGGGGACACAGGTTCAAGCCCTGGCCCAGGAAGATCCCACACGCCGCAGAGTAACTAAGCCCGTGCGCCACAACTACTGAGTCTGCGCTCTAGAGCCCACGAGCCAGAAGTACTGAGCTCACGTGCCACAACTACTGAAGCCTGTGTGCCTAGAGCCTGTGGTCCTCAACAAGAGAAGCCACTGCAAGCAGAAGGCTGCGTATCACAACTATGAGTAGCCCCTGCTTGCTGCAACTATAGAAAAGCCGCACGCAGCAACGAAGATCCAACACAGATTAAAAAAATAATAATAAGTAGTAGGTTTCTCTTTTTTCCACACCCTCTGAAGCATTTCTTATTTCTAGACATTGTGAGGATGGCTATTCTGAGTAGTTCCAGGTGATACTTCTTTGTACATCTGATTTGCATTTGTCTAACATAAAGCAATGGTGAGCATCTTCATATGTGCTTTTTTTTTTTTGAAGTGTGAGTAAAATTTACCCCTTGAAAAAGGGTTATTGAAAGGTTGCCTTGTTTTGAAGTCTATTTCGATTACCTACCCCAAGGTATTTCTTGAGGGCTGTTGTCATTTACAGCTCCCCAGGCATTGTGAATATGAAGTGCCTATAAGGTCCAGTTTTAGAATTGTTGTTATGGGAAACAGAAGGCGGCAGGATTTCTACTGTCCCTCTCTGGTTACTGACACAACCTTAGATGTAGGGAAAGTCCTGTTCCTGGGTTTTAAATTAGAGTGGAATGTGCCTGACCAAACATGTAAGGGCTTCTGTCCCATTCCTTCTTCCCCCTTACCCTTCATCCCCTGAACAAGTATAACCCCCTGCAAAATCACCTGTTGAGGGTGCTGTCTTGTAGAGTGGGATGACCCTAACGAAGGAGTCAGGAGGTCGGAACCCAAACACCAGGATATGTTGAGACCAGGTGATTTTCCAAATGTCATCCAGCCCAGAGAGTCTACCATCCTTTGGGTGTCAGAGGGTTGGTTTAATAGTATGAGGGCACACTTAGATCTGGAGATTGTGATCCCATGCAGAGGGGACCAGGTACTACATGTTCAAGGGGTTGAATTAGCTGGCATATCCTCCCGAGGTCCTCAGGCCCACAACAGTCCCTTGGGACCAAATTGGGTCTATGTCCAGGGATGTGACACTAGCACGTTCACCGTGACTAAACGAATTTAGTGATCATTTTTCTTTTCTATAATTTAATTTTAAATTTATAATGGAGTATAGTTGATTTACCATGTTGTGTTCGTTTTTGATACACACAAACATGATTCATTTATACAGAGATGACTATATATTCTTTTTGGAATTATTTTCCCATTGAGGTTACTAAAGGGTGTTGAGAAGAGTTCCAAGTGCTCTACAGCAGGTCCATGTTAATTACAAGTTTTCTCTCTGTAAATATGTATATACTAACTCCAACCTCATGATTTATGCCTCCAACACACCTTTCCAGTTTGGTAACCATAAGTTTGTGTTCTAAGTCTGGGACTCTGTTTCTGTGTTGTAAGATCGTACCTTTGTATCAATTGTTAGATTCCACCGATAAGTAATATCATATGATATTTATCATTGTCTGATTTATGACACTTAGTATGAATGTATGTATGTCCTTCCGAGTGGCTGCAAATGGCCTTATTCCATTCATTTCATGGCTGAGTAATATTCCATCGTATATATCTACCATAATTTCTTTATCCAGTCTTCCTTCCAAGGACATTTAGGTAGCTTCCAATTAGAGACTCTTGCAAACAGGGCTGCATAAATTTTGGAATGCCTGGGTCCTGTCAATTTACGTTTTTTCCAAGATACAGGCCCAGGAGTGGAAGCGCCATATGCTCTGAAGCTCTGTTTTTTAGATTTTTAAGGAATCACCACCCGCTTCTCCACAGTGGCTGTTAGCAATTTACATTCCCACCATCAGCTTGTCAGGGTTCCCTTTTCTCCACGCCCTGTCCTGCATTTCAGGTTTTACACTTTGTGAGCTTGGCCATTCTGACTGGTGTGAAGTGATACCTCTTTGTAGTACTAATTTACATTGCCGTCTGTTTTGTTGGCCAAAAATGGAGTAAGGGTTTTTCCTGAATATATTAAGGAATAACGCATACGGCCTTTTTGGCGAACTGCATCATTGGCGATGTTCAGCAGCTTTGCATGTGCTTTAATGGCGAGTGCAAACTACCTCTTGAAATCTCTTTCCTGCAATTCTGTCTTGCTTACAAGGCCTTTACGGATACTTGGCTCAAGAAATGACTCCATTAGAGGTGTCAGTTACAACCCTGCATGTTTGTGAATTGCAGTGCCCCTGAGCACCAGTTTTCAACTTGTTGTTTAGGGAAGCAGCCACAAAGGGGCAGGATTTCTACAGACCCATTCCGGTTACCGGGGCACCTGAAGGATAGGGAAATTCTTCTTCCAGATTAGGAAACTAGAGTGGCATATGCCTGTCTAGGACTTGTGTCTCATTCCATCCCCCCATTCCCCTTCTTCACACGGAAAATTCCAAGCTGTGCAAAACCGGCTGTTGAGTGTGCTGCCTTCCCAAAGTGGGGAGACTCTAAGGAAAGGAGCTGGGGAACCCGAACACCAGGAAAAGTGGAGATGAGGTGACTTTCCCAAACTCTTCCCGAACAGATGGTGTACCATCCTCTGGATGTCCCATTCATGTTTTAGCTGTAGGAAGGGTCCCCTGTACCTGGAGATATGGGACCCATGGAATGGGGGACAGGCAGTATTACTCTAAAAGTGCTGCATTTGCGGTCCCATCCTCACCAAACCTCTCAGACCCAGGAGTGTAGAGGCTTAGGTCCCATCCAGCTGTGTGTCTAGATGTGTTCAGTCCAGATTGCATCACAGCCCTTGAACAAGTTTTGTAAGAATTTCTCTCTCTCTCACTGTCTTTTTTTTGGTTCTTGTTATTTAATTTTATAATAGGGTATAGCTGATTTTCAATACTGTGTTTCTTCCTGCTCTACATCTATCCACTTGATTCACTTAAAGAGAGACATCAATAAATTCTTTTACAAATTCTTACCAATCTTATATATCCTTTTCCAGTGACAACAGTGTGCTGAGTCCAGCTCTTTGAACTATACAGTAGGTCCTGTCAATTACCTATTTTGTTTCTGGAACCATATCAATGCTAATTCCAACCTCCTGGTTTAAGCATCACCCCACCCCACCATTTTCCTTTAGCAGCCATAAGTGTGTTTTCTAAATGTGTGACTCTGTTTTGTAATTGAGTTCATGTGTAGCCATTTTTAGATACTATCTATAAGTGATACCTTATGATAAATCTCTTTTTATGTCTGACTTATGTCACTTAGAATGATCGTACCTCAGTCTCCACGAGTTGCTGCAACTGGCCTTATTTCACTGATTTAATTGCTCAGTAATATTCCATCGTACATAAGTACCACATCTTCTTTATCCATTTTTTACTTCCAGTGACATGTAAGTTGTACCGAAGTCGAGGCATTTCTAAACAGAGCAGCACTAAATGTAGGGGTGCCTGTGTCCTGTCGATTTTTGGTTTTCCCAAGATATACGCCCATGAGTGGAAGTGCCCTGGGCTCTGTAGCTCTGTTTTTTAGATGTTTTAGGAAACACCATACACTTCTCCAGAGTAGCTGTTGGCTATTTACATCCCCCCCTCCATCAACATAACAAGGCTCCCTTTTCTCCGTGGCCTGTGCTGCTTTCTGGTTTTACACTTTTCCAGGATGGCCCTTTTGACAAATGCGAAGTGACACTTCTTTGTAGTGCTGATTTGCATTCCACCATTGTTTGGATGGCCAAAAAGGGCGCATGCGTTCTTCCTGAATATATTTATTTTTATGATGGGGTTTAGCTGATTTCCACTGCTGTGTTTATGCCGCTTTACACCCACTTGATTCACTTACAGAGAGATATCAATAAATACTTTTTAAGATTTTTACTAGACAGATATATTCTTCTGCGGTGAATAGGGACTGTTGAGTCCAGTTCATTGAGCAATGAGTAGGTCTTCACTATTACATATTTGGTTTATGGAACGGTATCTGTGCTCATTTCAAGCTCTACTTTTATGTATCACCCCACCTCACCTTTCCCCTGAAGCAGGCATAAGTGTGTTTTCTAAATGTGTGACTCTGTTCTGTTTTGTAATTCAGTTCATGTGTAGTGATTTTTACATTCCCTCTATAAGTGATATATTATGATAGGCTTCTTTTGCTCTGTGACTCATTTCACTTAGAATCATCATATGTAAATCCAGTCATTATGATGCTACTAGCCTTATGACATTGATTTCATAGCTGAGTGATATTCCTTTGTACATAAGTACCACAACTTCTTTATCCATTTTTCTCTTTCTTGGGATATATAAGGTGTACCGAAGTCGAGGTTCTTGTAAACAGAGCAGTCCTAAACTTTGGGGTGCCTGAGTACTGTCGAATTTTGGTTTTCCGAAGATATACGCCCATGAGTGGAAGTGCCCTAGGCTCTGTAGCTCTGTTTTTTGAGATGTTTTAGGAAACACCATACACTTCTCCAGAGTGGCCGTTGGCAAATTACATCCCCACCATAAGCCTAACAAGGCTCCCTTTTCTCCATGTGAAGTGAGAAAAATCACATACGCCCTTTTTGGCCAAGTGCATCATTGTCAAAGTTCTGCCGCTTTTGACGTGCTTTAAAAGCGACTCCAATTTACCTCTTGAAATCTGTTTCCTGCAATTCTGCCTTGCATTCAGATCCTCTTCGTTGCCTTACCTCATTCAATGTATTTTTGGACGTTAGTTGTCCTTTATAACTCTGCAGGTTTGTGAATTGCAGTGCCCCTGAGCTGCATTATCCAACTCGCTTTTTTGTGAGCTGGCCGCAAAACCGCAGGATTGCTTCAGGCCCTATTTTGGTTCCGGGGTGGCAGGCTGAGCCTTTGGTTAATTCTTCTTCCTGATGGGAAATTAGAGTGACATGTGCCCGTCCAAACCCCTACAGCTAGTCTCTCATTGGTTCCCCCTCTTCCCGTTCATCCTCTGCACTAATTGCAGACTGTGTGAAACAGGAGTTTAAAGGCGCTGACTCTCCAAGTGGGGAGACTGTTAGTAAAGCAGCTGGAATGAGGAACCTGAGCACCAGGAGAGGAAAACTGAGGTGCTTTTTAGAAACCTTTCCCGAACGCACATTGTACCATCCTCCGGGTTTCCCGTGCATGTTTTAGCTGTAGGAAGATTCCCTTGAACCTTCAGATTTGGTACCCATGGAATAGGTACCAGGCAGTATTACTTTAAAGGGTCTGCATTTCCTCATCCAACCTCACTAATTCTCCTAGCGCGAACAGTTTCCAGCCTTATGTCTCATCCTGCTGTGGGTCTAGAGGTGTTCAATCCATGTTGCATCACAGCCCCTAAGCAAAAGTTGTAAGAAGTTTTCTCTGTCTCACTGTCTTTTATTTTTTTAATTTATTATTATATTGGTTACAGCTGATTTTCAAAGCTCTGTTCCTTGCTGCTGTACATCCAGTTGATTCACGTACAGAGAGACATCAATAAATTATTTTTCAGATTCTTACCAGTCGTATATATTCTTTTCCAGTGACTTGAGTGTGCTGAGTGCATTTCTTTGAGCTACCGTGTAGGCCTTGTTGATTATCAATTTGGTATTTGGAGTGGTATCTTTGCTAATTTCAACCTCCTGGATAATGCCTCACCCCTCCCCACCTTTCCCCTTTAGCAGCCTTATGTGTGTTTTCTACATATTTGACTATGTTTCTGTTTTGTAATTTATTTCATGTGTAGCCATTTTTGATTCCACCTTTAAGTGATATCTTATGATATGTGTCTTTTTCTTTTTGACTTATGTCACTTAGAATGATTGTACATAACTCCTCCAGAGTTGTTGCAACTGCCCTTATTTCATTGATTTCTGGGCTGAGTAATATTCCACTCTACATAAGTACCACATCTCTTTTATCCATTTTTTCCTTCCAGGGACATTTAGGTTATATCCTAGTCGAGGCTCTTTTAAACAGAGAGGCGGTAAACGTTGGGGTTCCTGTGTCCTGTCGATTTTTGTTTTTCCCAAGATATACGCCCATGAGTGCAAGTGCCCTATGCTCTGTAGCTCATTTTTTAGATGTTTTAGTAAACACAATACACTTCTTCAGAGTGGCCTTTGCAATTTACATTTCCACTATCAGCCTCACAGGGCTCCCTTTTCTCCTCACCCTGTCCTGCATTTCTGGTGTTTACACTTTATGAGGATGGCTCTTCTGACTGATGCGAAGTGATACATTTTGTAGTATTGATTTCCAGTGCCCACCTGTTTGGTTGGCTAAAAAGGGTGTATGCCCTTTTTATGAATATATTCAGAAAAAACGCATATGCCCTTTTTGGCCAACTGCATCGTTGGCGATGTTCAGCCCCTTTTCTTGTGCTTTAATGGCGAGTCCTTCCTACCTCTTCAAATCCTTTTCCTGTCATTCTTCCTTGCTTACAAGTCCTTTTCAGTGACTTACCTCAAGACATTTTTCGACGATGGATATTTTCAACTCTGCAGTTTCTTGAATTTTAGTGCCCCTGAGTTCCATTTTCAACTTGTGTTTTTGGGAACTGGCCACAAAACAGCGGGATTTCCTCAAGCCCTATTCTGTTCCCGTGGGAAATCCTAGCCTTTGGTCAATTCGTCTTCCTGATTTGAAATTAGAGTGACATGTGCCTGTCTGAACACCTAGGACTTGTCTCTCATTGTTTCTCATCCTTCCGCTTCATCCTCTGGACAAATTCCAAACTGTGCGCAACAGGATGTTGACGGTGCTGACATCCCCAAGTGGGGAGACTGTTAGTAAAGACGCTGGATGGGTGAACCCGAGCACCAGGAGATGAGGAGATGAGATGCCTTTTCCAAACTCTTCCCGATCGAATGGTGTACCATCCTCTGGGTGTGACAGTCATATTTTAGCAGTAGGAAGGGTCCCGTGCATGTAAGGAGAACACCAGGGATTTTTCCAAATCAGTGTCTCCCCGAACCCCAAACTGGGGAAATTTTAAGCTACGGCTACACGTATGTTCATTAAGGGCCTTGGGCAGTAGGCTGAGTCCGAACTTCAGATGATCGAAGTCTTCAGGGTCAGAAGCGGTCACCATCAGCTTCCCTTAGGTTACATTTTTTTCTGTCATTGACAGATGATGTCGATAAAAATATCTATTCTTTTTCAGATTATTTCCCCTTGTAGTTTATTGCAAAATACTGAGTGTAGTTCCCTGTGCTATACAGTAGTTCCTTGTTGATGATCTATTTTATACATATCAGTGTGTATGTGTTAATCCCAAACTGTTAATTTATTCCTCCTCCCACCTTTCCCCTTTGGTAATAATAAATTATAAGATTTTATACTTCTCAGAAATGGGGGAGCTGAAAGAGAGGTATCATTTTCAATGGAAAAGCATTCAAAACAAGATTGAAGCTTCAGCCAAGATTATTAGATGTACATCCTTGGAAAGAAATCACTTCATTTCTCTAATGTTGACCTGACAAATAAGACTAACCTCTTCACTGAACTTGCTTATAATAAAGTGATGGAAATATCCAATGGAAGTGTTAGAAACATCTTATTTTACCCGAGCCTTATACACTGCTCTATGTTAATTACAGTTTGGCTCACACATCTGTTCATTGACGTTACAATGTTCTCAATTTCTGTTACTGATCCTCCAGAGTGGGCCCCAACACGGGTCCCCCTGCCCAGTGTCATTGGAGCCAACAGATCGAGACTGAGTTTGGTTCAGAAGCAAAGGAAACTTTATATTTTGATCAGAGAATGGAGAGATGAGAGCGTAAGTTCCCCCGTGGGCTGTGGGCTGGGCTGCTGTGTAGGGATCCCGGGAGCGTCAGCGGGAGGGAGGTGGCAGAGCTCTCGAGGGCCAGGTTGGCAGCAGCTCAGGCTCTATGTCGCGGAGACTGCATGAGGCCCTGCGAGCTGAGGTGTCGACGCAGCCATTCTGCACTAGGGATTCGGGTCTGAAGTGCCGGGTGTGGGACCTCTGCATGCGGAACCCTAGGAGCACGTGAAATTAGACAAAGCACAAAGGAAAAAAAGGTTAGACTTTATTTTATTGCCCAGATTCTATTTTTATCTCCCAGGAATTTTTCATGGGCTTTGCCAGTGACAAACCCCTCCTCTGCCTTTTGTCCCGTTCCTCATTCTTGGGGTGCAGAGGGTGCAGACCCTTCTTCTGTAACTGCTTCATGCCGAGTTGGGAGTCCTCATACCCGGGGGGCGGGGAGGGGCAGAACTTCTCCCCAGCAGCCTCCAGGTGAGTTTGATTGTCCCCAGGCCTCCTGCCTCACTGCTCGTCCGCCTGAGCACCAGCATTGGAAGTGTTATAGATTCTAATGACGTTTAAGGGTCCAGGAAAGAGATGCGCAGAGACGCTGCGGGGGCCGGTTTTACCCCGCCCCACATTGTTCTGCCACCTTAGGCTGATGGTTTCTGCCAGCCTAGATGCTCTGACCGGTAGTCTGTGCTTTCTTCAGTTAGGCCCCTGAATTAACGTACAAACAGCACCAGGTGTCAGAGCCCTGCCCGCTGAACTCCCAGACAGTCCAGGGTCGGTGGTGATCCAGGACCATGACAGCCACTGAGTCAACGGCCTTTTGAAGTAGCCAGGAGTCCAGCCGGTCTCATTGGCCGCCGTCACTGCGGTGTCTGTAGGCTTTTCTATGGTGACAGCGTGATATACGGTTCCCCCGCCAAGCTTATTAGTTCCCCTCCGGGTGCAGTAAGTCCTGCAAGCAGTAGTCTGCTCTTTTGGGGCACACTCTTGTTTTCTGAGAGAAGCTCCAGGTCATGTGATGGTCACACGAGTCGCCATGGGGGCCCGTTGCCCTCAGTTGTCTCTCTGGAGGTTGGAGTTGGAGGGCCTCCTCACTCGAGGTCAGTGTGTCCACGGAGCGACCCCTGCAACTTCAGGGCATGGTTGGTGGTTAGGATCACCACGTGGGGTCCTTTTCCCTTGGGAGGGAGCTGGCCTTGCGGGCTGCTGATTTCCAGGTTTTTAGATACCGCCAGTATCCTGGCCGGATGGGGCGGTGGGCCAAGCCCTTGGTGACCTTAGTTTATCCTACCTGGAGGGCATTCTTGCGTTGCTCCATTTCAAGTGGCCCCAGTTTTTGCACTAATACTCCAAGGGCGATTCACCTTTGACCGGGAATGTAAAGGTCAAAGGGTTTAGCTAAATTAGGGAGGTCCAGAGCAAGGGTCTGAATTGACTGCTCTTTCCATTCTTGAAAGGCCACTTCTGGATTCTATTCGAAAGGCTCATCATCTTTTCCTTTCAGTGTTTCATATAGAGGCCCAGCTATTAGGCTGTGGTTAGGGATCCAGATGCAGCAAACCCCGGCCTCCCCAGGAACCCCTAAGCTGTCTTCTAGTTTTAGAAGGGGTAAGGCTGCAAATGGCTTCTTCCCTTTCCTGGGACGGGCTTCTCCGACCTTCTGTGAGAATGAAGCCCAGGCAGGTCACCGCAGTCTGTGATATTTGAGCTTTTTCTTGGACACCTTCTATCCTTTATTGGCTTGGTAGTTCAGAGGCGTCGTTAGTAGGGCTGGTGATCAGAATGTTGTCTGCATATTGAAGGAGGGTTCCCTTTTCCAGAGGTAGAACTTTTAGGTCTTTAACTAACGTTTCCCCAAAGATGGTGTGGGAATTTTTGAACCTTTGGGGCAGGACGGCCCAGCAGTATTGTTTTTGTTGTATGTTGACTCTTGCCACTCAGAAGCCAAAATTTCTTGTGAGTCTGGGACTAATGGAATACAGAAGAAGGCGTCATTGAAGTCTAATACAGAATACCATGTCCTGGTGGATGGTAGAATGACCAGCAGTGTGTAGGAATTAGGAACTACTGGATGTATATCCTCGGTCGCTTCACTGACTGTCCTGACATCCTTTACTAGGTCCCCGGTAGCCCACGGGGCTCTCGTGGTCAGGTCCCTCCCAGGGTATGGAGCTCACCTGGGCAGGTCCCCAGCAGCCAACGGGGCTCTCGTGGTCACGCCCCTCCCAGGATATGGGGCTCACCTGGGCAGGTCCCCAGCAGCCCATGGGGCTCTCATGGTCAGGCCCCTCCCAGGATATGGGGCTCACCTGGGCAAGTCCCCAGCAGCCCACGGGGCTCTCATGGTCAGGCCCCTCCCAGGATACGGAGCTCTCCTGGGCAGGTACACCGGCAGGGCTGGGCACACAGGAACCGTGCACATAGCCCTCATTGCAGAGCACCCCCAGCTCACCTGTCGCTCAGAGCTGACACAGAGCACCTCAGAGCAGGACTTGAACTAACAAACAGCAGCTCCGACAGGTCTGTGACCCTGGGCATCACTCGGTGCGGCCTCCCTCCGCCTGGTCTTCCAGAGACTTCCACTGCAGCCAAGGCACCAGGCCTCTGTCTCCACCCACCACCCCTGCTCTCCCTGACTCCTGGGTTCCTCTCATTAAGAGCGTGTCTTCTTGAAGTTGTCTCCCACGCATGGGCCAGATAAAATGATTAGAAAACAAGCCGGAGCTGCAGCTCCACACCTGTTCCCTGTACCTGGCCCGTTTAGCAAGGTCCATTTTCTGCAACTGTGAGCCCCTGAGGGGTGAGGATTGGCTGACCTGGGCAGCCTGACCCTGCCGACCAGCCCTCCCCAGGTGTGCCTGGGTTGATGTCAATATAAACACCGCTCCAGGCAGCAAGAGCCCCTGCAGCTGTGCCTGACGCCATATTCTATGCCGCGTCAGCAGTGTTGGGGCTGGGCTGGTGGGAGGGAGTGAGGGGCCACGGCTTTGTGGGTGGCCCGGTGTGAGTGGGGCTCTGCTGGACTTTCTGCAGGAGTTGCCAGGCTGCCACCTGCTAAAGAAGAGGATGTGTCACCCATACCTGCTGCTGGAATTTCTCTCCGGGCAGAGGTGAGGAAGGAAAAAAGCAGTGGGGGCTGGGACAGGAGGGGTATCTCAGGCAGGGAAACGGAAAGCTTCCAGAAGAGCTCCCGGGGCCAGGACCATCCTGGCTGGCCTGCAGGCACCAAGTCAGCCGGCGTGCTGTCGCTGGTGTGGCTCCACGACCCTTCCTCTAGGCTTTCAAGTCCTTGTACATATTCAGGTGTTTTACCTGGGAAGGGTGGGAACAGTTCAGCAGCAGCTGGCCTGGGGCTCAGCTCATGTTTCCTCACAGACGCCTCGGCACGGTGCCCCAGCTTTGCAATGAGGACACTCCTTGCAGGGGGGGGCTGCTGGCTGCATGGGAGACGATTCTCCACCTCTGACCAACTTCGGAATTGTTTACCACTGGAGCAAGTGCCCTGATAGGGTTTTCCTCTATATAACTGGTGGGTTCTGTTTTTTCTTTTTTGATTCAAGGTAAATTTTATTCCTCTTTTATGTATTTATAGATATAAGCATGGAAATAATTCATTCATATAAATACATCTATGTGAAGGGAAGAACTTTTTTTTCTGTTTTATTTTTTGAATTTTATTTTATTTTTTTATACAGCAGGTTCTTATTGGTTATTTATTTTATACCTATAAATGTATACATGTCAATCCCAATCTCCCAACTCATCCCACCACAACCCCCCCATGGCTTTCCCCACTAATATACATATTAGTGTATCTACGTTAATCCCAATCTCCCAGTTCATCCCATGCCCCCCTTTCCCCCCTTGCTGTCCATACGTTTGTTCTCTACATCTGTGTCTCTATTTCTGCCCTGAAAACTGTTTCATCTGTACCATTTTTCTAGGTTCTACATATATGCATTAATATACAATATTTGTTTTTCTCTTTCTGACTTACTTCACTCTCTATGGCAGTCTCTAGATCCATCGACGTCTCTACAAATGACCCAATTTCATTCCTTTTTATGGCTGAGTAATATTCCATTTTATATATGTACCACATCTTTATCCATTCGTCTGTCTGTGGGCATTTAGATTGCTTCCATTACATGGCTATTGTAAATAGTGCTGCAATGAACATTGTGGTGAATGTATCTTTTTGATCTTCTCTGGGTATATGCCCAGTAGTGGGATTGCTGGATCTTACGGTAATTCTATTTTTAGTCTTTTAAGAAACCTCCATACTGTTCTCCCTAGTGACTGTATCAATTAACATTCCCACCAATAGTGGAAGAGGGTTCCTTTCTCCACACCCTCTCCAGCATTTATTGTTTGTAGATTTTCTGATGATGCCCATTCTAACAGGTGTGAGGTGATACCTCATTGTAATTTTGATTTGCATTTCTCTAATAATTAGTGATGTTGAGCAGCTTTTCATGTGCGTCTTGGCCATCTCTATGTCTTCTTGGAAGAAATGTCTATTTAGGGCTTCTGCCCATTTTTGTATTGGGTTGTTTTTTTAATATTGAGCTGCATGAGCTGTTTATATATATTGGAGATTAATCCTTTGTCCATTGATTCGTTTGCAAATATTTTCTCCCATTCTGAGGGTTGTCTTTTCGTCTTGTTTGTAGTTTCCTTTGCATTGCAAAAGCTTTTACGTTCCATTAGGTCCCATTTGTTTAGTTTTCTTTTTTATTGCATTACTCTAGGAGGTGAATCAAAAAAGATATTGCTGTGATTTATGTCAGAGTATTCTTCCTGTGTTTTCCTCTAAGAGTTTTATACTGTCCGGTCTTACATTAAGGTCTCTAATCCATTTTGAATTTATTTTTGTGTATGGTGTTAGGGAGTGTTCTAATTTCATTCTTTTACATGTAGCTGTCCATTTTTCCCAGCACCACTGATTGAAGAGACTGTCTTTTCTCCATTGTATAGTCTTGCCGCCTTTGTCATAGATTAGTTAACCATAGGTGTGATAGGTGTGTCTCTGGGCTTTTTTTTTTTTTCCTTTTACACCTTTATTGGAGTATAATTGCTTTACAGTGGAGTGTTGGTTTCTGCTCTATAACAAAGTGAATCAGCTATACATGTACATATATCACCATATCCCCTCTCTCTTGCATCTCCCTCCCACCCTCCGTATCCCACCTCTTTAGGTGGTCACAAAGCACCGAGCTGATCTCCCTGTGCTATGTGGCTGCTTCCCAGTAGCTATCGATGTTACATTTGGTAATGTATATATGACCATGCCACTCTCTCACTTCGTCCCAGCTTACCCTTCCCCCTCCCCATGTCCTCAAGTCCTTTCTCCACGTCTGTGTCCTTAATCCTGTCCTGCCCCTAGGTTCTTCATAAACTTTTTTTTTCTTTAGATTCCATATATCTCTGTTAGCATACGGTATTTGTTTTTCTCTTTCTGACTTACTTCACTGTGTAGGACAGACTCTAAGTCCATCCACGTCACTACAAATAACTCAGTTTTGTTTCTTTTTATGGCTGAGTAATATTCCATTGTATATATGTGCCACATCTTCTTTATCCATTCATCTGTCGATGGACACTTAGGTTGCTTCCATGTCCTGGCTGTTGTAAATAGAGCTGCAATGAACATTGTTGTACATAAAACTTTTTGAATTATGGTTTTCTCAGGGTAAATGCCCAGTAGTTGGATTGCTGGGTCGTATGGTACTTCTATTTTTAGTTTTTTAAGAAACCTCCATACTCTTCTCCCTAGTGGCTATATCAATTTACATTCCCACCAACAGTGCAAGAGCGTTCCCTTTTCTCCAATAAATGCCTCTCCAGCATTTATTCTTTATAGATTTTTTGATGATGGCCATTCTGACTGCTGTGAGGTGATACCTCACTGTAGTTTTGATTTGCATTTCTCTAATGATTAGTGATGTTCAGCATCCTTTCATGTGTTTGTTGGCAATCTGTATATCTTCTTTGGAAAAATGTCTATTTAGGTCTTCTGCCCATTTTTGGATTGGGTTGTTTGTTTTTGTGATATTGAGTTACATGAGCTGCTTGTAAATTTTGGAGATTAATCCTTTGTCATTTGCTTCATTTGAAAATATTTTCTCCCATTCTGAGGGTCGTCTTTTCGTCTTGTTTATGTTTTCCTTTGCTGTGCAAAAGCTTT
Organism: Lagenorhynchus albirostris; assembly: GCF_949774975.1. Classification (NCBI taxonomy): domain Eukaryota; kingdom Metazoa; phylum Chordata; class Mammalia; order Artiodactyla; family Delphinidae; genus Lagenorhynchus; species Lagenorhynchus albirostris. The sequence goes on along the minus strand of NC_083101.1, from coordinate 49,923,483 downwards.
GAAGTTTCATTAGGTCCCATTTGTTTATTTTTGTTTTTATTTCCACTTCTCTAGGAGGTGGATCAAAAAGGATCTTGCTGTGATTTATGTCATAGAGTGTTCTGCCTATGTTTTCCTCTAAGAGTTTTATAGTGTCTGGTCTTACATTTAGATCTCTAATCCATTTTGAGTTTATTTTTTGTGTATGGTGTTATGGAGTGTTCTAATTTCATTCTTTTACATGTAGTTGTCCAGTTTTCCCAGCACCACTTACTGAAGAGACTGTCTTTTCTCCATTGTATATCCTTGCCTCCTTTGTCATAGATGAGTTAGCCATAGGTACATAGGTTTATCTCTGGGCTTTCTATCTCCTTCCATTGATCTATATTTCTGTTTTTGTGCCAGTACCATATAGTCTTGATTACTGTAGCTTTGTAGTATAATCTGAAGTCAGGAAGTCTGATTCCTCCAGCTCTTTTAATTTCCCTCAAGACTGCTTTGGCTATTCGGGGTCTTTTGTGTCTCCATACAAATTTTAAGATTTTTTTGTTCTAGTTCTGTAGAAAATCCCACTGGTAATTTGATAGGATTTGCATTGAATCTGTAGACTGCTTTGGGTAGTATAGTCATTTTCACAATATTGATTCTTCTAATCCAAGAATATGGTTTATACCTCCATCTGTTTATATCATCTTTGATTTCTTTCAACAGTGTTTTATAGTTTTCTGAGTACAGGTCTTTTACCTCCTTAGGTACGTTCATTCCTATGTATTTTATTCTTTTTGTTGCAATGGTGAATGGGATTGTTTCCTTAATTTCTCTTTCTGACCTTTCATTGTTACTATATAGGAATGCAAGAGATTTCTGTGCATAATTTTGTATCCTGAAACTTTACCAAATTCATTGATTAGCTCTAGTAGTTTTCTGGTGGCATCTTTAGGATTCACTATGTGTAGTATCGTGTCATTTTCAAACAGTGACAATTTTACTTCTTCTTTTCCAATTTGCATTCCTTTTATTTCTTTTTCTTCTCTGATTGCTGTGTCTAGGACTTCCAAAACTATGTTGAGTAATAGTGGTGAGAGTGGACATCCTTGTCTTGTTCCTGATCTTAGAGGAAATGCTTTTAGTTTTTCACCATTGAGAATGATGTTTGCTGTGGGTTTGTCATATACAGCCTTTATTATGTTGAGATAGATTCCCTCTATGCCCACTTTTTGGAGACTTTTTATCATAAATGGGTGTTGAATTTTGTCAAAAGCTTTTCCTGCATCTATTGGGATGATCATATTTTTATTCTACAATTTGTTAATATGGTGTATCACATTGATTGATTTGTGTATATTGAAGAAACCTTGCATCCCTGGGATAAACCCCACCTGATCATGGTGTATGATCCTTTTAATGTGTTGTTCAATTCTGTTTGCTAGTATTTTGTTGAGGATTTTTACATCTATATTCATCAGTGATATTGGTCTCTAATTTTCTTTTTCTGTAGTATCTTTGTCTGGTTTTGGTATCAGGGTGATGGTGGCCTCATAGAATGAGTTTGGGAGTGTTCCTTCCCCTGAAAATTTCTGAAGAGTTTGAGAAGGTTGGGTGTTAGCTCTTGTCTAAATGTTTGATACAATTCACCTCTGATGACGTCTGGTTCTGGACTTTTGTTTTTTGGAAGATTTTTAATCACAGTTTCAATTTCATTACTTGTGATTGGTCTGTTCATATTTTCTATTTCTTCCTGGATCAGTCTTGGAAGGTTATACCTTTCTAAGAATTTGTCCATTTTTTCCAGGTTGTCCATTTTATTGGCATAGAGTTGCTTGTAGTAGTTTCTTAGGATGCTTTGTATTTCTGTGGTGTCTGTTACAACGTCTCCTTTTTCATTTCTAATTTTATTGATTTGAGTCCTCTCCCTCTTTTTCTTGAGTCTGGCTAATGGTTTATCAATTTTGTTTATCTTCTCAAAGAACCAGCTTTTAGTTTTATTGATCTTTGCCATTGTTTTCTTTGTTTCTATTTCATTTATTTCTGCTCTGATGTTTATGATTTCTTTCCTTCTACTAACTTTGGGTTTTGTTTGTACTTATTTCTGTAGTTCCTTTAGGTGTAAGGTTAGATTGTTTATTTGAGATTTTTCTTGTTTCTTGAGGTAGGCTTGTATTGCTATAAACTTCCCTCTTAGAACTGCTTTTGCTGCATCCCATAGGTTATGGATCGTCATGTTTTTGTTGTCATTTGTCTCTAGGTAGTTTTTGATTTCCTCTTTTCTTTCTTCAGTGATCTCTTGGTTATTTAGTAACGTATTGCTTAACCTTCATGTGTTTGTGTTTTTTATGTTTTTTTCCCTGTAATTGATTTCTAATCTCATAGCATTGTAGTCAGAACAGCTGCTTGATATGATTTCAGTTTTCTTAAATTTACTGAGGCTTTATTTGTGACCCAAGATGTGATCTATCCTGGAGAATGTTCCGTGTGCCATTGAGAAGAACATGTAATCTGCTGTTTTTGGATGGAATATCTATAAATATCCATTAAATCTATGTGGTCTATAGTGTCATTTAAAGCTTGTGTTTCCTTATTAATTTTCTGTCTGGATGATCTCCAATGGTATATGTGAGGTGTTAAAGTCCCCCGCTATTATTGTGTTACTGTCGATTTCCTCTTTTATGGCTGTTAGCAGTTGCCTTATATATTGAGGTGCTCCTATGTTGGGTACATATATAATTGTTATATCTTCTTGGATTGATCCCTTGATCATTATGTAGTGTCCTTCCTTGTCTCTTGTAACATTCTTTATTTTAAAATCTATTTTATCTGATATGAGTATTGCTACTCCAGCTTTCTTTTGATTTTCATTTTCATGGAACATATTTTTCCATCCCCTCACTTTAGTCTGTATGTGTCCCTAGGTCTGAAATGTGTCTCTTGTAGACAGCATATATATGGGTCTTGTTTTTGTATCCATTCAGCGAGCCTGTGTCTTTTGGTTGGAGCATTTAATCCATTCACGTTTAAGATAATTACTGATATGTATGTTCCTATTACTGTTTTCTTAATTGTTATGGGTTTGTCTTGGTGGGTCCTTTTCTTCTCTTGTGTTTCTCACTTAGAGAAGTTTCTTTAGCATTTGTTGTAGAGCTGGTTTTGTGGTGCTGAATTCTCTTAGCTTTTGCTTGTCTGTAAAGCTTTTGATTTCTCCGTCAAATCTGAATGAGATACTTGCTGGGTGGAGTACTCTTGGTGGTAGGTTCTTCCCTTTCATCACTTTAAATTTATCATGCCAGTCCCTTCTGGCTTGTAGATTTTCTGCTGAGAAATCAGCTGTTAACCTTATGGGAGTTCCATTGTATGTTATTTGTCATTTTTCCCTTGTTGCTTTCAGTAATTTTTCTTTGTCTTTAATTTTTGTCAATTTGATTACTGTGTGTGTCGGCATTTTTCTCCTTTGGTTTATCCTGCCTTGGACTCTCTGTGCTTCGTGGACTTCTGTGGCTATTTCTTTTCCCATGCTAGGGAAGTTTTCGACTATAATCTCTTCAAATATTTTCTCGGGTCCTTTCTCTCTCTCTTCTCCATCTGGGACCCCTATAATGTGAATGTTGTTGCATTTAAAGTTGTCCCAGAGGTCTCTTAGGGTGTCTTCATTTATTTTCATTCTTTTTCTTTATTCTGTTCCATGGCAGTGATTTCCACCTTTCTGTCTTCCAGGTCACTTATCCATTCTTCTGCCACAGTTATTCTGCTACTGATTCCTTTTAGTGTATTTTTCATTTCAGTTATTGTATTGTTCATCTCTGTTTGTTTGTTCTTTAATTCTTCTAGGTGTTTGTTCCTTAATTCTTCTAGGTCTTTGTTAAGCATTTCTTGCATCTTCTCTATCTTTGCGTCCATTCTTTTTCCAAGGTCTTGGATCATCTTCATTATCATTATTCCGAATTCTTTTACTGGAAGGTTGCCTATCCCCACCTTATTTCGTTGTTTTTCTGGGGATTTATCTTGTTCCTTGATCTGGTATAAAGTCCTCAGCCTTTTCATTTTCTCTCTTTTTCTGTGAATGTGGTTTTCCTTCCACAGGCTGCAGAATTGTAGTTCTTCTTGCTTCTGCTGTCTACTCTCCGGTGATTGAGTCTATCTTAGAGTCCTGTGCAAGCTTCCTTATGGGAGGGACTGGTGGTGGGTAGAGCTGCGTGTTGCTCTGCTGGGCAGACCTTTAATCTACACAAACCTCTGGTCGAGGGGACTAGTGCCTGTGTTCTGGTGGATGAGGCTGGATCTTGTCTTTCTGGTTGGCAGGTCCACGTCTGGTGGTGTGTTTTTGGGTGTCTGTGACGTTAGTACGATTTTAGGCAGCCTCTGTGCTAATGGATGGGGCTGTGTTCATGTCTTCCTAGTTGTTTGGCATAGGCTGTCCAGCACTGTAGCTTGCTGGTCATTGAGTGGAACTTGGTCTTGGCATTGAGATGGAGATCTCTGGGAGATTTTTGCCGTCTGTTTATTACATGTAGCTGGGAGGTCAGTGGTGGAGCAATGTTCTGAACTTGGCTCTTCCACCTCAGAGGCACAGCCCTGACACCTGGCTGGAGCACCAAGAGCCTGTCATCCACACGGCTCAGAATAAAAGGTCAAAAGAAAGAAGATAAAATGAAATAAAATAAAATAAAAGTTATTAAGATAAAAAAATAAATAATAATTATTTTAAAAAGTTAAAAAGTAATAAAAAAGAGAAAAGGAAGAGATCAACCCAACCAAAAAAGAAATCCACCAATGATAAGAAGAGCTAAAAACTATACTTAAAAACAAAAAAAAATCGGAGAGAAAGAACCCTAGGACAAATGGTAAAAAGAAAGCTATACAGAGAAAATCACACACAGAAGCATACACATACACACTCACAAAAAGAGAAAGAGAAAGAGAAAAAATATATATATATATCGTTGCTTCCAAAGTTCACCTCCTCAATTTGGGATGATTCGTTGTCTATTCAGGTATTTCACAGATGCAGGGTACATCAAGTTGATTGTCGAGATTTAATCCGCTCCTGAGGCTGCTCCTGAGGCTGTTGGTATAAATTTCCCTTTCTCTTCTTTGTTTGCACAGCTCCTGGGGTTCAGGTTTGGATTTGGCCTCGCCTCTGTGTGTAGGTCGCCTGAGGGCGTCTGTTCTTCGCTCAGACAGGACGGGGTTAAAGGAGCCGCTGATTCGGGGGCTCTGGCTCACTCAGGCGGGGTGGGAGGGAGGGGTACGGAGTGCGGGGCGAGCCTGCGGCAGCAGAGGCCACCATGACGTTGCAGCAGCCTGAGGTGCGCCATGCGTTCTTCCGGGGAAGTTGTCCCTGGATCCCGGGACCCTGGCAGTGGCGGGCTGCACAGGCTCCCGTGAGGGGCGGTGTGGATAGTGAGCTGTGCTTGCACACAGGCTTCTTGGTGGCGGCAGCAGCAGCCTTAGCTTCTCATGCCCGTCTCTGGGGTCCGCGCTGATAGCTGCGGTTTGCCCCAGTCTCTGGAGCTCGCTTAGGTGGCGCTCTTAATCCCCTCTCCTTGCGCACCCCGAAACAATGGTTTCTTGCCTCTTAGGCAGCCCCAGACCTTTTCCCGGACTCTCTCCCGGCTAGCTGTGGTGCACTAGCCCCCTGCAGGCTGTGTTCACGCAGCCAACCCCAGTCCTCTCCCTGGGATCCGACCTCCGAAGCCCGAGCCTCAGCACCCAGCCCCCACCCACCCACGCGGGTGAGCATACAAGTGTCTCGGGCTGGTGAGTGCCGGTCGACACCGATCCTCTGTGCGGGAATCTCTCCGCTTTGCCCTCCGCACCCCTGTTGGCTGTGGTCTCCTCCGTGGCTCCGAAGCTTCCCCCTCCGCCACCCGCAGTCTCTGCCCGCGAAGGAGCTTCTAGTGTGTGGAAACCTTTCCTCCTTCACAGCTCCCTCCCACTGGTGCAGGTCCCATCCCTATTCTTTTGTCTCTGTTTTTTCTTTTTTCTTTTGCCCTACCCAGGTATGTGGGGAGTTTCTGGCCTTTTGGGAGGTCTGAGGTCTTCTGCCAGCATTCAGTAGGTGTTCTGTAGGAGTTGTTCCACATGTAGATGTATTTCTGATGTATTTGTGGGGTGAAAGGTGATCTCTACATCTTACTCTTCTGCCATCTTGAAGCTCCTAAATCTAACCATTTTTAAGTGTAAAGTTCTGTGGCATTAAGGACATTCCCACTGTTGTGCAGCCATAACCACCACCCGTCTTCATGACTTTTCCCATCTTCTCAAATGGAAATTCCATACCCATTAAACAAAAACTCCCCATTCTGCCCTCCCCCAGCCTGTAGCAACTACCATTCTTCTTTCTGTCTCTATGAATTTGTCTTCTCTAGATATCTCCTTAAAGTGAGATCATGAAGTATTTGTCCCTTTGTGACTGGCTTATTTCACTTGGCATAGTTGTATTAAGGCTTCTTCCATGTTGTAGCATGTGTCAGACTTTGCTTCCTTTTAAAGGCTGTATCATATTCCATTTTATATGTATACCACATTGTTTATTGACTAACCCTTTGTTAGGTACTTGTGTTGCTTCCATTCTGACTATTGTGTATAATGCTGCTATGAACATGGGTGCCCAAATATCTGTTCGAATCCCTGCTTTCAGTTCTTTTTCTGTGCTTTATTTTTCTGTATAGCATTTATTATCATCCAACAGTTCTCCTTCTACCCCCAACTAGAGATGCAAATGATTTTTGCTTAGAAAAGATAATCCCAAAGTTATAGTTGTAGGTCCTTAAAGGACATACCAATTATATCTAACCTAGTAATTTCATTCTAATTCCTTTTTTAAAAATCTGTAAATACTTAGTTCTTCAAAATACTCTTTTGAACAGCTTTACCATTTTACTTGTTTCATCATAAATAATAAATCTTTAATGTGTTCATTCTATATTTGTATGAGTTAGATTTTTGTTTTTTAATTATTTATTGAAGTATAGTTGGTTTACAATGTTGTGTTAATTTCTGCTGTACAGCGAAGTGATTCAGTTATACATATATAGATATATATAGATATATAGATACATTCTTTTTTAATATTCTTTTCCATTATGGTTTATCACAGGATATTGAATAGAGTTCTCTGTGCTATACAGTAGGACCTTGTTGTTTATCCAATCTATATATAATAGTTTACATCTGCTAACCCCAACCTCACACTCCATCCCTCCCCCAACCCCTTCCCCCTTGGCAACCACCAGTCTGTTCTCTATGTCCATGATTCTGTTTCTCTTTCATAGTTAGGTTCATTTGTGTCATATTTTAGATTCCACATATAAGTGATATCATATGGTATGTTTCTTTCTTAGTATGATAATCTCTAGTTGCATCCATGTTGCTGCAAATGGCATTATTTCTTTCTTTTTTATGGCTCAGTAGTATTCCATTGTATATATACCACATTGTCTTTATCCATTCATCTGTTGATGGACATTTAGGTTGTTTGCATGTCTTGGTTATTGTGAATAGTGATGCTATGAACATAGGGGTGCATGTATCTTTTTGGATTAGAGTTTTGTCTGCATATATGCCCAGGAGTGGGATTCCTAGATCATATGGTAGTTCTATCAATATTTTTAGTTTTCTGAGGAACCTCCATACTGTTATCCACAGTGGCTGCACCAACAGTGCAGGAGGCTTCCCTTTTCTCTCTCCAGCATTTGTTACTTATAGAGCTTTTAATGATGGCCATTCTGACTAGTGTGAGGTAGTACCTCAGTGTAGTTTTGATTTGCACTTGAGAGTCAGATTTTTGACTTTTAAAATTATGCATTGACATTCCAGAAGTGTTTACTAGGAACTAAAATCTGCATTTGTGGAAAATTAAATGAATTAGTAGTTCATAGTGCTCTACAAGCAAGCTAGGCTGGGGCTGCAGGTGTGCTGGTGTCCCCTGAACTAAGTGGAGACACCAACAGCATATACTCTCACAGGGTTGGGGGCCCTCCTGAGTCGTGGCCACTGCTTGTACAGTCCAGGGACATGCAAATCCTGGGGGAGCTTATGAAGACCTGGATCTCTGGGGCCCCTGATCCTCACATAGTCCCCACGAGGTAGATGCCATTTTGCAGATGAGGAAACAAGCTCCGAGGGGTTAAGTAACTGAGATCGTGGTATAAGGGGAAATTAGAGACGAAAGACTAAAGTGAAAGTTCTGTGATGGTTCTCAATGAATGGTTCTGTGTGCATTGCAATGGTTGGGTGGATTTTTTCTCTCTTCTGCAGTTGCAGCAGAGATAAAAGCTGAGAGGGGAAAGCATGAGGTCTTATCTGTGGTAGAGACAGCCTCAGCCACGGGGGCAGACACCACCCGCAGGGGACAGCACACCTCCAGGGGGCTTGCTTAGAGGTGCCAAAGAAGAGGATCCATCACCAGCTGCCGCTCCCACGTCATCCTGGCGACATGAGGATCGCGGCAGGGTGCTGCCATTCGGGGGAGGGCAGAATGTAGGAAAGGAGGTCGTCTTTACATCCCTTCTTCTCATGGGGTGAGGAAAGAAGTATTTCTCTCCTGCCCCAAGCCAAGGGAGGCGAACCCCAAGAGGATCACTTGTGAAGTTTGGGTGCCCCAGCCCTCCCCCCACACTGGTGACCATCTTATCTGAGGGACTGGCTGGTGGAAAGCATTGTTGGTGGAGACATGGTTCATGGGATGGCCAAGTGAGAGAGGTCAAGGGTCTCTGGCCACATGTCCTCTGAGGGATGAGGGAAATGGATGTCACACGAGTTTGCTGGCTGATGGGACTGGGGGCTGCAGACTTGCTGGGGACACAGATTGGGTTGAGGATGTGTAAACTTTAGAGTACTGTGGCCTGAGGGGCCAGTGGGAAGATGGGGTTGAGGGCTGGAGGGACCCCCAGTGCCTGGGGACTGCTCACCGTTTGTCTACGTGGAGTCCCTAGTCAATGAACTGGATCAGCAGAAGGACCCAGACAGGGAGAGGCCTGTGACCTTTCCAAGCCCAGCATCTAAAGTTGGGAGATCTCTGCCCAGCTCCCACCCATGACCTTTCCTTACAGGGGTCATGCAGAGAGGGAGGGAGACGGGGGGAAAGCTAAGCCCCGCCCCCAGAACCTGGAGCCAAAGTCTAGCCTGGAGGTGGGGCAGCTCTTTTCTTTTTTTAATTGAAGTATAGTTGATTTACAGTGTTGTGATAATTAACTACTATACAGCAAAGTGATTCCATTATACACATATATACATTTTAAAAATATTCTTTTCCATTATGGTTTATCATAGGATACTGAATATAGTTCTCTGTGCTCTACAGTAGGATCTTGTTCTTTATCCATTCTATAATAGCTTACATCTGCTAACCCCAACCTCCCACTGCATCCTTCCCCAACCCCCTCCCGCTTGGCAAACACCAGTCTGTTCTCTATGTCCATGATTCTATTTCTGTTTCATAGATAGGTTCATTTGTGTCGTATTTTAGATTCCATGTAGAAGTGATAGCATATGGTATTTGTCTTTCTCTTTCTGACTGACTTAACTTAGTATGATAATCTCTAGTTGCATCCATGTTTCTGAAAATGGCATTATTTTGTTCTTTTTCTAAAATAAATTTATTATTTTATTTTTTGGCTGCTTTGGGTCTTCATTGCTGCATGCAGGCTTTTCTCTGCTTGCGGTGAGCGGGGGCTACTCTTTGTTGCGGTGCGTGGGCTTCTCATTGTGGTGGCTTCTCTTGTTGTGGAGCACGGGCTCTAGGCGGGCAGGCTTTAGTAGTTGTGGCTCGTGGGCTCTAGAGTGCAGGCTCAGTAGTTGTGGCACACGGGCTTAGTTGCTCCAAGGCATGTGGGATCTTCCTGGACCAGGGCTCGAACCCATGACCCCTGCATTGGCAGGTGGATTTTTAACCACTGAGCCACCAGGGAAGCCCCATTTTGTTCTTTTTTTATGGCTGAGTAGTATTCCATTATATACATATACCACATCTTTATCCATTCATCTGTTGATGGACATTTAAGTTGTTTCCATGTCTACGCTATTGTGAATAGTGCTGCTATGAACATAGGGGTGCATGTATCTTTTTGAATTATAGTTTTATCTGGATATATGCCCAGGAGTGGGATTGCTGGATCATATGGTAACTCTATTTTTAGTTTTCTGAGGAACCTCCATACTGTTTTCCACAGTGGCTGCACCAACTTACATTCCCACTAGCAGTTAGGAGGGTTGCCTTTTCTCTACACCCTCTGCAGCATTTGTTGTTTGTAGACTTTTTAATGATGGCCATTCTGACTGGTGTGAGGTGGTACCTCACTGCAGTTTTGATTTGCATTTCTCTAATAATTAGTGATGTTGAGCATCTTTTCATGTGCCTATTGGCCATCTGTATTGCTTCTTCAGAGAAATGTCTGTTTAGGTCTTCAGCCCATTTTTGGATAGGGTTGTTTGGTTTCTTGTTGTTGAGGTGTATGAGCTGTTTGTATATTTTGGAAATTAAGCCCTTGTTGGTCGCATTGTTTGCAAATATTTTCTCCCATTCTGTAGGTTGTCTTTTTGTTCTGTTTATGGTTTCCTTTGTCGTGCAAAAACTTGTAAGTTTGATTAGGTCCCATTTGTTTATTTTTGTTTTTATTTCTGTTGCCTTGGGTGACCAAATTAAGAGCACATTGGTACGATTTACATCAGAGAATGTTTTGCCTATGTTCTCTTCTAGGAGTTTTATGGTGTCATGTCTTACGTTTAAGTCTTTAAGAGGTGAGGCAGCTTTGATTGAATAGGAATTGAGGTTTGCAAAAGATAGAAACCTAGAAAGAAAACAGTGTAAGAACCAAGAGACCAAAAAGTATAATGATGAGTTCATCAGCTGTGACAGAACGGGAAGTCCTAGCACAGTTGGGAGCCGTTGGAAAAATAAACATAAGTCCTTGAATTCTCTGTGCCTCAGTTTCCTCATCGACAAAATGGGCATACTAGTGGCATCTACCTCTTTCAGGTGCTGTGAGGATTAACTGAGTTAATCTGTGTAAAGTGCTGGAACAGTGTCTGGCACATAGAAGGTACTTAAAGACAGGCTGTTGGTCATTTTCCAAGTTGTAACTTCTCCACACATCAGTAAGATGTGTTTTCTTTCTGATTTCCTTGACAGCAGGCATCTCTATGTGGTGAGATCTGCCTTCTGTGAGAGGGGAGAAAGGAGGGGAGGGAGCCCCTGGGGCCAGGCTGCATGACAGCCAGAATGGACACAGGCTGCAGGACAGCCAGAATGGCCACATTCTTTCAGCAGCCCTAACTCATGGACCCTCAGGAGCTGGGACTAGGCTTTATAGAGGGAAGACTGGGCAGTTGTGTCCATAGAGGAGAAGCATTAAGGGCATTTTGCTTTAGAAACATGGCTAGATACTCTGTGTTGGGGAACTGGGTGCCCCGAGCCCATCATTGGCAGCAGGGAAGTCATGCCCAGCAAGCTTAAAAAGCAGAATTGTAGAGAGCACCACAAGAGCCTTCAGCCAGGCCAAGTGGGGGAAACGGGACAGGGCAGAGCTTCCCTTCCACTATCCACTTAACCAATGCTACCTCCCCTATTGGACATTTCTTGAGGGAGGTAATTAACCTCTATTTCTCTTCCTTCCCTTAGAAGTCCAGAGGGCTCCTCTCTCCCATTCAGAGTACTCCAGGGAGGCTGACAAGACTGTGGAGTATCGGCTTTAACAGGTGACACAGCCTATTAGGTTTTTTTTTTTTCTCTTATACGTAAGTTTTCTGAGTTGTGGTATACAGATGAATTTATTTTTTATTGGGGTATAGTTCTTTTACAATGTTGTGTTAGTTTCTATACAGCAGGTTCTCATTAGTTATCTATTTTATATGTATTAGTGTATATACATTAATCCCAATCTCCCAGTTCATCCCATGCCCCCCTTTCCCCCCTTGGTGTCCATATGTTTGTCCTCTACATCTTTGTCTCTAATTCTGCCTTGCAAACCAGTGCATCTGTACCATTTTTCTAGATTCCACAAATATGCGTTAATATATTTGTTTTTCTCTTTCTGACTTACTTCACTATATATGACAGTCTCTAGGTCCATCCACATCTCTACAAATGACTCAACTTCGTTCCTTTTTATGGCTAATATTCCATTGTATATATGTACCACAACTTCTTTATCCATTCATCTGTCGATGGACATTTAGGTTGCTTCCATAACCTGCCTATTGTAAACAGTGTTACAGTAAACATTGGGGTGCATGTGTCTTTTTGAATTATGGTTTTCTCTGGATATATGCCATTATTACTCAACATAGTTTTGGAAGTCCTAGCCATGGCAATCAGAGAAGAAAAAGAAATAAAAGGAATCCAAATTGGAAAAGAAGAAGTAAAACTGTCACTGTTTGCAGATGACATGATACTATACACAGCCACCAGAAAACTACTAGAGCTAATCAATGAATTTGGTAAAGTTGCAGGATACAAAATTAATGCACAGAAATCTCTTGCATTCCTATACACTAACAACGAAAGATCAGAAAGAGAAATTAAGGAAACAATCCCATTCACCACTGCAACAAAAAGAATAAAAATGCCTAGGAATAAACCTACCTAAGGAGGTAAAAGACCTGTACTCAGAAAACTATAAAACACTGATGAAAGAAATCAAAGAAGACACAAACAGATGGAGAGATATACCACGTTCTTGGATTGGAAGAATCAATATTGTGAAAATGAGTATACTACCCAAAGCAATGTACAGATTCAATGCACTCCCTATCAAATTACCAATGGCATTTTTCACAGAACTAGAACAAAAAATCTTAAAATTCGTATGGAGACACAGAAGACCCTGAATGGTCAAAGCAATCTTGAGGAAAAAAAAAATGGAGCTGGAGGAGTCAAACTCCCTGACTTCAGAATATACTACAAAGCTAGAGCAATCAAGACAGTATGGTACTGGCACAAAAACAGAAATATAGATCAATGGAACAGGATAGAAAGCCCAGAGAGAAACCCACGCACCTACTGTCAACTAACCTATGACAAAGGAGGCAAGGATATACAATGGAGAAAGGACTGCCTCTTCAATAAGTGGTGCTGGGAAAACTGGACAGCTATATGTAAAAGAATGAAATTAGAACACTCCCTAACACCATACACAAAAATAAACTCCAAATGGATTAAGGACCTAAATATAAGGCCAGACACAATAAAACTCTTAGAGGAAAATATATGCAGAATACTCTTTGACATAAATTTCAGCAAGATCTTTTTTGACCCACCTCCTAGAGAAATAGAAATAAAAACAAAAAATAAATAAATGGGACCTAATGAAACTTAAAAGCTTTTGCACAGCAAAGGAAACTATAAACGAGATGAAAAGACAACCCTCAGCATGGGAGAAAATATTTGCAAATGAATCAACGGACAAAGGATTAATCTCCAAAATATACAAACAGCTCATGCAGCTCAATATCCAAAAAACAAACAACCCAATCAAAAAATGGGCAGAAGACCTATATAGACATTTCTCCAAAGAAGACATACAGATGGCCAAGAGGTAAGTGAAAAGATGCTCAACATCACTAATTATTAGAGAAAAGCAAACCAAAACTACAATGAGGTGTCACCTCACACCGGTTAGAATGGACATCATCAGAAAATCTACAAACAATAAGTGCTGGAGAGGGTGTGGAGAAAAGGGAACCCTCTTGCACTGTTGGTGGGAATGTAAATTGATACAGCCACTATGAAGAACAGTATGGAGGTTCCTTAAAAAACTAAAAATAGAACTACCATACGAGCCAGCAATCCCACTACTGGGCACATACCCTGAGAAAACCGTAATTCAAAAAGACACAGCCTGTTGTGTTTTACAGCTGTGTTGGTTTCACAGAACCTGCCCGTTTAGGAAATGGTTTCTGGGCTGTGCGCAGGTCCCACGGGATGGGTAGGAGGTGGCCTTTTGGGACGACGACATCTTTCCCCCACTTACAGTTTTGTCCCTCCCCCGAAACAGTTAAGACACTCAGCCCAGGCCAAGAGGTGAAGTTCTTGTTTATTGTTGCAGCAACTCTTACAGACATTAGCGTTCAGTTAAATAAAGGAAGAGAACACATTAAATACATCACAACCCCCAAAACGGTATGGAGGAGGGGAGGGAGGGCCAGCCCGGTGACCAGACTGTCAGAGGAAGTACATTCAGTGGGTGTGCGGCATCAACATTCCAGGCTCACGTGTATATAGATCTTATTTATATATTTATTTATATTTATATATAGAGATCATTGAGTTTTGTGTATACAAAGAACCATATTGTTACAAATACAATACTGTACTTCTCCCAGCGCTTTACAATAAGCTCTATTTCACCCTCTTTACAGAACAATAGTACAAGTTCATACTCTAGGGACTGCTGAATATGTACACGGAATTTCCTTCCCACACGGTCCTCACGACTGCCTTGATGGAGGGTCGGGACGTAAGATCAGTGTTGTGTGCTCAAGTCGGACTCAACCAGGGAAGGAGCAGACAGACATGAAACTCAAACCAGCAAGTGGCCTTGTAAGTGGGAGAGTAAACACACCTAAGAGGAGGTGCCCTTGGTTGTAAACATTGTTAACAGCCTCACCGCTGGGCTGAGGGACCCAAGAAGGGCTTGTGGGTGGGTCTCATCTGCATGCGGACGGGGTGACGGGTGTGAAAAGGGGTGGTGGGAGTGATGGGGAGGTAGTAGGTTACTCTGGGACTCTCTGAGGCCAGTGCTGATGGGCAATGTTCAGAAAGCAGACCCGGCTGCAGGGACTCGGAGTCCAGTGCCCTGTGATGGGCTCCAGGCCTGGAGGAGCCGCTCCAGTGAGGGGAGCAGGCTCCAGGCATTGGTCTCTGGGGGCTTCGTCCTCTCGTGAACCCAAGGCTGATGGTGGCTCCCTGAAATGCTCACATTTGAAAAGGCAGAGGCAGGGTGGGTTCTGGTGCATCCTGGCTGGACCAGGAGGGGTCGACGGATCTAGGAATCTGTCCCCAAAGCTGAGTCACCAGCATGTCCTAGCCAAGTGGCAAGAGTGGCTTTCTGCCCGGGGCCATGTTTGGGAAGGCTGTTCTGTACATAGTCTTCCCCATTACATGGGGTTTCAGATATTTACATATGTAACTATATATACTGGGATGTCAGAAGGGAAACAGACCACCACTTCCCGTGGGACTTTCAAAAACAGTTACTATTAAGATTCTGGCTCCTTGGTTAACTTCCAAAGGTGGGCTGATTCCCTCCATCCAGTGGGAGCAGGGAAAAGAATACACTACAGCCCTCTGAACCTGGACCAAGCTCCGGAAACATTCGCTATCTGGGCGTGAGGAGCCACTTTTACGAACACAGAGGTACGTGGTGGGTAATCTTATGCTGAAATGTTAGCCTTCTAGGAGAGTTCACCACACTGGCCTTTTCAGCACCTGTCAAACTTCCCAAGATTTTTGTGCAGTAGCAATAGAAAGTATATTCTGTCTCTTCTCTCCTTTGGGTGAAGAGCCTTATATAATTATGTGGGAGGCTGCCCAGGGACATGCTGGTGGGGTTCCCATCCCCTGGCGGATTGCGGGGGCTCGGAATGGGCCCTCGGGCAGGCGGCTCAAGCGGTCACCCTGGGAGCAGGTGGCATGAGCCTCTCTCCAGTGACTTCCCAAGGCTCCTCATGCCTGAAAATACCACCCAGAACGCTTCATTCCTACTTTACCCGCTCCTTCTGGCAAAGGAAAGGTGAACTTAGGCCTCTTTAGTATTTAATTATATGTCATCAGACACTACGGTTTGGTAAATGGAGCTGAGGTTCCCGCTCCTCACGTTTGCAGTGGGTCAGCCTTGGGGCTGGTCTCCCAGCAGCATTCAGCTAAGTGTCCTCAAAAGTCATCCAGGGGTCCCAGACTGCCCAGCCCGGAGAAGGGGCAGCCCCTTCCTAAAGGGGACATGCGGGCAGCACAGCCACTCTTCAGCAGGGCCTGTCCCACGGCCACACTGGGAGTCCAGCCACTGACGCCACTGAAACAACCAGCTTTCCTGACTCTAAGCAGAAAACTCAAGATGGCACAGAGATCCCAGGGGCACTGACCACACAGCTCTCTGGCACAAGTATCTTGTTCCCAACCTTTTCATATTCACTTTCTCCCTCCCTGAAATCCCTCCATTCGACGTATAAATCCATACTATCCAACACCTGCTCACCGGGTTCCTATTTCCATGGACACAACATAAATAACGCAGATGTTGAGAAGAGGGACTATATTAATATCACAAAATATATTAGTTTCTCTTCCCCTGTCTTTGCAGAGGTCACGAGCAAAACAAACCAAAAACCAATCCAAGCCACACCCCACCCACATGAAAACAAAATGCTCTTTGGACCAAGAGTAAGTGAAAACTGGCTCAGAATCATGATATTACTAAAACATCTGCACCAAACTGAGACAAAACCCATGGACATGAGGCACCTGATAAAACACGTAATGTTCCACACCAAATAAAAGCTCTTTCAGGCCCACGAGGCAGCAAGATGTTTCTGGAACACATTTGGGGCTTCTTAGGCATCGCTTGAGGTCATGATTGTCCCCTTAGTTTTGTGGTTTATATACTGTTCTGGGCCCTCAAATGTCACATCCTGCCTCATGGTCCTGAGTGGAGAACAAGGCTGGTCTCACCTTGGGCCAGGAAGCATAACATGATTCCAGCGGGCCTCATCTTCAAGGGGAACAGTCCATCGCTCCCAGACTCCCAGTGTGGGATGTGTGTGTCGGGTGGAGGCACGAGGGGAGTCCACCAGAACATTTCTAGCCAAGGCGGTGCTGGCAGGGCCAGGCCTCAGCCTCAGAGGGGCGGTTCTCTCCAGACAGGGCTCACCAGTCCCTGCAGGCCTCACCTGCTGGGGGAAGGGGCCTCACATGGAGGTGACGTGGGTTTTCCAGGGGCTCTGGGTGCCTCACTGGCGGCAGGGAGGAGGGAAGGCTGAAATATATGCAAGTGAGACCGTGTACGTACGTGTGATGTAGAAGGAGGCAGGAAGCACCTGCCTGTGTTTAGCTAATGGTTGCTAACCTTGGGAAACCAGGGTGCCCTGGGAATCGCCCAGTTCTCTGCAACACGAAGGTATTCTTGTCCACGGCAGTTCCCCTTCTATCCTGGGTGAAAAGGTTTGCATTAGAAAACACAATTATGTTGAAACTAAAACTACAGAAGAGGCATAAGGTTGGCTCAGAAATTCTGGGCAGAAATAATGTATGATGCCCCACGTACATGGTGGGCAGGCATATCCGTAAAGACACGGGCTGGTCCTCCCTGTTACTACCATATTCCCAGAAATTGACTGGAAGAGAGCAGAGATCAGTGGTTGGATCATAGGCACTGCTGAATCAGCTTCTTCACCACCCCTAGGAGTTCCTTCTAAGAGGTCTGCACCTCTTGGGAAGGGAAGATCCTTCCTGAGCGGTGACAACCCTCTTCAGGACCCCCAAGGGCCCTTCAGGATGGTCCTGGGCAGATTCTGGGTGGATACTGGCTGCTCTCCAGCCTCAAGGGAGTGCATACAAAACTTCCCTGGTGTTAAAAACAACAAAAAAACCAAACTAGAGAGAGACAGAGAAGGAGGTCTCTGTGGATTCTTTTCCTTCTGTGTCAAACCGAGTGCTGGGTATGAGAGGGGAATGTCTCAGTGGGCACACAGATGTAGCACGAGAAACACAACCACAAGTGAGGAGAGTCCTCCATGCATGCTGCCCGGGGGCGGAGGCGTGGCTTCAGATGTAGACGGGCTGTTCCTGGGCCGTCAGCAGTCTGTACATGGCAGCCGGCATCGTCTTCATGTGAATCTGAGGGCAGAAACGCACTTTAGCGGGGGGACCAAGGCTCTGAGAGCTGTGTGGGCACTGCCCCAGGGCTAGCGGGAGAGGCGGCACCTCTTGCTGTGGGACGCCTTTGAAGGTACACCCCTCATCCCCCCACCATTCCTAACAGGGGCCTGACCCAAGTGGCCTCCAGGAAGTACGGAATCCATGGGCTTCTAAAAAGTTAGGGTTGACAGAGAGTGGACAATGAAAACCAGGTAAGGTGGTTTATTTCCCAAAAGCTCTTGCTCTCACCAGGCCTGGTTGTTTTTTTTTTTTTTTTCAAAAGGACAAAACCCTTAAAACAGTAGGACCGCTGTGGGGTTTTGCTGCTCCTGCCTCCCTCCCTCCCCCCGGCCGGAAATCAGCCCCAGAACAGCTGTTCTGACCCCTGCCCAGCCATACCAGGGAACTGTCTCTGGGGAGCTGTTGATTAGATTTGAATCTGACTTAAAATCTTCCAGACACATTTGGCAGGATTAGCTGGGAAAAATGGAGAGAACTTGGGCAGCTATGGAGAGAAGATGCCCAGATCGGAGAACTAAAAAGAGGAGGTGGGCAAGAGGTGATGCCAGAGGAGAAGGCTGAGGGTGACGTGACGGGATTTTGAGGAGCAGCTCTAAGATAACCACTCGTTACCAGGTTTAAATTCTGGTCCGAGACAGACTGTTCAGTGTGGAGGTGTGCTGAGGACAGGGAAGGACACTCAGGAGGGCTTTGTGGAGGGGGCGAGCGCACCAGGGGGACCCCCAGCCCCCGACTCTCCCTTACCTCCCCAACAGCATTGGAGAGGATGTGCACGATCTTCTCGTGTGGGGTGGCGACCACGCTCTGCCCGTTGATTTCAATGATGCGATGTCCCACGCGGACACCTCCTCTCTCCGCTATTCCCCCTCGCATGAGGCTGCAGATCTATCAGAGTCAAAGGCAAAGTTACCCACCCTGGCCTGCATCGCCTGCTAGGGAACTGGGTGGGGGTGGGAGACTATCTTTTCTAGAATCCCCCATCCCCAGCACTGTCATCTCTGAGGAGCTGCCATGGTCAGGCTGTGGACATTTACATCTCTTTGTTTCTTTTTATAAGAGCTAGGACTCTGGATGCCCAGATGGCCCCCTTGTTCTTGCACTCTGCACAGGGGACGCAGCACGTCACTGGATTTCGCGGCACAGTGAATTCTGAGTACTTTTCATCCCAGCTCGGTCTTGGTAAAAAGAGCTGTTTGGGCCTGTCACAGAGCTGCCAATGTTTTCAAACTGTCAGCCTGTGTAACACAGTTTAGTATTATCTGGGACTCAAACACTGAACTGTGTAATGCTAGCAGCCCACTTTTTAGGGTCACAGTTACCTGAGTTAAAATGGGGCTAGAACCTGCTAGAACCCCACTTCGTGTTCCAAAGTGTGGCCAGCTAGAAGGCAGAAGCTCCCTTTGGCTGTCCCAACAAGTGGTTCTTGTTCAAACTGCCTCTGGCAGAAATGATAACATGGCTGGTTTTCGTCTCAGTGCAGCCAGGCACTGCGGTGGGCAGAGGCTGCAGGCTGGGGGAGGGCTCTGGGCTCAGTGCTGCAGGCTATAGCCACCCCTACCCCACACACAAAGCAATCGGAATTTCCCAAAAGAACATGGTTTGAATTTACAGAGCTGACTTTTTCACTCCTGACTGTGTACCTTTCTTTAAAAGCCTATGCAGGGGACTACCCTGGTGGGGCAGTGGTTAAGAATCCGCCTGCCAATGCAGGGGACACAGGTTCGATCCCTAGTCGGGGAAGATCCCACATGCCGCAGAGCAACTAAGCCCGTGCGCCACAACTGCTGAGCCTGCACTCTAGAGCCCGCGAGCCACAACTACTGAAGGCCGCACGCCTGGAACCCATGCTCCGCAACGAGAAGCCACCGCATTGAGAAGCCCACGCACCGCAGCAAAGAGTAGCCCCTGCTCACCGCAGCTAGAGAAAGCCCGTGCGTGGCAACGAAGACCCAACGCAGCCAAAAATAAATAAATAAAATAAATTTATAAAAAAAAAAATTAAGGGAGGAAAAAGAATAGGGTTTTTCTATCTGCAAAGATGAATGCAGAGAGAAGGAGGGCACATCCAAAATCTATAATATCAAGAAGGTTACAGATTTGTCACCAAAGCCCAGAACTACTATGAGTCCAGAACAAGGCAAACCAGGACAAAAAGGGAGTAGTCTTGACTATGGAGTTTGTGTTTGGGATGAAGAAAAAGTTCTGGAAATAGCACTGATGGACACAACCACTTTTGGAATGTACTTAAAGGCACTGAACTGTATGCTTAAAAATGGTTTAAATGGCAAACTTAATGTTGTGTATGTTTTATCACAATAAAGGGGAAAAAGAAAAGGAAGTATTTGAAGGCAGACATCCAGGTGATGAAAGTACTCTTTATCTCCCAAGTGCCAAATTCAGGTTAAAAAGGCAAGGCAGCGATCATTCAGGCATAACCCACAGGGCTGCGTTCTCAGCCTGGGCTGCACTGGTATCACCAAGGGTTTGGAAGCCCAGCCCCCAGGGTTCTTCGCCCACTGCCCTGGGAAGCTGCTGGCTGGGGGCGGTTGGGAAGGTGCGTACCTCAAACTATCTCAAGCTGGCAGCTGGGAGGGTCACCCTGCGCATCACAGAGTCGCTGGGCTCTGGGGCACATGGATCTGGGAGGGTCCCTCTCTTCCCCCACAGAAGGCACAGAATTCTCTGCCCATGGAGGAAGTGAGTCTGCCTTCAACCATTCGTCCCTTCCTTGCTGGATTCTTTCTGGAAAATGACCAGCTTTCAAGAACAGCCCCAAAACCCAAACCCTGGGCCGCGGTTTCGTGTGTCAGACGTTTGGAAAAGGTGTGGGGTTGCACTTACGATTCCGTTCTGGACACTGAACCCCAGCTGGTAGCGAAGGTCTGGTCTCCTGATCAACACGGTGGTCACTGGGGGACACCTCACGATATTCAGCTTGACCCGGGCCTGATTCTTCAAGCCCTGAAATGTGAATAAAGCACAGGGGATTCGATGACCATTGATGCCAACAAGAGAGAAATGCAGACGGCACCAAAGGCAAAAGATGCTGCACTGAGCCTCGGTTTCTTCGTTGACTCCACAGTGCCCCGCGTCCAGCCTGATAGCGCCTGCGTCGGACAGTCCAAGCTAGATTCTGTCAGCCTAGGGGAGAAAACCATTAGGTGTACGTGGAGCCCTTTTAGCCCACGCAGAGACCAGTTTCTGTGGGCAATGTCTTCATTTTGGGAAACAGGCTGCATTCAAGGCATCTGAAAAAGGCGATCGTCTGTGCAGCTAAGAGGAAAACTGCCACATGTACATTTTGGCTTGAAAGATGAAGGATGCACAGTCTGTCTCCTGGTCAGGTGGGAGACAAGCACGAAAGGAACTTTTTCTCTGAAACGCATACTCGTAGCATTTCCTCCTTTTCTAACAAAGGACAACTAATTCACACAACAGCCCAATTCATCAGGGCTTGCTGTCTCTCGCCCCTGGTGGTCCTGCTTCCCCATTCTCTCTGCCTGTTAGGGATTCTACAGTTTATCGACATTCCCACGAGTATCTGGGGGGAAGCAGGGCACAGAGGCAGGACTGCAGTCAGTGAAGGCCTCCTTGGGAGAATGAATAGGGTGGTAGGACCAGCGCTGGTGGAGAGGGAAGTAGGAGGAAATAGGGCTTAATGGTCATCTCCGATTTCATGCTCCCTGGTAACTCGTCCCTCCCTCTAAATTGGAATGGAGTATAGAGGCAAAATTGGTTTTTAAAGATAAAGAGGGACTCCCATCTGGTTTCTGAGCCTATTTAGAGAGCTTCCTTCACCCCGCTCTGATCTAAGCGGAGCTCAGGCATGTCTTCCTGCCCCTTGAACACACGCTCAGCAGGGACCAGAGCCCGGGTCTGCACAGGAGAACCCCTAGAAAATCATCACAAAGCTACGCTTTCCCTCATTCAGTCGGTGGGAAGCTGCTTCTCCTGCTGGTCCCGCCACCGACTTGTGAGCCTCACCCAAGAGGAAGGTGCCAGACAAAAGTAATTCAGTCCCGAAATGAACTCTCCCCGCCCCCCGACATCTCCCCAGCTTGCGTGCTCTGCCTCAGGCAACTCCCACTTGCCAGATGGTCCAGACCAAATGGCCAACAGCAGGTGCTTTCCAGCCCGCTTCCATCATGGCACACAGGGAAAGGGCCAGGGTAGAGAGGCCACACCGCTTGTGGCTGGAGGCCCTGCTTTGAGAGCTGAGGCGGGGAGAACTCAGCACTCCCGTCTGATGCCTGTCCCACTGCACTCCCAGCTCGCGAGGCCAGCTGATTGGGAAACAGCGCCAGGCCTGCCAAGGTCCACTCCTCCAAAGGGCCAGAGCTGAGGGGAGAAGCTCTTCCTAAAAGACGGTACTGTGGGGTGAGTGGACAGCCTCTCCACCAGCAGAGGAGGGACAGGCAAAGGTAGGCTCTATTCCACCAAGTCCATCGTATCCCCTGGAGATGCCCCCCTCACCCCCCTGCCCCATCAATTCACAGACCGGTCCAGTGTGTGCCCTCTATCGGCGAAGTGGAAAGAGAGGCCCGGGAGGACAATGACAAATCCATTTCAGCCCGAAGGGTGATCGCCTCTTAGTCTATAAATAGAAATCTGTAAGTTCCACAACCGCTGTGGCCAACTGTCACCCTCCGACCAGTCTGCAAACACTCTCTCTGCGGGAGGTCAGGACTTCTGCTTCACATTTTACGGATGAGGACGCAGACGTGGACATTAAACCTGCCTCGTCTGAGGCTCACTGGGGTCCGGACGGGGATAAGGGAGGCTCTGCCTTCCTCACAAGCACCTTGGCAAGCAGAGAGGTGAAAGTGGTGTTAGATGACTTTGGTGCCAACAGAATTTGTGGCAGGAGTGTAAATTGCCTCTCTGAGTGGCAGGAGGGACCCACACACCTTTTGCTTCTAAGTAATGAGCATACACTCTAGACTGAGGGATGGATAGGGGCTTTTTTGGCCCCTATGCTCGGCCAACAGGTCCTCAAAGTGGGGACACCCCACACCAGCAGCACCAGGACACTTTTGTTAGAAATGCAGGGTGAGGGCAGGGGTAAATTAGGAGGCTGGGATTAACATATATGCACTACTATATACATAACATAGATAACCAACAAGGACCTACTGTATAGCACAGGGTACTATACCCAATATTTTGTAATAGCCTATAAGGGAAAAGAATCTGAAAACGAATGTACACACACACACACACACACACACACACACACACACACACGGATAAATGAATCACTGTGCTGTACACCTAAAACTAACACAATATTGCAAATCAGGTATACTTCAATTAAAAAAAAAAAGCAAGAGTCTGGGGTCCACCCAGACCTACAGAATCAGAAACTCCAGGGGTAGGACTCAACAATCTGTGTGTTAATGAGTCTTCCCGATGACTTGATACACACTTCCTGGCGATACACTCAATTTTTGAGAACTGGTACAGACCACTGCTGCAGAACAATGAACTCACATGCACTCAGGGATAATCAGAGTCAAAGATGTCAGTTTACTACTCATACCTGTGGCCAGTGTGCTCCATGAGAGCATGGGCTAGCCACGCTAGGGGGAGGGTGACAGCCAGTTGGCCTGGTGCCCAGTCAGCCACCCCCATGTGTGTGAGCACCCCTAAGGTCACTGTCCATTAAAACCCATCCTGATGACGAAACTAGCCAAACCACCTGTCCCTGCACGCTGACTCTTGCCAGGCACCGACCTGGAGTCACAGGAGCTGTCTCCTTTAATCTCCTTGACAAACTGGCAGCTCTAATTATGCCCATTTTATAGAGCAGGAAACTGCGGCTTCACCACTCACCCAGGTTCACCCACAGCAAGATTCTGTCCCAGGTCTATTTGTATTCAAACCCAGAGCATTTTCGCCTACACCATGATTCCCCATATAGACAGTGGGAGGGTGTGTGTTATTCATGAGTAAAGCCTACTGGACAGAGAAGCCAGGGAGAGTGACAGAAGGACGAAGCTGTGCCCCCAGCCTTGCATGGGGCCGTGTTTTTAGTTTACTCGCCTACCTGGCGAGACTTCAGGGCTCTGGCTCCCTGGCTGCCCCACTTCCTTTGGGTGATTCCAGCTTGTCCTCTCAACGTGTGAGTTTTGAGGAGGTCAGTTTAATTCCCCACCCCCAGCTGTTTCCTCAGTCTCCTGAGTTGCTGTTTTCTGCAGGACTGGAGCCTCCCAGCGGCTGTGATTTGGCTTGTGGTGACGTGTGTGCACTCGCAGGCAGCTGTTACCAGCATCCCTCCGTGGTTTCTGAAACAGCTCTAGGAAACTTCTCCGGTTCAAGACATGTTTTCAAGTGAGAGCGACAGAATGTGCCAAGGGCGATTCTCCTGGGGGGAAGGAAGTCTGCGGAGGTCCGGGCCTCCCGCACAGCAGCAGGTCCCGTCACCCATGCCCACGGGGATGTGCTGGAATTCTTCCCCTAACAGTGGGACCAGCGGGGCTGGGTGAAGAGGCCTCTGCTTGGTCAGGAGACCTGGGCTGCAGCTGTGTTTCCTCCACCACAGCCCGGAGGGCCTTAGACCCTCTATTCCACCTTCTACTTCAGTCTCCACATCTTCAAAACAAATGCTGAAACCTACTAAGAGCTCTTCCACTTCTAATTGCTACGATCTCAGCCCTTGTTATGCATTTTTATTCTTTCCTAAGCACGTCTGCTGACAACACCACATCTCAACTATCATGCTCAGAAACAGCTATTTCTAACATTACAAATCGGCTTCTCTTTTGGGGGTGTTGCTCAGATACCACTCGTGCATATATTTCTTTTTCCCTTGAGAGCCCCCTCTTTATCACTCAATCAGTAGATATGTATGGATCACCTGCAATGTGCCAACACATGTGTTAGGCGCTGGGAGTTGGTGGAGCCAGGCCTCCGGGAGCTCAGGGGAGGGCTGCGGGCACAGGCAGGGCAGCCAGAGTCCATTCCCCTTTCTCTCCCCACATCACAAACTACAAGACCAGGAGTGTGTGGGAAACAAGAGCAAAGGATGATGAAAATAAGGAGCATGTTGTCAGAAACACAACCCTCCAGATAGAGCTACCCGCTTTAAATGTTTGCACCTATGAAACAGTGGGGTTGTTCAGGTATGTCTGTGAGGTACAGGAAAACCTTGGAGAGCTCCTGAAAAGCAAGAGAATGACTCTATTTTCTCTGTTACCTAAAAAGTCCACATCGCTCCGGTGGGTTCTTTTGTGTACATTGATTTAAGATGCTGATTTGTCCCTCAGTGAAAGAATTTCTAGACTGGGGATATGTGCTGCAAGACGAAGCCCAGAGAGATGGCAAATCTGAAACAACCAGACCACGCACTTGCTCTGCTGTTCCCCATCAATGCTTCAAGTTGGGTCCCATTAACTCGGATTTCTCAGCTGCCACTTTATTGGAGGTGCCGATTAAATAAATGGTCATTTCGTCCCCATGACAACAGTGGAATGGTGTAGCAAATTAAGAAATATGGTGGGAGGAAAGAGTAGGGAAGAGGGAACGGGAGAGGAGAGAAGCCAGAATGGTCTCTACAGCAACGGGAAAGCAGACCCGTGATGATCCTGTGGAAGGTAAGGAAGTGGTGCTCTAGTTTCAAAAAGAAAACAAATCTGGAGGGCAGGACCGTAGAGGCGATGGCACGAACAGGCGGTCTGCTAACATGCTTTGCCTACCAATAATTATGCTTTAGGAACTATGACAGGAAATATAAGAGCTAGGGAAGAAAGAAAATAATTCAATACCTGTAATCTATTCTAGAAACATACTCTAGTCCCTATAACCAGGGGAGAGAGAAGGTCAACATGCATTAAAGTGGCAAGATGCAGAACACTCGAAGCCCATTATTGGCGATGTCATCACCGGGGAGTTTTTTGAAAATGCAGAAGCCCACCCCAGACCTGCCGAATCAGAACCTGCAGTTTACTAAGATCCCTGGGTGATTCAATCAAAGTTTGCTAAGCACTGATTTTCCAGGATGAGAGCTGCTCGCTAAATTCATCGCAAGGAGCACTGACATAACACTGAAACAAGCGATACTGATGGGAAGCCTTGAAGAAGCCCAGAATGCCCCCCTGCGGGGGCCTAGGGGTGAGGGTAGGGCAGTGTGAGTACCTGCTCAGGGGCAGGCAAAAAAGATATGTTTTTACAGAACTTAAAAACAAGGAGACAACCCATTAAACGTCTTCTTCGGTACTGGCAATTCTAGCTGGAATCAGTAGGAAGATTCTCGGGGTGGGGGAGAAGGGGACAGGGCCAATCACCCTTTTCTATTCGACAAGGCAGCGCACCCTGCAGTGCTGAGAAAGGGCAGCTGTGTCCCAGCTGGGGCCTGCGTGCTAAGTACTTCTCTGCCGAGGGTGGCCACAGAGGTGCTGGCTTTCTTCCTCTCCATCTTCATCAGTTACATCTCTTTCATCACCACATGGCCTTTTAATTTTCCGATTCCAGAGAGACTCCATTTATAGACATCAAAGGTCAGCTACTCGTGCAAACAAACCTTTTCCCCTTAGGAGACTGCTCAGACAGTGTGCCTGCCAGTCGCGCCCTGTGCTGGTGCCTCCACCTTGATGTGTGATGCACTGGGCAGAAGACCAGTCCCCGTGTGGTACCAGGGGAAGGCAGGCCATGGGTCTCACAGCCTCCCTCACCTCGTCTGCCTTCTTTGTGCAGAGGCAGGGAGGGTGGACGGGGATCTGGACTCCGTCAGCTGGGGTGTCCTGGGCATGCTGTCTGCACCTTCTGAGTAGCTGATGACTCATCTGTGAACCAGGCATTTGCCATCACCCTCCCTCACAGGCTGTTTTTTATGAAGAGGAAGGGAGGTGACCAGTGCCAAGGGCTGGGCACTGCCGGGCAGGTGTGTAAATGGGCTCAGGCATGCAGCCTTGCCAGTCCTCAGGAAGGTCTGCTTATTCCCACCCAGGCCCCAGCCCCACCTGCGCTCAAGTTATCCTCTCTTCTGGCTCCTCCTCCCCAAGCCTTTCCAGACGTAGATCAACTACCCCGCCCCACCCTCCCTCCCTCACCGACCTCCCTTTCTCCAGATTTCTCTCCCACACCTGAACTATCTCCCGCAGGCAGGCTTTCTCAATCTACTGACACTTGGGCTGGATAATCCTTAGTTGTGGGGACTGTCCTGTGCATTGTAGGATATCTGGCAGCATCCCTGACCTCCACCCACTGGATGCCAGTAGCATCTCCTTCTCCCTAGTCGTGACAACCCAAACTGTCTTCAGACATTGCCAAATGACGCCCGGGGGGTCAAGGGGTCAAGATCCCCCAGGTTGAGAACCACTGCCCCAGGGTCTGACCACAGACACCGCTGGAACGATATCAGGGTGGCTGAGTGACCTGGCTGCACTACTGACACACTGTGTGACCTCGAATGATTATATCATCTTTCTGTGCCTGTTTCCTAACTTGCACAATAGTATCTACCCTACAGAAGGCTGCTGTAGGGTTCTGCGAGTGAACACACACATTCTCAGAATGGTCCAGGCGCACAGCACTCAATCACTGTTATTATCAGTCCTTTCATTCCCTTCTCCCCATCGAGGCCAAGCTCCTTAGGGTGCGGATTGTGTCTGAGGCCTCTCTGGCTCCCATGGCCCCTTGACAGTTCTCACACATGCATCGGTGTTTAATAAGTAACTTGCTCCCTGGTGTGAGAGGGCATCTGTGAACCTTGCCATGTGTGAGTGAGAAGCCAAACGTGGGTGGGTCCTTTCTCCCTACTCCTGGCCCTCCCTGGCTTCCGCACATTATCACACCATCAGATCAGCCTTCTCAGGCTGGCTCAGACCTGCCTCTTCCAACACAAAGCCAGTCCACCATCCGTCAGTTCCAGAAGAAACTCCCAAAGGCCACTTTCCTTTCTGCTATCCACCTGAGTCTAACTCCTCCTTCAAGGCCCACCTTAAAAATCAGGTAGGGCTTCCCTGGTGGCACAGTGGTTGAGAGTCCGCCTGCCGATGCAGGGGACACGGGTTTGTGCCCCGGTCTGGGAAGATCCCACATGCCGCGGAGCGGCTGGGCCCGTGAGCCACGGCTGCTGAGCCTACACGTCTGGAGCCTGTGCTCCGCAACGGGAGAGGCCACAACAGTGAGAGGCCCACGTACCTCAAAAAAAAAAAAAAAATCAGGTAAGATTTTCCGCTCCCCCACTCCAAATGCTCTTAGCATTTCACCTCTATGTTGCCATTAGGGCCCACTGAACCCTTTCAATTATAAATTATCCTCCATGTGCATACTGTCATTCTGGCTTTTTAAATTTTTATTTATTTTTTTCATTCTGGCTTCTTCACAGTTCAGCTCAGGCTAACAGAAGCCCAATTAAACATGTCTGAATGAATATACATATTCAAACTAGGACCTTTAATCTTATCTTTAATGTATGTTAAGCAAGAGGTAGAATTTATTTATAACAAAAAGAAATGAGCCCAAAAAGGACTATTTCTTTCTGGGTGTGATTACCTTATGAGGATTTAGATTTGTTTCATTAAAAATAAACAGGCAGGGCTTCCCTGGTGGCGCAGTGGTTGGGAGTCCGCCTGCCAATGCGAGGGACAGGGGTTCGAGCCCTGGTCTGGGAGGATCCCACGTGCCACGGAGCAACTTGGTCCGAGCGCCACAGCTACTGAGCCTGAACTCTAGAGCCCACAAGCCACAACTATTGAAGCCCGTGCACCTGGAGCCCGTGCTCTGCAGCGACAGAGGCCACTGCAATGAGAGGCCCTCACACCTCAATGAGGAGTGGCCCCCGCTCGCCGCAACTAGACAAAGCCCCCACGCAGCAGCGAAGACCCAACCCAACCAAAAATATATAAATAAACTTAAAAAAAATAAACATGCGAAACAAAATGAAAAGACAACCTACAGAATGGGAGAAAATATTTGCAAACAATATGACTGACAAGGGCTTAATTTCCAAAATATACAAATAGCTCACACAGCTCAAAAACAAAAAAACCCAATCGAAAAATAGGCAGAAGACTTAGACATTTCTCTAAAGAAGAAATACAGATGGCCAATAGGCACATGAAGAGATATTCAACATCGCTAATTATTAGAGAAATGCAATCAAAACTACAATGAGGTACCACCTCATACCAGTCAGGTTGGCCATCATTAAAAATTCTACAAACAACAAATGCTGGAGAGGGTGTGGAGAAAAGGGAACACTCCTACACTGTTGGTCAGATAGCCACTGTGGAAGACAGTATGGAGGTTCCTCAGAAAACTAAAAATATATAGAATTACCGTATGATCCAGCAATCCTACGCCTGGGCATATATCCCAACAAAACTATAATTCAAAAAGATACATGCACCCCTATGTTCATAGCAGCACTATTCACTATAGCCAAGACATAGAAACAACCTAAGTGTCCATTGACAGATGAATGGATAAAGAAGATGTGGTACATATACACAATGGAATACTACTCAGCCATAAAAAAGAACAAAATAATGCCATCTGCAGCAACACGGATGCAACTAGAGATTATCGTACTAAGTGAAGTAAGTCAGAAAGAGAAAGACAAATATAAAGGATATCACTTATATGTGGAATCTAAAATGTGACACAAATGAACCTATCTATGAAACATTAACAGAATCACAGACATAGAGAACAGACTGGTGGTTGCCAAGAGGGAGGGGGTTGGGGGAGGGATGGAGTGGGAGGTTGGGGTTAGCAGAGGTAAGCTTTTATATATGGGATGAATGAACAACAGGATCCTACTGTATAGTACAGAGAACTATGTTCAATATCCTATGATAAACTGTAATGGAAAAGGATGTATTAAAAAAAGAATGTATATATAACTGAATCACTTTGCTGTATAGCAGAAATTAATACAACATTATAAATCAACCATACTTCATAAAAAATACTGATAAAAACAGGAAAAAGAAAGAAAAAAAGGTGAATTCCTATATAACATAAAAAACAAACAAAAAACGCAACGAGGTAGACATGTCTGGCCTATACGCTCACCTTGACCTCCCCTCCATCCCAGGGCCCTTGGCCAAGGATGTTCTTTTGTGATTTTCTTCTGCTTAGAATAACTATTCTATAAATTCACATTTATTCTCTCTCTCTCTTTCTCACACACACACACATACAGAGCTATATTCTAGTTAACAGTCTTTCAGGAAACCCCAAGGAACCAAAGAAAGTCATAGGATCCTAGTCTGCCTGTACCACACTGCTTGGTACAGAGCTGGCAGGGTCTACAGATACTGTAGTGAAGGAAAAATATACTTGTTCCTACTTCCCATGCAATCAGTGAGTTCCACTGCACTCAAGAGACTACACATGGATACTTCATTTCTAAGAAAATCTAATTTCTTGCCCTCAAATACTCATATTCAATTTTCCTTTAAGTAGCTCTTCTCAGCCTCACACAACAGTATCAATTCAGGCTGAACAAGAAGTAATTATGTTCAGGTTTTAGAAGGAGTATATAGACTGTACCAGTTTCCTTCCTTCTACGTGGCATGTGTGGATCATGTTACGCAGGCTCTGGGGAGGATACACTCACCTGGATCACAGTAAAGGAAAGTGCCCTGGGATCTGAAGCATTTCCATGATTTGTAACAGGGATGGCAAGTCATCTCAAGAACACCCAGCTGACTATAAGTGATTGTCTTGATTACGGAGCTGAGGAAAATTCTGTTGAGGCTGAGTGGGGGCTTAATGGGACAGAATGCTGTGATTGATTAGTGATGTCTGCGAGGGCATGGTGTTAGTGAGTGATGCTATGTGAGCCAGATATACCATCCCTGAAAAAACAATTTCAGGGAGGAATTGGTAAATGGCAACTTGATGGTAAACCACCCAAGTGCAAGTCCATGCCTTCTGTATTTGTGTCCTTCTCAGTGCCTGACACTTAGAATACGCTCAAATGTTAATGACTTCATATCACTTCAGGTCTACAAGAGGGGTTGATTTTTCCCATCTCCAGTTACCTTAATAATGCTCTGGCAGGTCGACAGAGGCAGGCCCACCAGGCTGGTGCCATTTATGGACATGATCTGGTCCCCAATATTCAGCTTCCCCGATTTCTCCGCTGGGCCTCCGTGCATCATGTTGGCTATGATCACGGTTGGCAAGATGGATCCCCAGCCAGACTCCACAATCACCACACCTAGGATTTCCCCTTTCTGCTTCTCTATGAAGACCTGAAAGGAGGAAAACATGTAGAAAGCCTGAATCAGCAACCATCCAGGGTAGCAACAGAAATCAAAGCATTTTCCCTATTCCTGTCTTGACTAAGCATGACAGACATTTCCCTGATGACTCCAACCCAAATGCGTCCTGTCCTCTCTATATTCCATGGCATATATTACCTTGTTTGGAGATAAGAGCTTTTCACAGGCAGTCAAGCTAAAATAAAATAATTAGGGTGGGTCCTAGTTCAATATGATTGGTATCTTTACAAAAGGGGGAAATTTGGACACAGAGACATGCACAGAGTGAAGACACAGGGAGAAGATGACCATCTACAAGCAAATGAGCAGCCTGGAATGGATCTTCCCCCTCAGAAGGAACCAACCCAGTGGACACCTTGATCCCGGGCTTCCAGCCTCTAGAACTGTGACACAATACATTTCTGTTGTTGAAGCCCCCCGTCTGGGGAACTTTGTTACGGCAGCCCAAGCACACTAACACACCTCCGTCTGACCTTGGTGTCAATGACTGATTAGTACAGCCTACAAAGGCCTGCCAGCTCTTTTGGCTCTAGGTGGGACAAGGTCCGTCCTGCGATGTGTGAGCTGGAGCTTCCCTTTGGACCAGAATGATGCTCATCTCCAGCAAGGCCACATTCCTCCCTGGCATCCCCACCACCCTGCCGCCCACACTCACTTTTTCCTGGGTGCACCCTTCCCCCAAATCCCATGTACAAGAATTCCCATCTCAGGCTCTGCTTCCAGGGAGCCTAGGACACTTAACATTCATTAGTGGATAGAAAGATCACTTTCTCACACCTAGTGGATAAAGTCCAGGCCCCTCACCACAGCTGGACTCTCAAGCCCTCCAGTTCTGACCCAAAGCCTGTACTGGCCTCTTCACAACCTCTCCTATGCACAACCCCTGCTGCAGCCTGGCTGCCTCATTCGTGGCTCCCCAGACAATTCCTGAGCTTTCGGACCCTCACACTTCTGTTACTTTGGCTCAGCCCTCTGCACTCCTCTACACTTTCCAAAGAATACTCAGACCTCAGACCAGATCAGATGGCCCCGTTTTCCTCCAGACACTCCTGCAGAGCTCGGTCCCTGGGGGAGCACGGCACTTATCATCTGAGACCTGAGAGCCGAGATCGGCTCCAATCCGCCAAGTACAGCTGTCTCTGACGAGTGCCTGTACCAGCACCATCATCTAAAATCTTCTGTGCCCTTTCCTAGACTGTGGGCTTGGTAAAGGGCAGGGTCCAGGTCCCGTCTGCCTCTGGAACCCACCCCAAAGTCAGCTCTGGATTGCAGGAAGCAGACGACGCCCTGTCTCACTGGCCACGGCCCTCGGCTGCAGTCTTTATCGGGCCTCATGTGAGGTGAGACAGAGATGGGCCTGAGCTCACTCTTCAGCCCAGCCACTCTGCCTTCACTTCTATCGCGGGTGGGCCTGGCTGGCCCAGCTCAGAGAACAGCTTCTGGAAAGTACCTACATCTTTGCAGTTTTCCGACTTGGAGAAGTGGATCAGGTCGTCGTTGTACATGTCCTGGGTGTTGAGCAGGTCACTGTATTCCTTCTGGCTGAGATCTTCGGGGTTAATCCCGTTGGCCCTGAGGAACTCCTGGTACGCCACGCTGAATGCCTGCCCGATGGACTGTGCAATCAGCTGAGCCTGGAGAGGAGCCGGAAAGGGGAGATGGGGTCAACAGGGCAGCACTGCTGGTGGGCGACCTGGGTCCCTCAGGACTACAGAGCCCTAGGCAGCAGCTAGCCCAGTGGGTCGCCATGGGGCAGCAGTGCCTGCTAGAGGTCATTTTCAAAATTAGTGGGGACAATTTTGTCTACGACAATGGTCCTGATGGAGCTCCTGGCATTTGATGGACAGGAGTCAGAGATGCTGGACCTACTGCCGTGCAAAGGACAGTCCTACACGGGACGAGCTGTTTTACATCCTGCACAACTTTCAAATATCCCACTGGACCTTCACGTACATATAACAACTGTGTCTAAAGGCTGGGACTCAACTATAATTTATATAAAAACACAGGACTTTAGTTGCACACTCTAATACACACTGAACAGTCCCAGAATACAACTATTCCGTAAATTGAGAGAAGACGATATTTTGTTTTGTCCAACACTTTACCACGAGTAAGCTTCATGACTTTGGAAAATCATCAGCATCAATGCTATTCGTGGGATGTGGGTTGCCAGTAAATCACATTCCCATCAGCCTGCACACTGGCCGTAGAGCATGGTGGTTCTGCATGTGTGTGTGAGTGTGTGTCTATCAACCTATTTTATTTTATTTAGCTTGCTTTCCTTTTATTTCTCCTTTGTGTTATATTTATGGCAATACTTTGGTTATTTTGTGAAAATTTTTTCAAAAAGGGAGGTTACATTATCTATGAATTTCATTTCATTCATATTATCTATGGATGGGACATTACAAATTATTATGCATTTTCCAGGTGAGGAGATTGCGGCCAGAGATGTGAAGGAACCTGTTCAAGGAAGGTCACACCACTCACAGGACAGGAACTCTGCTTCCGTTGTTCTTTCTCCTGCACTGGGCTTTGATAACCTTTCCCTGCATTAATTAACCAACATTACAACCTGGGAGAGACACCAGCAACTGAGCCTGTGCTGTGTTAAATGCTGCAGAAGCACCGTCACATAAATCCTCACAGCAAGTCTAAGATGTAAGTATGACTGGTCCATAAGCCCTCATCCTAAGCTCTGAAGGCAGTGTCTCAGAATTCAGAAATGTTCACATTTTAGAAAGGTAACAGGGTGCATTTATCATACATTGTGTAAAAACCCCACTAGAGCCTGGAGAAGTGCCTAAACACAGTAACGTTCCTGCAACAAATGTGTAAGATTCACGGTAAGCTGGACAAATCCTATAAAGTGTCTCATGGCAGCTCAAAGCAGGTTTATCAACCAATTGAGTACAAAAATCCCTTGTTTCTCAGAGCTCTTAGACTTCGGATCTGTTTTCTTTGCTCCCATTGGGCAGATCAGGAAAACGAGGTTGAGAGCTTAAGCTGGGGTGGGGATGGGGGCTGAGAATCCTGGCAGCCTGATTCCGGAGCCCACCTCCTGCCCACCACTGGGACTGCTGCTCTAATAGTAGTGGGTAGAAAGCCCGTAAAACAACAAAAAGCTCTAGGGCAATGTTTCAAACACACACAACTCTAATCTGCACTCCTCCTTTCCTTACCTTTGGTAATTTTTGCTGAAAGCAGCTAATTAACTGTGTTATCAGAAATTTCTGTGTGGCTGGTGGTGGGGAAAGAAATGCTCAACTTTTCTCACTCTGAGGACCTGGTGACGTCACATGCCACAAGTCACATCAAGGACCACCATGCTGCCTCCTGCCGAGGCCTCACCGAGGGCATCAGAGGCTGGTGTGAACAGACGAACTAAAAAAAGTGTGTCTGAGAACACGGCCAGCGGTCCTCCTGACCGTCACGTGTGGATGCACCGGGCAAACACACACAGGCTACTTATATCTCTGCCGTGTCCACCTGAGCCGCACGGCAGCCCGTTCTACAGAAGCTCAGCAGCTGCACAGCCTGAGCTTCTGTAGAACGGGAGACGGGATCCACAAACGGTCCTCCCAGTTCTGCAGCCCATGCTCTCCCCCTTCTGTCCTGGGCTTTGGAAGCAAAGCAGTAAGATGCCCAGGTCCACTCTTGCTTCCTCATTCTTCCCCTTCATCATCTCCCCCTACAGACCCAAAGGAGCCCCAAGGGAAAGAAAGCCCTCCTTAGGAGCACCGAGCCAGAGGGAGGTGACAGAGGGTCGTACCGGGCCCCTCACGTCTGGTGAGCAGAGCTAACTCCACCTTTTCACGGGCCTGCAGAACACATGAAACTTAAGATTCTAAATGTAACTCCTTTGGAACTTTCCGAGAACCTTCTAAACTCATTTTCTCCCAGTTTGCAGGTTTGGCCTCAGTTTTAAAGGAAAAGCGGGGAGAATGGCCAGGACAGGTGCTTCAAGCTCTCTGCCTTCTCAGTGACCGTGTCCCTGGGACTGCTTTCTAGAGAACCAGACAAGTAAAAGATGGTACAGAAGTGTAAGCGTCTCCTCCTGTCTGTGTCTACAGCCATGTCAGCTCTGTTTCCCTGGAGAAAAGCAGCTCGTCTCAGACTCCTAACTTCTCAGAGGAAGGCCATTTAAAGCAGCTGCATGAACACTCTTCTGGAGAAAAATGGCCCCTTTTAAGGAGCCAAGGCTACTGTAGGCAATTTTCTTTAAGTATATAAGGGTTCCCTGCTCAATATGAGAAATACAGCTTATTCCACTGTGGCAGGAGGAAAAGTTAGACCAGTCAACGGCACCAACACGGCCCTCTCGGGGAGGCTCTGTAGTTCAAAACCATCGTGGGGGGCATTCCCTGGTGGTTCAGTGGTTAGGACTCTGTGCTTTCACTGCCGAGGGCCCGGGTTCAATCCCTGGTCGGGGAGCTAAGATCCCGCAAGCCTCATGGCTTGGCCAGAAAAAAAAAAAAAAAAAAAAGCAAGGCCCAGAGCGAGTTTCCAAGGCCTGTCGAGCTTTGGGGGAAGCACGATGCTAACACAGCTTGAAGCCTGGTGTTCTTGCCGGCAGTTCTAGGGACAACTGGGTCAGAAGGCTGAATGGAAGAATGGGCCCCACCTCTGCTGTACGCTGATTTCCTCTGCTGACCTTATCACCTGGAGAGATGGGCGTTAGGGATCACTAGCCTTGTGACTGGAGGAGCAGCTGGTTTTGCTAAGGAGCGGGTGGCTGGTGCTCTTGCCACTTGGTGGGAAGGGTCAGGGATGCTAACTTGCCTGTTAGGAAAGGGCAGTCCTGCACATCCAAGAACTGTCCTCCCCAAATGCCCTAGTGGCCAGGTGAGACCTGTTCGGGCCCCTGTGGGTCTGGCTGAATTCTTCCCACCCTTCTGTCCTCTCTAGTGGCTTGCCTCCTTGCCTTTCCTCAACCTCTATCAGCAGGCCCCTGTCTCAGGGCCTTTGCACCTGCTCTTTCCTCACTCTCAACTCGACTCAGGTCTCTGCTCAAATGTCACCTCAGAGAGGACTTTGTTCATCACTCTACCTGAAATAGCCCCTGGCCCCTCTATCCCTTGACCTAGTTTTTCCTTATCAAACCTTCCACTACCTAACTTTATATTAAGTATATTTATCTATCTATTTTCTGTCTCTCTACAAGCTTTACAATGAGTATCTTGTCTATTTTACTCAGCCTTATATCCCTAGCACTAGAACAGTGCCTGACACATAATAAGTGCTCAATAAGTATTTGTCTCACATATGATTAAGGTTCTGAGAACTAGAGGGAACCTGGCCACCCAAGGGCAGCCCAGATCACATGGAAGGGAAGCCGCCCTTACGTCCTCAGATTCAAAGACGTGGCAGATCATCTTGTACTGCCTTTTTCCATCCTGGGATGGGTGGGAGGCTTCCACGTTCTCCTGGGAGTTGGAGCGGGGCATCCGCCTGCGGGCCATCAGCACAACGATGTTCCCGATGTCTGCAATGTAGGAAATGGTCCTCAGAGGGTGGTCCATCATCGTCTCCTGGAAGGCAGCAGGGAGAGGATGGTATGTCCAGTGCGGCATCGAATGACCCATGAGACAGCCTGCCACCCCACAGCCCAGCCAAGTGCGGTCCACACGTGGGAGCTTGCTGCAAACACCCTGTTGGCAGACTTACATGCGCCCACCCAGGCCTGGGAGCAATTCCCTTGGCTTGTGATAACCCAGAGCAGGAAGTGGTCTGTAGTAGGTGAAAAGGAATTTCAGTCATTTTACAACCAGTAGAATCTCTGGTGGGGAAGTTAAAAAATAAAAAATCTGCATGTGATGAGTGGATGATTGTAGTGTGTGTGTGTGTGTGTGTGTGTGTGTGTGTGTGTGTGTGTGTGTGTGTGTGTGTGTGTGTGTGTGTGTGTGTGTGTGTGTGTGTGTGTGTGTGTGTGTGATTTTAAACAAAATTTCTTAAAAGGCTAGTTTGTTCATGAATCTTCTGATAAAAACTTATGAGAATTATTAGCCAACAATATCCAAGGCTTATTTTTTCCTTTGATCTTGAATAGCCCCAATCCTCCCTACCAAGTCCCCTCCCATCCCCCAGCCCGGCAGCAGGCACTGCATACACCACCTTCTAGCTTGTGTGGAAGCCAGCATCTGGGGACAGCTGCTCTACAGACAAGCGCACAGTCTCCTAGTTGTCATGCTAAGCTTCACCCCCGAGGAAGGTGGGAGCCAGCTAATACCTGCGTGTCAGCGTTCAATACTTTGATTCTCTGGGTAGAAATGAAGAGATCCACTTCGGTCATTGGCTGAGATTCACCTTCAGGGGCCTGAGAAGGAAAACGCACCAAGAGAAAGCTCAATACGTTACTCTGACCCAGGTGCGTGCAAGCAAGGTTAGCTCATACACAGAGGCATTGAGACACAGTCACCAGAACAGCGATGCAGACTTCAGAACTAGACCGCCAAAGCTGAAGGGACCACACAGAGGATGACACGGGGACGGGAGTGAGCATCTCCAGGTTACAGGGAGAAATGCGGACCCCTCCTTGCTTCTTCCGCCATGGAAGCAGTAACTGTAGTAGATCTGACTCCATGAACAATGATCGTGAATGGCACTGTCTGCAAGGGTTTCAGAGCCCAACAGACTGAAGTAACAAAGGGCAACTGACTCATACCCCCAGGACCTTGGAGAAGTCAGAGTTTGCTCCTGGGGGACAATGCTTACAGCAGGTGCAAACAAGGCAGCTGTGGTAAGAGGGTCTTCGTGTTCCCACACACCACACACCACAGAAGCAGTACCTACTCCTGAAGCTACCCCAGTAAGAGTGAGCCCCAATGCCTCAGTGTCCCATGGGTAGCTCATAAGCACCTAGAAGCTTCACAACCAAAAAAGCACATTAGTCTGATTCACTCAGGGCTTGACTCTGCACACGTGTGGTTATTAGCGAGTTTTCTTTTTTGCATCCAGCAATCTGACAGATCCACAAATCAAACATGACTAGAATTGAGCAGACCCAGGTCCCTGCCACGTGAATGCTCCTGAATGGTGGGCACTTGCACACTACTGCAGGATCCCTTCAGCATCCCCAATCTGCTCCCTGTCATTCCTCTGGAGTGAGATGACTAATGAGCAACAGAAAACAGCCACTTCGGGCAACTGAGTTTTGAGAAACGTTGGCTTATGGGGCGGTTCAAAAAGAAATCTGAACAAAAACTTGCTGGATGCAGAAAACAAAAACACGAAATAAGAAAAAAGGCAAAACGTAAATAAATGGGGGAAAAAAAAAACAGGCATAACACCAAGCTGATGAAGTTGTTTGTACTGCACCTTCTTCCTGCTTTTGGCTAATTTCTGGGCCATCTGCTTAGCATGGAACAAACAGAGACAGGAGAACAGTTAGAAAAGAATTTGCAGAGACTCAGTTGAAAAGGGAATCAACAAACTAATACTGACAGTGGTATAAAGCATTTCTGTGGGAGGAGGACTGGCTTAAAAAAATCCCACTCTATAATCTATTATAGATCAGAATTTAGTAGCTGCCAGGGGTAGTAGTAGGAAGGACATGTATTGAGGTGCTTCTTACACTTCACTGCAATTGATGTTTTCAAAGAACCAACTTTTGATTCTGTTGATTTCCTTTACTGTATGCCTGTGTTCTATTTCGCTGATTTCAGCCTGTACTTTTATTCCTTCTTTTTTCTTTGGCTTCAGTTTGCCAATTTTTTTACTAGCTTAAGATGAAAACTTAAAGTATGGATTTTCAAACTTTTTTCGTTCCCGATATATTTATATAAAACTATGAGCCTCCTCTAATCTCTGCTTTAGCAGTATCCCACAAATTTTGATGTTGCAATTTAATTATTTCATTCAAAACACTTTCTAATTTCCACTGTGATTTCTTCTTTGAACATTACTTAGAACTGTGTTCTTCTTAATTTTAATATATTTGAAGATTTCCTAGTTATCTTTTTGTTACTGATTTCTGAATTGTTCTCCCTCTTTATCTCTAGTAATACTTCTTGCCTTAAATTTGTGTAACATTAATAGAGCCTATACCTAACTAGAAATGGATGTAATATTTATTCAAGATAGAATAGTTGATAAAAATAGAAACTCTGAGGCCAGACTGTCTAAAACTGAATGCTGGCTCTGCTTCCTACTAGTTGTGTGACTCGGAACAAGCCACTTCATGTCTCTGTGCTGCAGTTTCCTCAACTGTAAAATGAGGGTAAAAACAGTATCGACTTCATAGGGCTGTTTTGAGGATAAAATGAATACAGTTGACTCTTGAACAATGTGTGCGTTAGGGGTGCCAAAACCACCGCAGGGTCAAAAATCTGCATATAACTTACAGTCAGTTGGCCCTCTGTATATGCAGTTCGGTTCCTCTGTATCTACAGTTCCACATCCTCGGATTCAACCCATCACAGATTCAACCCATCTTGGAACATACAGTACTGCAGTATTTACTACTGAAAAAAACCCACATGTAAGGGGACCTGTGCTGTTCAAGGGTCAACTGTATATACAATGCTCTCAGAACAGTTCCTGGTGCATTATAAGCATTCTATTTGTGTTTGCTCTTATATGATTATGATGTTAGATGATTATCATCTGCCTATGTCAGGGTGCAACCTCTTGGCTTTGGTAGGGCTTGGTACATATACACAGATCTTACTCAAACGATGGTGAGTCAATGGCCAAACCATGTAACTGCTGTGGGGATGGGGGTGGGGTACAGGGAGAGCTGCTCCCTCACATCCTTGGTACTCACCTGGTGGGAAAGCTCTTGCTCTCAGCAGCGTGTCACTATTTCATTAGTGACTACATGTGTTGTCTGTACTACCTAAACTCGATGAGTCAGCTATCCAAACACCAAATGGCTAATCTTGGTTCACCAGGAGACTAGGGCAGCCCCACTCCCACAGAGCCCCCCCACAGCTTGTACTGCTGGTCATGAGTTCGAGGTGAACAGCCTACTCTGGAAAAGTCTGAAGGCAGCAACTGCAAGCATCATCCTAACCACTGTGCATGACGGTGGAAATACCCGCACATCTGAGGAGTGGCCCTGTGCTGATGCTGTGCCACAGAGATTACTGGGTGGAATCTCAGCGTTCTGCCAGGGATGCTCTGATCTGCACCAGTTATAATCCTCAAGATAAACAACTGCTGTGAGATCCTAACATCTGTTTGTCTTCTACTACCTCCCCTGAATGCTATGGCAGTAATATATAAATTTCCATGATTTTTGATACCAAAACTTAATAGCTATTGGTCAAAATTCTTCACTCTCAGGAAGAGTGATCTGAAAGGGCCCTTTTCAAAGGAAAGTAAGTCTGCCACCCATGGAATGCCCACATTCTGTTTTTTACTGGAATGGGTGATGAGGAAGAGAATCCAAAGGCAAACTGAGTTTCATGAAAGGCATTCTGAGACAATTTTTATGAAGCGAAAAATATTTTATGCACTTAGAGTGACACCACCTTTAAATCGCTTATGGTATTCAAGTGCCCTGAAACAAATTAAAAATTTAGACATAACACTGGAAATGATGATGGGGTTGGGGTCAGAATGAGAAGCTGGAACAGCAGAGAAAGGTCTAAGAGAGCCTTAAGGCCAGGATGCATCTTGAAGCAGGGAGTGACAACATCCATTTAAATCCTCGTGTTTCATGAGACTGATTATGGCTTACCACCAGCAGGCTGTGGTGCACAGGACATACTGCAGCACCGTCCATCCTATCACTCGATCTGCAATGTGTACTGGATATTTGCTGTTCTTAAGACCCTTCAAGTTTAGTTATGCCGGGGATCCTCCTGGCTATTCTAGCTTTTCTTTCCCCAGCTGACATTTACTGAGCACTTGGTATATGCCAGTATCCTTCTAAGCATTTCATGTGTACCAATGTAAAAGCTTACAACAACCCTGTGAGGTAGGCACTACATTATCCTCATCTTTCAGGAGAGGGAACTGAGGCACAGAGAGGCTAATTAACTTGCCCGAGGTCACACAGCTATTAAGTGGCAGAAGAGATATTCAAACCCTGGAAATCTCACTCTATATTCCAAATTGCTACTGTGCCATCTGGACAAGTTTCTCATCTATAAACTTCTAAGGCTGTCTGTAAAATGGGGTTAATGATACCTACCTCACAGGATTCCCCACCCCCTCCATTTGGAGGAGTAAATGAGATCATGTACGTGAAGGGTCTGCTACCAGTGTCAATATCGTCTTTATCAACTACAGACTTCAAGTCAGATGGGAAATCAGATGGCTTAGACAATGCTACACTGATAGAAATTTTCATTCTACAATTAAATCATAATTTTTAACGGCTAAAGAAAATCTCTCTATAAAAGAATGGGAAAATCTGATCTTTTGGGGCAGGCTAGTAAAGATAGAATAATATTTGATAATGCATGCTTCTTACAAAAATGCATGGACCAAAAAATATCAAAACTCCATTTGTGAGCTTCACAAATGGAGAAAGAAAATGGAGACAAACACCACACTCTGCATGGACATGAAGCAGTTTCTACGGCTCATGCAGAATTTAGCACATCACCCCGTCTTCCCGCTGAGGAGCAGAGAATGAAGTGGGAATGAGGGTGGAACAAAGCACGGAGATGTAGTGAGAGTAAGGGAGGTGAGTGAGCTAGCTGCACTGGCTTCCCGTTTGGTTCTCTAGGTAGGGTTAAGGCAGGATTCCCACCCTGGGCTGGGGTGGGGGGGCTGTCTCTGCATAGTGCACTTTTTTTTTTTTCTTCGGTACGCGGGCCTCTCACTGTTGTGGCCTCTCCCGTTGCGGAGCACAGGCTCCGGACGCGCAGGCTCAGCGGCCATGGCTCACGGGCGCAGCCGCTCCGCGGCGTGTGGGATCTTCCCAGACCGGGGCACGAACCCGTGTCCCCTGCATCGGCAGGCAGACTCTCAACCACTGCGCCACCAGGGAAGCCCCATAGTACACTTTTGATACTGATAGCATGTAGGGCAAAGCTCTCTCCAGAATTTTTCCCTAAAAAATGTTTAAAAGAATCCTCGCAACAAGACTATCAGATACCACCACAGCGATAATGTATTCCGCGTTCAAGTAATTGTGGAAGCTTCTGGTTAAACAAACTGAATTAAATTTCCTCAGTACAGGACTTCTCAGAGCCTTTACTAGGAAAACACATGTGGTAAATACCCAAAAAGATCCGTTTGGCAGCGTTTCTTGCGCTTATTTGCCAATGGAACCCCATCAGCGAGAAGCACTCGGCTTGCCCGGAACGTGCAGAACACAGCTGGAGAACAGAGGCTCCTTCAGGCTGGATGACCCACCCGTCTCTCAGGCAGTGGCTCCCAAGCTATAGCATACATCACAGTCTCCTGGAGGGCTTATGAAAACAGATTCCTGGTCTCTACTCCCATGAGTTTCTGACTGGGGTGGGGCCTGAGAATCTGCATTTCTAACAAATTCCCAGGTCCCACTTTGAGGACCATTGCTCTAATGCATTTCTAAATCATATGGGAAGCTTCCTGGAAGGATATTACTACTTCTCAAAAATTAGGAACAAAGGCAGAAAGAATATATCAGGGAGGGTGCAAAGATGAAAAAAAAAAAACTTAAAAAAAATGGCAGATGTCCTGTAATTCCGCTATTGCATTCAGATGCACCTTATTTCTTACATTTTGGTGGACGGAAATGTCTTTTAATTTCAGATTCCTCAGCCTGCCTTGTATTACTGTTACCTAAACACTCTTCTTGGCTCCCTTATTAAAATGCATGTTTCTCAAGGTCAAGGAATTGGTTGATTTTTATCTCCTAAGATGCCTATCACAGGATCCTGCACAGGGACAGTTTGCTTTTTGAGCCAAATTCATATCTAGCCAAACCACAACTCCAAATTCGCCTCCCATTTTGGCAAATAAACCTATAAATTCTTTGTTAAATTAGGAAAATCATAATTCTTAAGACTCCAAGTGTAAATTCAGTATCATTAT
Source organism: Lagenorhynchus albirostris (assembly GCF_949774975.1). NCBI lineage: Eukaryota > Metazoa > Chordata > Mammalia > Artiodactyla > Delphinidae > Lagenorhynchus > Lagenorhynchus albirostris. Next base: position 49,880,427 of record NC_083101.1, on the reverse strand, counting down.
TCAATTCCAGTGCATGGTTGCTGCTATGTGAGTGACAGGCACCATGTAATTGACGGACAGACCAGAAATGAAAGCCTGCTTTGAAATGGAAACCCAAACGTCAGGTTCAGTGCTTGCTCAGAAAGAAAGCACCAAAAACACACAGCCACGACTAGACTCCTGGTGAGGTAGGTCTCACTGGCATCCACGTCAGGTCAAACAAACAATGCAGGCAGAGGAAAGAGAGGGGCAAGATGGGATCCCTGCGGGGAGGAAGGGAAGAAGGAATCGGAAAAAGAAAGGAGGAAACTCCTCTGTCTCTGTGCAGGTGAGAGCACCAAGCCAGGAATTACTCATCAGTTTGTGGTAAGGTTATTACTGAATGGACTTCCAAGTAAATTTTTCCCCCTTCCTTCCTGGATGGACGTGGCTATAAACCCTGCAGCCTCATTCTGTTCTGCGTGTCTCTAGAGGTGGCCCAGAGTAACTCACTCCTGAAAGGGCAGCCTCTCTTTAGGAAAAAGCGTGGTACCACCTCCCTCAGAGAAGGGAGCTTGTGTGGGCACCGCAGTGCACGCTCCCCTTGAGACCACCCGAGTGATCTGGAGAAATGCTCTCGGCCCCTCGGTTCCCTGTGCACGCAATGCAGTCTCTGTGCACGATCCTGACGGTAACTTTCTAGGGGGCGTGGAAAGAAACCATGGGTTCTAGACGCAGCCTTCTCCACTTACAATTTGAAAAAGCGTCAGGCTGGGTGTAAAGGCAAACAATCTGACAGGCGTTTAAATGGTGTAAAAGGAACATGAGGCAGAAAATATTTAATGTTAGGCAACAGTTCCTTCAGATGCAAGAAGCACATTGTGAAACGATACTTATAAATGAAATGCAACCATTTAATCTTACTACTCTATAATGAATTCCTCACACTAGAGTAATTTGCTGTAAAAATAAATACACGTTTTCCAAATGCTTTCTCTGCTCTAGGCAGGTCTAAAATGGATTTATAATCAGAGAGCCTCTGTGTTGCCTGTTCTGATCGACAAAGCCATCTAATTTTTTGTTCAAATGACCTGTGGAACTTCTGGATACCAATCCTTTGAAGATTCAAAGTAAGCTTTCTGGTTTTTCACTAGGGAGCTGTACTTTAAAGAAGGGGAAAAAACACTGTCAGAAACCACTGTGGAAATCAGAAAATGCACAGAACACTTGGCACTGGGCAGGATCTGGTACTGGGATGCGGCGTCTTTCCTAAGCGCTGCTCTATGTTCAGGTGATGCGTCTGTGCCTGCTCTCCCCTCAAGGTCACTGAGTACACATACGTGTCACAGGGCAGGGGAAAGACAGAGAGACTCTAGCTGCAGGAGTCAAGGGCACCTGTCAGGAGGCCAGTAAACAGAACCCAGGAAAAACTCATCTAAAAGCAACGTGCAGTTTTTGGTCTCAGGGGTCTTCAGTACTATCTGGGGGTGGACTGTTGCTTTCTTCTGGAGGATTTATCTGAATGGGCCCTGGTAGTGTTCCTTGACAGGGAAGTGCTCTGGCATTCTGGAGGAGATAAATCTTTGTCATGTGGCTGCGTTCTGGACATTACAGGGTATCAGGTGTTTCTGATTCTGGCCACTAATGCCAATATAAATGTCCCAGACACCGTGACAACCAAAAGCACCACCCCATTTCCAAACACATGGTTCTCTGACCGGGGTCCCCGTCTGTCAGAGAACCACGCCGGGTCCTTGCACGCCCACTGACCCTGGGGGAGCTAACAGTACCACTAACCTGGGAAACTAAGTGCTGGGTTAAGAGTTCAGCTAAGTTACTCCACGGTATTACTGCCTCCGCATCCATTTGGTTTGGCCAAGCAGCTGGCGTGGGCCTTAAAATGACATTGGCTCCTTCATGCAAGCAAATGCTGTGGAGAGCAGCCCGCAGAGTCACGTGCAGATGTAAGCTCCTGAAAGGACCCCCTCGACGGCCCTTGTGAACAAGTCTCCCCCCGCCTCCCAGGGCCTTCCCCGTTGGTGCCCCTTAGGTAAGACCCCCATGGAGCTCACCAAAACCCCATTTTGGTTTGAAGTGAACAATCCGGCCTTAGTCTGGCAACCTCAAAGCATTCCACCCACAGACCCCAATAAAGACAGGCTTATGCCCAGGTCCTGCCTTGACCTCCCCACGTGGCCCCTCCAGGTGTGCAGGTACTTCCTCCAGGACCTGTGAGTCATAAACTTCTCTCTCTCAATTTCTCTTGTGGCATTTTGCTCCCCATCTGGCACCCTGGGGGTTTACCTAGCAAATGTTAATGTAACAAAATCATAACATGTTTGGAAACTGTGGGACAGGAGGGGTCAGAAGTACGTCCCTAAAGACTATGTTTTTAAAGTTCTCTGCTCTGTATGAAATACGGCAGGACAATGCCTGAAAAGCAGCTTGTTCTCTCAGAGAGGTTTGTGCGTTCTTGTTCTGAACGTTGTGCCTGGGAGATACTAAATTAAGATGGAGAAGGCTGTGGGGACATCTGTGGGTATTACTGTCACCTCTTTATGATAACGGAGACAGTGAAAAAGAATCAGGCCAAGCTTGGATGGGCAGCTCAACAGGAACCTGATGTTCTACCAGCAGCATTATTGAGTCTGAAAGATGCGGAGGGCAGGAAGGTCAGCTTGATACATTGTCAGGGAGTTGTCTTGTTGGGAGTCGCAGGATAAGATGCATCTCTGGGGGTAAGATGTAGCTGTAAATTACTCTCTGGCTTACACATCCTAATTCCTAAAACGTCGATAATATTATCACAAGTTGCAGTGTGGGCTTACTGTGCTGTGATGGGTAGTGAAGGGAAGGGCCAGCGCTGACCTTGTTTAATATTCAGGGCACAGCCTGGGCATGTGAATAAGATGGGAATCAGCCCCGACCGGAGGACCAGAAGCACGGCCCCTGCTGTGTGACCTCTGTGACCTCTGTGGTTGCTGCTCTCCCCTCCCTTGGGCTTTCAGGCAGCATCTCATCTCTCAAGGTCTCTCGCACTCCTGTGGCCCTTAGTACCTGACACCCCTCTCCCCTCCTCTGGCACCCCCTGCACGTGCGCTGGCTTGATTCACTTCTCATTTGTGCTGCTGAGCTTGAGGGTAAGGGTCTCACTTTACAAATCACTATTTTCCCTCCCTCAGGGGACCTCGCACAGCCTTGCACTCGTAAGTGCTCGAGAAATATTCTTCCCTTGATGGAGACGGTAAAGGACTCTCACATATGGCCTTCTACTCGTGCTTCTCATTCCACATGCCACACGAAGCCCAGGACGGAACTTGGGGATGTGTGAGAGAGAGAAGACATGAAAAAGGGACTGGTCCCTTGAGGAGGGAGTTGATTCTGGCCAGTGGACACCAGACAGAACCAAATCTGGGAAGTCATAACCTATCCCAAGTCACTCGAAACACCCGGCTCTGATTTCAACGGTGATGCAATGCCTGTGGCTCTACATGGAAACAGCCTCAGGGGCTCTAGGTGCTGGTGGCCCTTAATGGCACTTGAACTACGTGATGGCACCATGAGGGCCGCTGTCGCCCTTGGCTTGTGCGTGGTTCTAGGTGGCGCTAGCATCGTGGTGGAGATTCTAGAGCTCTGCATTTCCATGGGATCAAACCAGCTCTGGCCGGTTCAAACTAGCTGTGAATGATTTAAACTAGACAAAAGTGCTTCTTCAGGGATCAAATAGGCTCGCTGCTTTTAAATCTTGATAAGGCAGATTCAAACGGGTTATGACTGGTTTGCACTGAGTTACCCTTGCACTGACTTGGTTCAGACTAGGCAGGGTAGATCTGATCAAATGGCTCGTTTTAGGTGAAGCAAGCCAGTTCAATCTAGCTTGAACAGGGTCAACCGGTTCGAATGCAATGACAGCTAGTTGGAACCACACTGTATCACGGACGTTTTAGTCACTGGTCTCTAACTGTACAAGGAAATACGGTGATACAGCTCTCACATATTATACTGGAAATATCATACTTACAATGTTATCCTTTCTCACCTTTTCAACTTTTCAAAGCTTATCACTTTTTCCTCAAGACTGGCCACTAAGAACAACCAAATTATGTAGCATTTATACATCAGGACTCCAGCATACTTTGGAAATCTTTTTTCCGTTTAGAACTGTTGGCAGGTACGTGTATAAGCACTGCCTGCCATGTCACCTCAGTCTCCTCTCCTCTAAGCTCGGGACGTGAGGTGTGGGGTGAGCACTACGGCCGGCTCAGGCGCCCACATCTGCCCGCCGCCCCCCTCGGAGCACACGGCGCCCCCTCACCTTGATCCTGCTGACTGCTTCCTGGGCCTGCATCATGCGCACGTTTTTGGAGGGGGTTTTGTCTGAGAGAAGCTGGGTGGAGCCCAGGTAATTGGCAGCAAAAATGATTCCATCGATCAAGTCCTCAGGGTCACAAGGTCCAGGAACTGTAACACACAGAGCCACAGTGGTGAGTGAAGCCACGCTCTACCCCCCCGATCACACCACCTCTCCCCCGCTGCTCACCTCCAGCACAGGTGGGCCAGTTCCAGAGACCCCTGAGCAGGTGCATCAACCTGCGAGACTGGAGCATCTCTCTGGTCTACCTTCACTCAGCCCTCATTTGCAAACAGAAGGAACAAGTTCTTCCTAGAGAAGCTTATTTCACCCAGTCCATTTATTGTGAGAAACAATGTGAATATTTATTTAAACATGAAACATAAAATTCAGTGATAAAGGATGTTGTTTTGCCTGTTAGACTGCGAGCTCTTTGGGACAAAGAGCTCGTCACAGTCATCTCTGGCTGTCCCGTGTCTAGTCAGTGTCTGTCACCCAGTGGGTATCAAATAAATGTTTGCTGGACAAATGGTTAGGTGAGCAGAAGGCCGTCTTATTAGAAAAACTCATTTTACAGCAGTTCCTTTACTCGCCACCCATGCATATTGCCCCCTTCCATCTTATCCATAATGGGGGAAACAAATTTTATAAATCAGAAAAATGAGTATTTGTTGCCAAATGTTTGGATTCCCAAAATAGCCTCTAACCTGAAATCTGCAAGACAGGTAACATTACCCTAAAGCCATGGTCTCATGCTGCTAACCTTGCTGACTCACAGGCTACAATGTTCCCGGCCTGCGTCTACATACATATCAATTCCAGGGAAAACTGGAATTTTCTGTTCTCATTCACCAGCCTTTTAAATCAAACCTTAGTTTTAAATATTTAAAATGGGGGCATCTGATTCTAACCACAATCACCTGTAAACCCTACTGGAAATTAAAACATGTTTCGGAATAATATATAACTTTACAACAGATGTGCTAAGAAAGGCATTTTAATTCTGCAATGAAAATATACGTACTTTCTTTGGCTTGAATGCCATATTTGGAAAGACTAAAATATACTTTTTAACCCACTGTTAAAACCTCAGCGTCGTAAATTAGATAACTTGAAATGGAAACAATTTGCTTTTTCCTTTTGGAGAGCTAATCTGAAATGGTTTTTATCTTTATCCTTACACATCCAGCTCATCTTGAGCTTAAACAGCTGCTTCCCACGATAAGCTACTTATCAGGGTACAGCCTTAAAGTAATCTATTCATTTTCCTAAAACCAAGTTGGTGGTGGAAAAAGAGAAATTTAACAATGTTTTAGGAAAGGCCTTCACAAAGCGTGTGTGTAGTAATTAAGTCAGGAAACCTGTTAGTTTTCTGATTCTCAATCTTTCTGAGACTCTGGATAAACACTGAGTGATACACAGCCACAGCTGCCTCCACCACATACCAGTCACTTACATGCTTCTCAGCAGCTACACCCTTCCTACCCTGAAGCTTTTATAGATGCGAGAAGGATGCAGGTTATTTACAATGTACAGCTTTAGGTATATAGCAGGGAAGCACTGTCAAACTGAAATAATACCTGGACAAGCTTGGATCCACACTATGCCTTGTAAAAAGTAAGAGATTATCAGTCTTCTCTCAAATTCCAGCGATAGATTTATAATGTTACAGAAACATAATCATTTTTGACAACCCGGTATTGAGGAAAAAAAGGTCTCACCTGGAATAGCAACTTTTAAAAAGCTTCCATTTATTTTGTGAAAATAATGAATGTTAAAAGAAAAACAAAAATGCAACATCTTCTCTATGGGACTTCCTATATCATATATTCATCAGTGGATTTAGCTCTATTTACTGAAAAGTGTCCTTCTTTAACCATAATGAGTATGGATATGCAGATATACTTAAAAGCAATCCAGATAATATTTAAGTGACTGTATAAATATCAGGCAGCCAAGAGGCAGAAATATTGGACCTAAACAAATATATATTTGAGATATGATCTTATGTCAATTATCCTCTGGGGAAACTGACTAAAATCAAATGTCACGGTATTACGCTCACAAAAAACAGCCCAAATTTCATAAGTTCATTTTAGGCTCAGTGCTAGTGGATTTTTTAAAAGTTAAAAAAAAAAAGTTATAATGGTCCTAAGTCAAAGAATTGCAGGTTTTCCTTTTCAGTGATGCCTTTATGCTGCTCTGTGGGTGAATGAGCACACACGTTATATCTTCACACTCATGTTAATGCCGAGCTTGAAAATCTCTAGGCCTAGAGGAATGGATATGAAGAATAGTTTTGACTATTCTGAAACAGTCAACTTCTGAAAACTCCCCAAGGTACTCTTGTGGAGTTTTGGAGCTTTGCAAAGATGGTGGAAATAATTTCCAAGTTACTCAAGAAAGAAACCTGAGTAACAACCAAACCTATGAGCTTGTCCTGGGCTTCAGGCCCAAGGGTTCAGGTAGGTTTATGAATCCAGGTAATTCATTCTTGGGCAGTGGAACACACCAACGGTTCATGCACAGGATCCAAAGCCCAGACACGATGTCTGGGCATCCTCTGGCCCCCAGAAAATCCTCCTTCAAGGGAATGACAATCTACCCTGCCCCCCAAATCATCTGCTGTCCTCCCTGGTAGAGGATCAGTAGCACGCTCCAGTTGTGTGGCCTGACCTCAAGCTGGGATGTCTAGCCTGGATTGAGTTGTGGCCCCACCAGGCTTGTTGACAGGATACATTTGTGCAGTGAACAACCTGCACAACCATGTGTGGCAGTACTGCATCAGATTTTTTTTTTTAGGTTAATAAATTGTAATTTTATTATAAATGAATTGAGAAGTCAGAGGAGGGTGTTAGACAAACATTTACATAATTTGTTTAGCATTAAAAAACTACTTTGGAGGGTTCTAAGAAGATGGTAGTAGTAGCATAGTTTTTTATTCTCTCTTAATCACCACCTAAAACAAAGAAACTAGATAGGGAAACCAAAGACCACTGGAATATATTTACAACAAAACTAGGTGACAAGATATTGCCAGGAACACCAAACTACAAGCAAATTGCCAGAATCCATAGGACCTGCATAATATCAACATTTGTGTGGCAGAAAACAAAGGCACTGCATCGGATATTGATTACAGGGAGAATGGTGGAGTCAGACTTCTGGTTCCCAGCCTGTCTCTGCTACTTAACTGTGGGATCTTGGGAAGGTTGCTCACACCTCGCATGCCTCAGTTCTCTCGTGCATAACATGGGGATAATGATAAAACCCACTTCACAAGATAACGTGAGGATTCAATTAGTTATTACATAGAAAGTGCTTAGAACAGTACCTGGCAGACAGTAAGAAAGAGCTTGATAAATGTTACTATCACTAGCTCATCCAAGCAAGAGACGGGAATTACTGGGAAGGTCTTTTTATTTATTTTTTAAATGAAGAGCAAAATTTCTCCCTTAGTTAAACATCATTCCCATTTGAATGGGCCTTGATGGATGCAAGAGGTATATTGGACTAGAGATAAGGAGACTTGGGTTTTGGATCCAATATGGCCAGTTCTAGGCTGGGCAAAGCCCCCAGTCTCAGAGTCTCCTGGACAGAATCAGCAAAGGCAGGGAGGAGGGTCTTTGAGAGGTTCATGGCTACTGCTGTTTTAGTCTAAGATTCTAAGACTTAAGACTGAGAATAGGTGACTTTGTGGTCACTTTTCCCCACTATCGTCTCACAGCCCAGGGCTTCCAATACCCAAAATGCTAGAAGATTCATGAATGACTCGGTGCTCAATATTTCCTTCTCAGCTCTTACCTTCGACGTAGGTTGGGAATGAAGCCAAGCTTTTTCTTGACTGCAATTAAAACAAAGAGGTTTCAAAAAGGGCAAAGCATGATGAAAAATGCATTAACACAGCCATCTGTGCAACATGAAAAATAAATACATCACCAATGACAGATATTAACCAGTTGTCAACCATTTTTGGCTACAAAAAGTGAAGTGTGAATAAACATATGCATTTATTATTAAAGGTTACCCAAAGCCCAGAACCACCCATTCATATTTTAGATAATCTAAAAATCCTACATTCTGCAATCAGAGTGATGTCTGTCATCTTAAAAAATAACCCATGGACCAAAATTCATAATCATTAATAGCAATAAGAAGGACTCAATTTGTATTCTTAAGAATTTGGGTGTCTAAGTGAGAAACTGCTGATTAGTAAAGGCACCAATGAAATGATCATATGCTAAAATTAAGAATTCCCTTTGAGAATTTTATTCCACTTTATGTCTTTGCTGCACTGATCTCTAACTGTGCTAAAAATGATTGCTACAGTTTTTATCTCTTCCTTTCATCCCTTACTGATGTATTTTAGTGTAAAAAATCCATTACATAAGTTATTATTGTGTTACCTTAAAATAAGAACCCAATAAACAAAGAGGTAGTTTAAAAACCCTGGAATTTCTTATACTAAGTAAAACCTCATAGCAAAGGTCAGTCTCCCAAAGCATCCTTGGAAGTGGATGTAATCAGCTAGAAACCTTCTAGAACCTGATTGGATGGCAGTTTAAATGCTAGCTCTCAGAGGAGCAGTACTTACCAGTTGGTTCGTTTCACAAGCAAATGTCCTAGAGTTAACTCTCAGTGGAATAAAAATAGGTAATTCATTCCTGCTCTAACCAGTGACAGAATTTGCAGCCGGTATGTCTAGGGCAGGGTGATGAGAGCATTACAGGAGAGTGGAGAGCTAACGTAAAAGACAAGAGTCCCTAAAATGGGCAAAATCAGGGTTTGCATGGCCAAGGGTTATCTTCAAAAAACCTAAAGATTTTCATTGCCAAGAATCTACCAGGTGTTAGGTGATCATTTCAGAACAAGACTACCTAGTACAACATAGCTACTCAGTAGGTTGACTTGAATTGATGGTATACTCTGAGGTGCCTAGTGGACTCGAAGACTGAAGGCCCCTAGATGATGGCTGGTATATCATGGGAAACAACTCCATATCATAGCACTTTATACAGTGCTCTTCACTTGGAAGATGGGAATGGCTAAGGAATGATTAATTAGTTAATATTTGCACAACATTCTAAAAAATATTAGTGTTAATTGTTATGTGAGAAATTGGAGGCAGTCGAAGAAACCATTTTAAGACTCTAAACTCAATCCAGGACAATGACAAGAATTCAACACTAATCACACAATACACAATGCAGATCAGTCTCAGTAAACCTGCTGCAGATGTGCTCACTGGGATGAAATGGTTCCTCACACCAAAGAGGGTGGGTTTCTGGTTTCAGAAAGGATCACCTTTAAAGAAACTAAGGACACAAGATCACCAGGAATGAAAAGTTACTGGCTGCTCATGCATTTATGGAAAGAGGCACACCTACTGAAAGCCAAGATTATGTGGATAGGAGAAAAGAGGACTCCAATTTCAATGGTGCTTCACATTAATTTTACTTTCCATTTACTCAAGTGAGAAGATAGGCCCAGCTGAGTGCCTGTTGGCTTAAACTCTGTTGCTTTAAGGAAAAAAATCCGTAACTTCATGGTATGCAGATGAAAGCTAGCTTCTTCGTAAGAGCCAAAGACTTTTAGATTATTATTCCCCAACCATTTCCCTGTCCTTGCCCTCAGCATCTAGGTAGGGGCGATGAGGGCTTTACTTCATCTAATCAAAATGGTTTAGCCTCCAGGTACAAGCAAGAAGCCAATTTATATTTATATTTTCTTGGGCTATTAGATTTAGATTTTAGCAGATGCTACAAAAGAATTGCTTTAGTCAATGGCTCTAAAAGCTGCTGTTTTACTTAGAGTCACAACGGAGGGCATTTGGTACATTCACTTATTCTCTATTCATGAACTCATGACTGGCTTTCTTTAATCTCTGGGGTAGTAAATTTTTTTTTAAAGAGTTTTGTGAAACGAAAGAGTCTCTAATCTCTAATTATTGCACACAAAGAGGATTTTCATCGTTATTTCTAAAGATATGCAGAAACGTGTGCCAAATGAGAAACTTGCTTATTATATCTGATGAATAATCAAACGCTGAATATTCAGATGTCTGATTAGCCCTGTGTTTTCCCACATGTGGACAGAGATGAACATTAGTTGATCCTTAACATTCAAGAATTAATAAAGCCACATTCAAGAACTTAAAGGCCAAATCTTTGGGATGTTCCAGGAGGTCACATAAACCATGTGTAGAGCCCAGAGGCTTGAACACTGCAATAATAACATACAAGCTACCCTGTCCATTCAGTGTGTGATCTGCAAGTACTCTTCATCGCAGGGATAGCAGATTCTGGTGTTAAAAGCCTGGGCTCTCTGGAGCTCTGGATTCAAAACTTGGCTCTACCACATGAGACCTCAGGTAAGTTATTTAACCTCTCAGCTTCCTCCACTAACAAATGAGAACATTAATTCCTACCTCGCAGAAGTATTTTAAGGACTAAATGAGATACTATGTGACTTGCTTGGCCTGGTGCCTGAATGCCATAAATGCTCAAGAAATGGTAACTCTCATTACTATTATCACTGTGGCTTTTCTTCTTGCCATTTGTTCTTACCTATTCGTGTGCTATGAATAAAGTACAAGGTGACGTTGTAGGATGCAGGGCCAGCAGAAACCGTAAGCCCATTACTCCTGTTCCTGTGGCCTGATGAAGACCAGAGAAGGACAAAGCATATTTCAAATCTAAGTTCTAATGTTGGTGCCGTTTCAGAGAAGGTCTCCTCATGTTTTTTTGGTTTAATATGAATAGATTAATGAAAAAAATACTTCTCCCCTGCATGAATATTTAATGGCAAACGTATGTGAATTCAATGATATTTTAAGGGTAAGTTTTAACTAAGACTCCTTTTAGAAGCGATCTGCCACTCAGGTTAAAATGGAGGTCACTTTCTTCCACTGAATTTAATGGAAAATTATTAGCAAAAGGAAGGAAAAATGAGACAATCATTCATTATGTGGTTTAGCTCTTTAACGCCTGTCCTCAGTGTTGATTAGGCAGCATCTATATTTAGAATGAGCTGAGCCCACACACAGATGATGGTGCAGGCCAGTGTTTACCTGTTGCGAATTCATAAGTAGGTGAGGGTAGCAGTTAGTCAGGTGTCAAAGGACAACAGGTGCTAGAGAGAGCAATGGCTCCCTCTCAGGGGAAAAACACCTGCCCGTTTCTAGCCCCAGAACCCTTAGTGGGAGCAAAGCAGCATCTTCTCTCTTCAATATTCTCTGCCAGTGCTCAGCATGGCCTCCATCAGTAGGGTGACCATACAATTTGCTGTCCAAAGAGACACTTTAAGGCTGCACTGTCCAGCAGCCCCTAGCCACACACAGCTGTTTAAGTTAATTTAAATGGAATAAAATGCAAAATTCATTTCCTCAGTGCCACTAGCCACACCTCAAGGGCTTGCTAGGCACACGTCGTAGTGTCTACCATATGGGACAGTCCAGAAGTAAAACATTCCCTGCATCACAGAAAGTTCTCCTGGACAGCACTGCTGCTTTCAAACGTGAGACGGGGTGCTCACCAGGTGTACTGCTTGGACAACAGGTGTGAACCGGGACCACCCCAGGTAAGCCAGAACAAGCAGTCATCCTGTTGTCATGAAAGATATTTCACTTGGGCCTGAAATAAATTAGTATTTAAGAAACCAGCCCATTTCCCAAACCACAGAGCAACTGTAATGCCATGGCACTGAGGCTCATAACACCTCCAGGAAGGATGCTGCCAAACAGAGCTTTTGATGTCCCACGTCCAAGAGAACCTTCTGCCATCATGGCAATGTTCAGTAATCTCTGCTTCCAGTACAATAGCCACTCGTCACGTGTGGCTGCCGAGCCCTTGAAATGTGGCTAGTGTGCCTGAGGAGGTGACTTTTTCATTTTATTTATGAATTAAAATAGACACCTGTGGCTAGCGGCTGTCAAATTGGATGGCGTGGCTTTATCACCGAATTCCACGCTGGAGAGATCAGAATTTTTCTCCGCAGGGTAATCTGGGTCAGCAGCTCTGTGGGAGGCTGGAGAAAGCATAAACCAGAAACAGAATAAGACATAACGGGCTGATGGCTTTTGAAACAAAATGGTACCCTACCTCTTTATTTGTGGAGGCTTCCGTGGGGTCACTGGGATGAAGGGGTGTGCTCGAAGACTCTGCACCCAGGGGTGAGGAACTGCCAGGAGACGGGGACTGGAACACAGACAGCAGAGGAAATCACAGTGAGCATCACAGAGTGAGGGACTGGGTGAACCGCCCAGCCCTGGGGGACACAGAGGTGCACATATCTGAAGCACATTTCAGCAGTGAGAAAACTTTCTTGGAAAGGAACTGCCAAATGTACATAGAAGGCTTGGATTTGTCGAGGTTTCGTTAAGATTCCTGCCCTGTTTCCAAAGGAGCCCTTACAGTTCAGCCTCACCCGGCCCCCCACCTTAGGCCAAGGGTTCAAGCAGCGCGAAAGCTGAATATCAAACTTAAAGCCCTAGATGAATAAAGCTAATAGTGATACTCAAATGTTTCCGTTTTTAAAACATTTTTCTTACTGAGGGAAACAAAAGACTTTGGGTGCTAAATGTCTTATAAAATCACCTGCCCAAGATTACCTGAAAGGAAAGGGAAAAATTAAAACATGAATTTTTAAAGAGGCAGCTGGGACTGATTCTGATGACTGGAAACCACACCCCCTGTGAAATATTCTGTCTGATATGATCCAGAGGCCACTGAAAACACAGAGATATTTCGGCATCCAAAAAACATTACCTTGATACTCTTAGAAGAGTTAAAAAAGTCTTTGTTAAATGGTATGTTTAAAAATAAGGCATAGAAAAGGTTTGGAAAGCATAGTCCCCAACCTGGTGATGGGCTCAGGCTCCCTGTGCAGGTCCTGCTTGAATGGATTTGAAGCTCCAGGCCAGCGCCCTTTAAGCCCTGCTGACTGAATGACCAAAGAAAGAAAACAAGCACAGGGATGGGAATAGTGCAGGCGCTGAAAACCCTCCCCAGCTGATTCCCAAACAATTCTGCACGCTCCTGAAATCTGGGGGGATGAAGAGAACCTTCAGGTGAGCCACAGGGATGCTTACGAATTCTGCAGCCATGGTCCTCTGAGAGGAAGAACATGCAGCTTCACAGTCTGTTGGTGATGTTTGATAGAAGGCATAAAACCGAACCCAGTCAAGGACCTATTCTCTGAGGAAGCGTGGGGCTGTGAGTGAGGAGAGGTATGTTCTGGGTAAAGAAAGCAAAATCACACGAGCAACAGCTAGAACCTGCTTCTGACCTCTGGAGACTGAACCTCACGGGGAAGCGGAGGCACAGAGACATCAGTAATACACCTCTGCGTGGGAAGGGAGAATGTCCCACAGAGCAATGGTGCTCAGGAAGGGAGGGGGCACGTTCACATACAAGGGGGGCCCCAGCAAGCACTGTGTGAAATCATAAAAACAATAAATCCTTTCCAAAGAGTCTTAATGACAGGAAACACCAAATGAACTGAAGCATGATATGGTGAAATGCAGTATTATGCACACAGATGTGGTACCATCCCAGTCTATTGCTGTGAAGCCTGGATTTGTTTCCCATGAGCCGATATACCTGATCCTGAGCAGGGAGGTGAGGACCAATGAGTCTCTTCAACACTCACATGCAGAAATCAGCTGCTCCGCAGTTAAGTCAAGAGGATGAGCATTAGGGTAACATCAGACACGAAGTACCCAAGCCCCACGGTCCCTGGACACAAGAAAGGTGCCCCGTGTGCCTTTAAAAAGAACACACAGAATTTTTCATTCGGCACCCAAGAGAGTTGGTGGGGACTTGCTGAGTTAGCTCTGTGTCTGGCCTACTCAAAATTAATGTAGTCAAGTTTTCATGATAATTTAATGCCTTTAAATTTTCCCAGTTTTTCAAACTTGAAGAGCTTCCTTGGACATTTATGTCTATTTTTCCCCAAGTAATTTTCTCTGTCACAAAAATTTTAAAGGTCTAGTCCCTGGGGAAGCTAGAGCAGCTGCTTTTTCTTTAATTGCTTGGTTTGGGAGCCATGTATATCACCTTCGTTGAAAAAAATAAATGCTCCCAAAGTATCCCACAGTGCCTATTTCTCTAATTATTTTCTGTTGCAAATCTTCTGAAAATGGAGTCTTTGCAATGTTGTGAGCACCAGGTCATCGCCAGATGATGTGAGAAGACAGATTATCTGGAGAGCAGGCTGGGATGCAGAAGAGGCAGGTCAGACCCCACAGTAAGGCTCGATGACCAGTCCCAGGCATCCACCATGGGACACTGGAGAAGAGGCACAAATGTGACTTTGGTGGGCACTGCTCTCACCGAGGTTCTCAGGGGACCCACACCAGCCTTTTTCAGGCGGCGCTTCCCCTCAGACACTCATGCCCCAGGCTTCTGCATGCAAATGAGGCCCCTTGTGCTTCCTTCTGTTTGCATGTGCCGTTACTGACCTCTACCTAGAGAGTTCTCCCTCATTCTCTCCTTCGAAAGCACTCATCTTGCTGAAGCTTTCTCAGACTCTATTCAAGGTACCATTCTCCCCTGATGGCATGTTTCGGGTTTTGTAATTATCTGTTTATGTGTCTGCCTCCCCTCTCCCAAGAACTCTCCGGAGGGCTCTTGTCTTATTCATCTTTATAATCCAAGTTCCTAGCCTTGTGTCTTATAAACAGTAGGCACCCAGTAAACATTTACTGAATAACTGATGTCGGTGGGGTGTCCAGCCTTACCATGTTTTCCAACTCGCACAGAAGGCAGTCAACCACTACTCTCTTGCATTTTTTTAGTGATCAGTGGTAAGCCTCTTTCTGATATAAGACCTCTACGCTGTTATGTGTAGAATGTTACATCTGCATTTTGAACTAGAGAAGTGGCCTTTGCCTGTGAAGACTCAGACCTTAGCTCCAGCTAAGCTCCTTTAAAGCAAAAACTGTCCCCAAACAAGAGAGTACCCTACCTGGTGGAAGCCCACTACCCACCACACCATTGTTGACAAAGTCAAGGTGGACAAACATCTTCAGAGCAGACACAGGCTCCATGGAGCCCAAACAAGGGTGTTAACATCAATTCAACTTCTGCCTTGTTATATGCTCAAGAGTGGAGAGAAAACCAGAAATTGGATAATACTTTTTATATTTCAAAGATGTACTGGAGGCAAAATTTAACCAACAAAATGATGCAAAAAATAAAAACTATCATTACATATTTCTGTCTGGAGTCTCATGCCTTCTGGGTTACTGAACAGATATTCAGTTTTAGGCAAATGAGACCAAGGGTGGGAAGCAAATGTGGGCTTGGAAATTCACAAAAGTAAGTGCCACACAGGGTGTCTCTAGGGAGGTAGTGTTCAAAGATGACTCAACAATTCCCTGTGTTGGTAATTACAGAAGGTCTCCTTAAGCTCAACAATATGTCTTCTGCAAATTATGTTCCAGCAGATTTCCCACAGCTCTGGGGTTCCACAAAGCAGAGCTGTCAGTCTTAAGACTTAGGCTCTTCAATGCCAGGACAAGAGATGGACAGTCCCGATCTTACGCCTAAGGATGCAATAGCATCCCAAGGGAAAGCCAATCATTCGTTTTCATTCCAACTGGACATCTCCTTGGGGCAAACTAACGGCTGGCGGTAGAGGTGAGAGACAAACAGTTCCTGGAATTTTCAGGCTATGCACGAAGGGGAAAAAACCAGTGCACAAATAATTACTATTAATTTATTCCTGCAACAGACATTTCAGTGCCTCCTTGTGTTCCTAGCACTGGGCCAGGGAAACAAAGAGGAAAACGATGTTGTGGTTCTGTCCCCCACTCCTTTCCAGGTTGTGGGAGGAGACACGTAAAGTCAGCGTCGTGCCAGGTGGCTAGGATATGAATCCATACATAAAGACACAGGGTTGGGAGGGTGTCTCTCTGCAGAAGGGGAGGGGTGTCTATCAGCAATGCTATATTGGGAAGGAATTGCTTCAGCTGAATCCTGAAAACGGGATGGTATTCATGCAGCAGGATGGGATGGGATAGGGAAGAGGTGGAAGGTACTAGAAACAGAGGCAGGGAGGGAAGCACAGCTCTGCAGGGAAGGGAGAGATGAGCTGAAGGGCAGGGACGAGTCACCGGAGCCCCACTTGGTGACAAACTGCCTACTCTCTGCCCAGAGGGTATTTTCTTTGTGAGCCACTGGCCTACTGTCCTCATGGAAGAAGCACAATGTAGGCACTTTAATAACTATTTCCTGAATTAAGGTGGAAAATCTAGAGGGTTGAGGGGTTTGCTCTTCCCTTTCCCTTAATCCTCTTTCATCCTTGGACATCAGCATGAAGAGAAGATTACCACCCAGAAAAGTTGACAGGATGGTAATAGGAACACCCCAAAACCATGGGTAAAGGGCCCCTGGCTCTTTCCAAACGGGCAGCGTTCTTTTCAGAAAGGCCTAAGGACTGAGGCAGGACTGAGAGTAAAGCTGTGATCTGGAGAGGTGTACAGGGATCTTGAAAGACTTTTGGAGGAATTCCAGTCAAAAGACACAAAAAAGTGAGTCTGACCTGGGCTATTCACTCATTTATTTAACATGAAGTACAGACAGTGTCTGGGGAGCCCAAATCCCTGACTGTGCCCAAGGAGCTCCTGATCTAGCAGGGCAGACAGACCCACAAGCAAATGCAGCGTGTCCTCCGTAGCAATGTCTCTGAGTCCCTGAGAAAAATAAAAGTCACCATAACATAAAAACAGCCACTATGGAGCTGACTACTCGCAAGGTTAGTGTCCACCTTAACAGCCTCCCTCCAAAACACTAGCATCTACCTGGTCCATGTCTTTGTCAGCTGGTCTCTGTTGACTGTTGGGACCATCTGGCATTTCTAGGCAAAATCAAAACAAAACAGCAACTGCACTGCAGAGAAGAAGTGCAAATACTGCAAAAATAAATAAAGAAAAAGCAGAATCTCAGAAAGTTGAAGGTGGCAAAGTTGGAGAACTGCTCAGACCCACTATGGACCATTGAAAAGTTGGTGGAGTTACACCAGTTAACAAGAGAAAAATGGAAGGATGACAATGTTAGAGGTGCTTTAAAAGAGCATGATCTGAACATCTGATAATAAAGAGAGGCCCTTGGCAAAACAGTCTTTAAATATTTCTGCTGAAATGGTCCTCTTTATGATTGAAAGGACTGTTTCTGATCATGCTGTGCAAGTCATGTGTGAACTGAAGGCAGTTCTTCTATTGTACGATTCAATGACTTTTTTTGAGAAAAATTACAGCTCCCCAAGTCAATACTTCTCTTCTAAGCTCATACAACTCAATGACAAAAAAACAAACAACCCAACTGAAAAATGGGCAGATCTAAATAGACATTTCTCCACAGAAGACATACAGATGGCCAAGAGGCACATGAAAAGATGCTTATCATCGCTAATTATTAGAGAAATGCAAATCAGAACTACTGTGAGGTACCACCATCATTAAAAACTCTACAAATAACAAATGCTGAAGAGGGCGTGGAGAAAAGGGAACCCTCCTACACTGTTTGTGGGAATGTAAATTGGTGCAGTCACCATGGAAAACAGTATGGAGGTTCCTTAAAAAAATAAAAATAGAGTTACCATATGATCCAGCAATCCCACTCCTGGGCATATATCCAGACAAAACTATAATTCAAAAAGGTACATGCACCCCTGTGTTCACAGCACTATTCACAATAGCCAAGACATAGAAACAACCTGAATGTCCACTGACAGATAAATGGATAAAGAAGATGTGGTACATATATGTGGTATGTACCATACAATTCCATGTATATGGAATACTTCTCAGCCACAAAAAAGAATGAAATAATGCCATTTGCAGTAACATGGATGGACCTAGAGATGATCATGCTAAGTGAAGTAAGTCAGAAAGATAAAGATAAATATCATATGATATCACATATGCAGAATGTAAAATATGACACAAGTGAACTTATCTACAAAACAGAAACAGACTTACCGACATAGAAAACAGATTTGTGGTTGCCGAGAGGGAGAGAGAGGGAGGGAGAGATGGATTGGGAGTTTGGGATTAGCAGATGCAAACTATTATATATAGGATGGACAAACAACAAGGTCCGACTGGGATCAGGGACAGGGAACCTATATTCAATATCCTGTAATAAACCATAATGGAAGAGAATATGAAAAAGAACATATATGCATAAAAATCACTTTTCAGTGCAGCAGAAATTAACAGAACATTGTAAATCAACTATACTTCAATAAAATAAATGAAAAAATACTTCTCTAAGAATTCACATATAGATGAAATTATAACCAACATGTTGTTAGTCAAAAGATAAACTAAGCTTATGTTTGTAATTTTTTTAGTACTGTCTTTCAAGATAAAGTTCTAATCAAATCCCTTTCTCCCCATTCTTACTTGAAACTTTGGTCTTTGTTGTAAGTGAATTAATTTTAAGTAGGCCTTTGAAGGTACACTTACATAGGGATCCTTTGGGACACCCCTCCCTCTCCTCTGGTGGTTAAAATGTGACATGACAGCTGCCTTAAGAGTCAAGAGCAGGAGGGAGGAGAGACCATCTGGGTCAAAGAAGGCTTCCAGTGCAGAAGACACAGCCTTTCCTGCCACAGTGTCTGGTACTTGGAAGGCCCTGAACAAAGCCTGTTGGTTGGCAGAAGTAAAAAAAAAGAAAAAAAAAGGGCTTCCCTGGTGGCGCAGTGGTTGAGAGTCTGCCTGCCGATGCAGGGGACACGGGCTCGTGTCCCGGTCCGGGAAGATCCCACATGCCGCGGAGCAGCTGGGCCCGTGAGCCATGGCCGCTGAGCCTGCGCGTCCATAGCCTGTGCTCCGCAACAGGAGAGGCCACAACAGTGAGAGGCCCGCGTACCGCAAAAAAAAAAAAAAAAAAAAAAAAAATCAATTCCTAAGACACTGTGTCTAGTCTTCAAAGCCATCATGACCTGGCTTTCCAATATTAGGGTCTATTTTCAAAAGTATAGGTGATTACAGGGAACACAAGTTAACATTTCTCCTTTGAAAAAGATTGGCGTTTTATTTTGTATTGTGGCAGAACAAGTAAAATTGCAGCTGAGGTTTCAGGATACCGAAGGGGTTAACTGTAACTGCTCAAGCCCTAGCATCTGGCAGAGCTGAGTGTGAATTCTGGCTTTACCACTCACAGCTGAGGCCCTGAGCAGGTTCCCAACCTCTCTGATTCTCCTGACAATTGAGGAAAACAGTAATTACCTGCCTCTCGGGATTGAGGTGAGGATTAATTGGTGACAAAGCACACAGAGGGTCAGCTCAGTGCCTGGGCACACACAATGCACTCGATCAATATTGAATAAGTCTTTTAAGATCCCAACAGTAACAAAAGTGATTTCACCCCTATGGGAGAGTGTTCACAAGGACAACACATACCCATTGGGATGTTTTCTTCATCTCGTTTCCTTCCTTATTAACATTTTATTCATGAATAAAATTAAAAAGCACACAGAAGGCTCTATAAAAATCATACCACAAAGACTTTAAGTTAATTTATAAGCCCCAAGACTCTTACTTGTATACTGGCAAGAACAGCTCATTACTGGCTATGGTTGGGGGGTATACACGATGGCTGTATGCAATTTCTGACATGCCCATAGTCTCCCATTCAAGGTCGGAATATGAGGAATATGAGGGCTGAGCCTGATGCTATTATGGTGATTGATTTACAAAACAGAATTGTGTGCATATGCATTGCTCTAGTGTTAGTTGAGAACACAGCTTATGTATAACCATGACACACCGAGATACTCCACTGTTTAGGACCCCTGGTGAAAGACCCCAGCCAGCTCTAGCCAAGTTTAACGAGTCTCAGTACCCGTGGATCCAAGTACACATTCCCTCCAAAGGAAAATTTCACTGCAACGAAGGCTAGATAGGGAGCAACTCACAGAACCTGAGAATAAGTTTATTTTTAAGGTCACCAAGCAGTCGACATACTACATGTGACCCAAACACTAAGAACTCATGAACCTTCTTCACCAGTGTTACAGACTGTGTCTTCCTCAAACGTATATGTTGAAACCCTAGCCCCCAGTGGGATGGTATTAGGAGGTGGGGCCTCTGGGAGTTAATTAGGTCATGAGGGTGGGGCCCTCATGAAAGTGATTAGTGCCTTTATAAGAGAGACAAGAGAACGTGCTTCCTCTTTCCCTGCTCTCCACCCTGTGAGGACACAGCAAGACGACAGCCATCTGCAAACCAGGAAGAGAACCCTCACCAGAAGCTGATCATGCTGGTACCCTGATCTCAGACTTCCCAGACTCCAGAACTGTGGGGAATACATTTCTGTTGTTTAAGTCACTGGGTCTATAGTATCTTGTTACAGCAGCCCAAACTAAGACATCCAGAGGCTTCTCACTAAGCACCTATTTACCCTCATTTTTAAAGACAGTTTTAACAAGCTCTGAGCAATTCACTCCTCAATTCAAAAACTTTAGTGGTTCCTTTTTGCTTAAAGAATAAATC
Organism: Lagenorhynchus albirostris; assembly: GCF_949774975.1. Lineage (NCBI taxonomy): Eukaryota > Metazoa > Chordata > Mammalia > Artiodactyla > Delphinidae > Lagenorhynchus > Lagenorhynchus albirostris. The sequence continues at coordinate 49,859,617 of NC_083101.1, read as the reverse complement.
TTAGACTCCTTACCTCGGCACTCAAGGAATCCAAGGATTGACCTTAATTTCTTTACCATTTTCTACCCTTCCAGTTCCTATTCTCTGTCGTCAAGCCAAACTGAACTCCTTTCTGTTCCCTGTATATAACCTGTGAGTTTCTGCTCAGAGCCTTTGTTGATGCTCTTGTCTGAACTCCACATGTCCACAACACACCAAAGGCCCATTTCAAATGTTAACTCTTTCATGAAGTCTTTCCAGTTCTCTTAGGTGAAAGGAATCCCTCTCCTATGAGAGCTGCTTGTATTTTATCTGTGCCATTCTTATGGTGCATCACTTTCTCCCTTATATTTTATAAAATTCTAATGCTATTGAATAATATTTTAATTACAATATTTTAATAAGCACCATGAAGGCAGGATTTATGATTAATTTACATTTTCTTCTTCAAGTGCTTAATACGGGATTCCCCATGAAATATACAACGGAAGTTCAATAAGTGTGTTGAATACATGGAAGGATGCATGAACGCCAATCCTCTAGTATCACAGGAAAAAGGACACACAAAAAGGAAACAGGTTTATATACACAGTAGGTTCTGGACACATGCAGCATTGCACTTATGTGCTCATGTGGAAGTTTGTACCCACATATAGCTAGGGTTCTCGTCCATATTTTTTTTTAATTTTACTGAAGTACAGTTGATTTACAATGCTGTGTTAATTTCTGCTGTACAGCAAAGTGATTCAGTTATACATATATAATTCTTTTTCATATTTTTTCCCATTATCATTTATCACAGGATATTGAATACAGTTCCCCGTGCTATACAGTAGGAGTTTGTTGTTTGTCCATCCTATACATAAGTTTGCATCTGCTAATCCCAAACTCCAATTCATCCCTCTCCCCACCCTCCTACCCCTCATCAGCCACAAGTCTGTTCTCTATGTCTGCTCTTTACTCTTTTTTTTTTTTAAGGCTGATTTTATTTTATTTTTAACATCTTTATTGGAGTATAATTGCTTTACAATGTTGTGTTAGTTTTTGCTGTATAACAAAGTGAATCATCTAAACATATACATATATCCCCATATCCCCTCCCTCTTGCATCTCCCTCCCACCCTCCATATCCCACCCCTCTAGGTGTACACAAAGCACTGAGCTGATCTCCCTGTGCTATGCGGCTGCTTCCCACTAGCTATCTATTTTACGTTTGGTAGTGTATATATATCCATGCCACTCTCTCACTTTGTCCCAGCTTACTCTTCCCCCTCCCCATGTCCTTAAGTCCATTCTCTACGTCCGTGTCTTTATTCCTGTCCTGACCCTAGGTTCTTCATAACCAGTTTTTTTTTTTTTAGATTCTATATACATGTGTTAGCATATGGTATTTGTTTTTCTCTTTCTGACTTACTTCACTCTGTATGACAGACTATAGGTCCATCCACCTCACTACAGATAACTCAATTTTGTTTCTTTTTATGGCTGAGTAATATTCCATTGTATATACGTGCCACATCTTCTTTATCCATTCATCAGTCGATGGACACTTAGGTTGCTTCCATGTCCTGGCTATTGTAAATAGTGCTGCAATGAACATTGTGGTACATGACTCTTTTTGAATTATGGTTTTCTCAGGGTATATGCCCAGTAGTGGGATTGCTGGGTCATATGGTCGATGTATTTTAAGTTTTTTAAGGAACCTCCATACTGTTCTCCATAGTGGCTGTATCAATTTACATTACCACCAACAGTGTAGGAGGGTTTCCTTTTCTCCACACCCTCTCCAGCATTTGTTGTCTATGGACTTTCTGATGATGGCCATTCTGACTGGTGTGAGGTGATGCCTCACCTTTACTAATTCTTGATCACGGTCTGTCTCCCTTCTTCGGCAGATTCTGCTTGCACGTCTGCACCCTCAGATGATTAGAGTAGTCTTGCAGACACAGCAGGAACAAGTGTGCTCAAAGGTGGTATTTCATAGACCGTAATCAAGCATTTGGTCATTCAAGTCCTGTCCAGCCTGAACATTCTGGTTCCATTCCCTTTTCTATATGGACTTTCAAAGGTGGGGGCATTACTCAGGGCAGGCCACAGTACATGCTCTAGTTTTCCTGGGAAACTTCCATTTCGGGGGCTGTATGGAGCTTCTGTGCTTCCTGTGTCCTCACACAGCTTTTCCACTGTGCATATTGGTTTAAACAGCATAATCCTTTTTCTCAAGTAAATGTACATTGTTTTCCTCACTGATCTAAGGTGTCTTAAATTAACCTACTCCATGTTACAATTATTTAAAAAAAACAAATATATGATTAGTTTCTCCTTGCTCCAAGATATGTTTGTGCTTCTGAAAATTGAAACTGCTGAAGAAACCCATAATTATTCACTCTCAATTCAAACTATATTATCAATGCACGTTTGTATTTCCTTAATGTGGTGAAGCAGGAAAGTTAGCATAGGCATTGTAGGGGCATAATTATGTCATTAAAATGATAATAGCCTGGGCCTAATGAAGTGTTTTATATACACATTTATAACGGATTCAATTAATACCAATGGAACATTTTGAGATAACTGTCAGAATATTCTATTTCCATCCTCTTTTCCCACAGGGAAAATGCTCCCATTCCCATCTCCAAGTCTGTTAAACCCATGGCAAGGCTGTAGTGTGAAGTTCTGGCCCACCTCGTAGCTCGGAGAGAACCTTGCACTGCAGCAATCTCCTCAGATAGAGGCTGCTTTCATCTTGGGGGGACCACACAGATCACTCATTTTATCACCATCTAAAGGGCTCCAAGCTTCTGAAACCATGTTCTTAAAGGCAAAAAAGAAAAAAAAATCCACAAAACTGACTAGTTAACTATTAACTAGAGTCATCCCTGCAAGGTGGGATAACTTATCTGATAAAGTTGATCTATAAACCGATGTTATTTTTTCCCAGAAATAGCCTCACTGTATTTATTGGAAAGGTATTAAAACTTGTGATGGACTCATTTATGGAGGAAGCCTGCTATTCATGTCTCCATCTAGGTCCATATTCCCTGATGGTTCTCCTACACTGGCTTCCTCAGGCCACATTGAACGGTGAGAGGAAAACCAAAGTGACTGTTAGTTTGTATTAAGAGATGCAGCTAAGAGCATACTATTTGCTGTAATAACACATTATCTGCTAAGAACAATAATAGCTACCATTTGCAGATGGATTACTATGTGCCAGGCACTGTACAGGGTTCACTATGCCCATTAGTTCATTTATTAGCAAAACAGTTCCTAATGTGCAAGGCAAGGCACTAATCTCCATTCAGTTTCATTAGCATCATGGAAGCAAAAGACACGACATAGGGCCAAGAATTAGAGGCTACAGTGCCCAAAGGAACTCATTTTCACAGCAAATAACAATGCCACGCTGTTGGAGAGGAAGCAAAGTGCACATCTTTCTAAGTGATCAAACAGCCTTTTCTCTTTTCAGGTCATCTTGGACTTGTGAGCAACAGGCAAACCTGATTACATTTCTTCCCGTCCTATTCCTATTCCAGCTCTGTTCACTTACTCCTATTACCAAGGGAAATGCAGAGAACGCACAATCTGACAGGACTAGAAGAAAACCAAGAGCAAAGCAGCAAACATAATTTTGAAGCCCGAGGATCCACCTACCTCGTCTTCGTGACACTCAAATTGGTACATCCAAAAATTCTCCATCTTTACTGGTATTCTTTGGGTAGAAGGGCCAGCTCTTGTGTGTCCACTTGTGAGCTGAGGCTAACTCCTGACCTCAGTGTGTGTCTGATGGATTGTTTCTAGTGGTGTTAGATGTTCCCTAGTCAATAATGCAACTTGTAACAGGAGATATGACCACATCCCAGGGTGTCTGACCTAGCTGCATTAACTAACCCCGGGGTGCCCAATGTCCCCGGCAGCCGTGCGTCACTGGTGTAGCATCATCGCCTGATGTTTCTGAGAAGGGGCAGACGTACCCCTTCTGGCAGCAATGCCTACTATTTCTGGGGAAAAATAAACTCGGTTCTGAGGTGCTACCAGAAACTTTCACACACTCTATGAACTCTGCTGCGTTTACAGAACCTGTGAAAAAAGCATTTAGCTCATGTGGATGGAAGGAGTGGGAACTGGGAAAAAGAGGCTCTCTTAAAACCTGCGTCAGAATGCACCTGGGCATGTGGCCAGCTGAGGCCTGGGTCTCTGGGGGCACAGGATGCTGCAAGTGGACCCTCCCTACCTCTTCACACTTGCTGAACATTCTTGTGCTCTAACATCCTTGCACTGCAATCTGAATAAGGGGAAATGGCAAGCCAGATACACAAATACAAAAAGAAGCTGTCCCCAGGGTCGGCATGGTTTGACCCAAACCAATAGGTAATCCCAAACTGGGTTTGAGAGCTGGACCGGGTCTGTGGTTCTCAGAAAAAGTCAAGACAAATATGAGTGGAACTGAGCTGGAGGGAACTAATGGAAACAGAGGTAGGCAGGGTAGTTCTGAAGCCTGACGACAGGAAACAGAGAGACCTCCCAGAGCCAACGTACCTCTCAACCAGCCACGGCAATGGGGGAGCACGTGGGTGCACGAGACGTGAAAGGCACAGAACATTCAAGACACTCGTTGTAACAGATGGCTTCGGCCTTCCTTCTCACCTAACTCTTCATGAGACGTGCTGACAGGTCTCTCTCCCTGAGTCTACCTGATGAATTGTAATAGAGTCAAAAGGTAGAAAAAAGAGAAGCAAAGGACCTCAACAATCCACAGCTGGAAAACCCACCCATCTAAGTGACAGTTTCCTGTGCTGTGGACAACTCTGCAGGCCAGACCAGAGAGAGAGGGTCCTCGGGGCTTCTCTGTCCCTCCTCTCTTGTTCTTGTGTTTCTGACCGCTCTGCGCGCAGCCAGACTGTACCTACTATAATCTGGGTCAGTCTGATGCAATTCCTGTGGCTGTCAGCCCCATTCAAGGAAGCTTTTTCAAAATGGTGGGCAGTGCAGGAGGTATTTCTTCTGAATTTACAGCACTGGGCATCTCTCAAGACACTGTCTTCTTTCCATGAATTAGTTAAAAGATAGAAAGCCTCTGGGCGTTGACTCTCAAGTGTCCAAATTAAATAGCCCCTACCACTGAACTCTCCCTGGCTCATGTGTGAAGCCATTTTCTCCATTATCACTCTTAAAAATTGCTTTCGTTTGGATTCATGAGCCACTCAGGCCAGACTGAAGCCATCAGAATCGTCACTGCTGCTGTGGAAAGCTTGTCATTTTTTCAGTTATTAACCAGAGAACCACCATCACACATAAGACTGAAAATCACCAGAGAGACTGCAAAGAAAACAGACCTTCTGGAAAGTTACAGAAAGCATCTACACACAGTGTTCTGTTTGTGCAACAGAATCCAGAATTCTTTCCCTGGCTCTCTTCCTTCTTTCCTTCCTTTTAATGTTCAATCTGCACCCGAAACCTGCTTAATTATTCACCACGGCCTTCTCCAGACCTCATCCATAATGGATAACACCTGCGACTCAACCCGCAACCCACCCCCACCCCGCTCCCGCCACGTACACAGCAAGACAGCGGTTGAGATGGGAGCATAAAGAACAGGTGCCACACCCCACAGCTGAGGGAGAAGTCAAGGCCCCAGGATGCCAGCCAGCCTCAAGGCCTGTTCTCTCAGCACCGCAAGACCCCCTAACTTGGTGCCTCTCTACCTCCTTTTGCGTCATGGCGTACAGAGAGATGACAGCGTTGGGACAGCACGCGGGGTCACCCGGAGAGGGTCTGGAGCCCCGAGTGAAGCTGCCGGAGTTGAAGGCAACATAGCCGGTGGTCCAGGTTGCCCCTGTCTCCAAAATCCAGCTGGATCATTGGCACAGTGGTTGAAAGCTCCGCCTTAGCTTATGAAGGACTCTTTACAGAAAATTCTCTGGGCTCTGGAAGTCCCTTGAGAATAAAGTTAAAATCCTTCTACTTAAGGATCCACGTGGTCGTGCGTGTTCCTTCAGGACAAAATCCTTCCTCTTTCCCATTTCCACAGGCCCTTCTGAGCCCTAACCTTCTCTGACACAGCCGCCCGCCTCACCTCGGTGCTGGCTCACACCCCGATTCCCTTTTCCACCACTTGGGCTTCATTCTCTGTCAGTCATGTCAGGATCTGTAGATCTGCCCATTCCCAGCCAGACAACAAAATTCATACAGCCTAGGAGCTGGGAATGGCGGACCAGGTCGGCTGGGGGTAGGAGGAGGCCAGCAGCTGCTGTGTCCTCAGGCTTTAAGCCCAGCAGCTCTTTGCTGGCCCAAGGTAATGACGAGACACCAAACGCGGCAGGTGGACTTCTCGAGTGGCCCCTGTGACCCGCAGCTTCTGGTATTCAGGCCCTTGTGTAATCCCCTTCCTGGGGAGGGAGTGTGGGCTAGTGACTTACTCTAAGCAACAATAAAATACAGCAAAGGATGTCACTCTGTGATGGGAAGTCACAGTCCTCTGTAACGCATCTTGCTATCAGACTCGGCCTTCTTGTCCGGCACACTTCATTAACACAAGCTGCCGTGGAGGAGAGTGCCCAAGCGGCAAAGAACCTAGGAGGCCTGTGGCCAAGAGTCACTTGGGAACTGAGGTCCTCAGTCCAACAGCCCAAGAAGAGCTGAATCCTGCCAACAAGTGCATGAGCTTGGGAACAGGGCTTTCCCCAGGTGAGCCTTAAGGTGACTACAGGCCACTGACATCTCGACTGCAGTCTCTGAGAGGCCCCAAAGCAGAGGACCAGTTAAGCCATGCCAGATTCTCGACCAAAGAAACTGTAAGATAATCAGCATGGCTTGTTTTATGCCACTAAGTTTTGGGGCAATTTTTTTACACAGCAGCAGATTTTACACAGCTAAGACGCTAAAGGCGGCTTCAGAGGAAAGCCTCAAGAACAGAGAAGACCTGAGGTCTGGCTGAGGGCTCAATAAAGAACTAGCCTCGAGCAGATCATAAAGTCTGCACAGGTAGGCCCTGTGTCTGTTTTAGCCAGAGCCTGCATCTCCATGGCTGCTGTATCCCTGGTGTCTTGCATGGTGCCTGAGCTATAGAAGGAACTCGGAAGTATTTGTTAAACGAGTGGATGATAAGTTGAGAGACTTTCAATTTGTGATGAGATAAAGTAGTCACAACTCTCTTTGGTTCACTGACAAAACTAAGAAGAGTGTGGCTATGTGGCCAAGCCCTATTTCTTACTCATAGACAGTGTCCTATATGTAGCCTGTACTCTATTAAACCCGAAAGTGTTAGCAAGGGAACAACTGTAACAGCTCGATCCAATCACTTTATGACAATTTGCATGGCAGATGGTTGAGAGCACATTTATTCCTCTGATATCATTCATTTGTCTAAGACGAGCTTTCCTATTGGCTTCTGAGTTCTATTTAGCAAAATATCCTGGGGCCCATTTTTGCTGTCCTGACATCAGATCCTTTGGTTCTAAAGTTATGCTTCTGGGTAAGTTTCTGGGATGTTAACCTAGAGGGTCTGCCAGCCCCCCTTTTCCAAACAGTATGAACCATATAACAGAACAAAGTTGGTTTTAGAGCCAATACTGGGATACTGGGATACTCTTCCACAGCAGGCCAGGAGAACACTCTGAGTTAAGGCTGCTTGGGGTCTAGTCCTTTTCAAGCCACGAAAGGACACAGAATGGAGCTGACTATCCTAGGAAAACTCTCCTCCCTGCCCCCCACCTGCCAAGAATCACATTCCAGCTAGGAACTGCTCTACTCAGGGAAATCAGGCCCCAACAGAATACATATTCATTCTAAAGTCTGTCTGCTTGACTGCAGATCTCATTTCAACTCCATCCTTTGCTATTCAGATCCTGGAAAAACTATGGCTGGCCAGAGCTCCCTAAGGAATGTGCATTGGCAAAACGACCTCTCAGAGAAGGATACCTTAACAAGAATCCTTCATGAAAACAGAATCCTTCAGCAGCAGAAACATTTTTTTTTTTTTTGGTCAAAAACGGTTCTTTTCACTCACCCCTGTAAGCTTGACAACACGACCATAACAGGATAAGATGCTGCCAACAAGCCTTAATGAATTAGCATGTATACTTGACCTTGGTCGAGAGTCTCCCAGCAACAACAACAATCCATGTAGGCTGATGTTGGATTCAGGATAGAGGGAAAGGGAGAGAGGATGGGGGGAGGTGACGTCAAGGAAACCAAGGCTCAGATGAAGCCAGGATGCTTCTCCACCCTCATTACATCATCTTTCTCCAAAAAAAAATAAAAACTAAAAAAAAGAAGGTGGGCACAGAAGTGCACATGATCAGGTCAGGTGTTCACATCAAGCCCTCACACTTCCCAGGATTTTAGCAATAGCTCCCTCTCAGCAGGAAAGTGGCTGGTTTCTGTCTAAGAAGTGTTAGTGCCCAAATGGTTTCCTCCCTCAAAATACTTTCACCAATTGGTCTCTGGAACTGGGGATGCCAATAAAAGGTAAATGTTATGTTAAGGGGGTGGTGCATACTGCCATTATCACTAGTTAGCAGTTGAGTTTGACTTAATCAGACCAGCCCTGCAAAATAAAAGCTGATACTAAAGTGTTGCTCAGAGTGGAACTGGAGACCCTAGGTTATTCAGAGTGCCTGACCAGATGGGCAGTACCGTGAGGGCACGGGAGGGATGTGAGTGCTGCGGGAAGCAGAAGGGCAACACCAGGCTGGAGAAAGTGAGGAAGGGGTGCTAACAGCCAACTCCTCCAGTTCAGTTTGCCACTGACCAACCCTAAATGTTAAGTGAGTATTGACCTACTAAGGCAACTAATACACCAAACTTGTGATTCTGATTTCACATGTCCACGGAGGACTCAATATCTGCAAAACCATTTTCGCTCAGCCATTCTGGGAAATAAATCTGATAACTTGTTTTACTGATGAGGAAACTGAATCTGAGGAAGAAAGGAGGTGAGCAACTCAACGTAGCTGCAGCAGGTCGACGATAGAGCTAAGATTTACATATAATGAATGCTTACTGAGCACCAGCGTTGTGACTTCCTCTGAGTTACAAGAGGAGGAAAAGACACTATGCCTTCAATAGACCTGACAGTGACTTACAGAGGCAATAGGCGAATGCACGTGAGACAAGTAGAAAGACAGACAGTAAAGAATCAAGTTTTAAACTGTAGTTTGCAGTTTAAGTTGGTGGTTACCAATTCTGACTGGGCCTCAGAGATACTCATGATAAGATCCGACCTCCAGAGATTTTAATCAGGAAGTCTGGAATCTGGAATCTATCCGTTCAAAGACTGGGGCCCTGACTGCACTGAATACGAATGGGATCTGGTCAGAAGTGAGAGCCAGTGTGGTAAGGAGTGGGGTATGGAGGCAAGTCCGCATAAACAGAAGCAGATGTAGAATTTGTAAGTACAAGGCCAATGAGTAAGCCAATGCAGGGCGGGGGCGGGGGGTCCTTACATGCCCAAAGCGCCATCTGGTCTCGGTCCAGTGGGGTCTGCCTAGTCATACCTGAAATCCCATGAGGAAATTACTGCCTGGAAGAATCTGTCTTTGCCCAAGACAAAGGGTGTAGACATCTTGGATAATTTGTGCTCTAAAGCTGTGAAATGTGTCACGGACCATGACTGGTAGGTCAAGGCTGCTGGGTCACATAACCCAGCTATTTTCAGCTATTCTGTCTGTGGAAACTGAGGCCAAAATGCCCAGCCTGGCTCCAAACCTCCTTCAATCCATTCCCAGACTTCGTCCGTTTCTGGTGTCCCACGGGCAGGATGTGACCAACTAAAGAGGTCAGCCAGGCACACCAAGTGGGCAGCTGAGTGCCCGTTGTCTTCCTGTGCAAAACAGCGGGAGAGAGAAATTGCCAGCGGGACTCTTCAGGAGAGTGAGGTGGCCTTTGTCAAAAAAACCCAACATCCTCGCCATGCCTGCTCTCCAGTGAAAACCTGTGCTTCAAAGAAAGTGGATTGACAAGCTACATCTCTGTATTAAGGACATGTTGTCAGATACACCTGTAATGGGAGTATTTCCCATTTTGAAGATGATCCCATTTACAGATAAATCGCAATTCATAATTCCATGGGCCCAGGATTTAACTGGGTTACATATGGAATTCAATTAGCTATGATCTATCTGCTCCCCTCCCTGCACCTTCCCTTCCTCCCCTGTACAGCCCCAGTCCACTGACAGAAAATACTGAGAGCGTACAGTTGGGAGAACTAACACAATGGTTTCTGAAGACTCCTGGGAAGTTTCCTGAGCTCCAACTTATTAAGCGAGCACGTGAGATACCCAAACCATGGCCCTGCGTGCTGGTTGCTACCTGGAAAGTGACAACAAAATGCTCTCTGGCAAAATCATGCAGTTCCTTCCCTGTGGTTCTCCCATTTCTTGACACAGCTTCACATACACACTGACTAGTGAGACAATCCATTAAAAAGTTGAGAAAGATTTCTCTTGGGAGTGGGGTCAGGTCAAGAGAAAAAACTGGAGCCTGGGGGTTAAAAAAAATCAATCTTTCCCATCACGTAGCTTCATTCCACGTGGCACAGGGAATTGGAGACTTCGCGTTCTGCTGTGCAAATCATCAGACTGGTTTGTGTCAGTGACTCCAATATGGTGATGCTCTGATGACAGTGGGGAGATACCTGCCTTGCCCTGTAAACAGGGCTGGTCTGGAGCTGAACTGACAGGTAATACTCAAAAGGTGAGTTAAAATAATCAGGAATACTTCAAATCCAGGAGGAGAGAAGAAAAGCACACATACTCCTACCTCCTTTGGCTTTTTCATGATTGAAATAAATTACATATTTGCTCTCTGATAGGGACTTCCAGGTCAGGCCTTTTCATTTCCAAGTTGTAACAGTAAGATTATTACATGTTTAAAAACATTACCCTGGTCACATCAGGTCCTCACAGTTCACAGAAAAGTGAATTTTTTTAAATTGACAACATGGTTCTGTTATTTAGAGCATTACTCCCCATTGCCAAGGATATGGCCATTTACCGCTGACCCTAAGTTGCAGAATGGGCCGTTATATGTACCCTACCATGGCTTATGGCACCTTGAAAACACTTCATTTTTAAAGTACAGACCATTAACCTAAGTGAGTATATAAACCTGAGGAGAAATCAATGCATCCACTTTGACCTCAGCAAACATCATTCTCACTGCAGCTATTCGTATTCTAGCTGCCATCCTTCCCATGTATGTTCAGCAGTTTCTAAACTCTAAGCCCATTATCAAACCCACAGTTCCTGAACTCTTCAGGTTATTCACTGTCAAGATGCAAATCCACTTACCAATTAGGGTTCTTCACCTTAAGCAGTACAGTCCTATCCTTGACCTACTTTTTACCTCTTTACTCTTATGTGTGTAATATAAGCCAAATGTAAGTGTGTGTGCTTAGTACATACACAAACACAGCATGAAATTAAAATGAAAAACTCAGAACACTCAGCTCACCATATAACAGTTAATAAAGCAGTCACTTTCTATAAATTGTGCACATAATATACAGAAGTGTTTGCCTTTCTCTGTTTTTTCAAGAAAATGGATGATAACATTGAGACAATCCCTTTGTACAGTTAGTGATCTCTGAATAACGATTCCAACTCTTATTTTTTTTTTTGCGGTACGCGGGCCTCTCACTGCTGTGGCCTCTCCCGTTGCGGAGCACAGGCTCCGGACGCACAGGCTCAGCGGCCATGGCTCACGGGCCCAGCCACTCCGCGGCATGTGGGATCTTCCCAGACCGGGGCACGAACCCATGTCTCCCCAATCGGCAGGCGGACTCTCAACCACTGTGCCACCAGGGAAGCCCCCAACTCTTGTTTTTTTAATAAGGCAAAGAGATACAGAAATCGAGTTTTAAAAGTCAAACAGTACTATGTGGCTTATGGCAAAAACTTAAGTCCTTTTCCCTACTCCTCCCCACCCCCTTTTAGCATTTCTTCTTACTTCCACATCATAAATAGGGTGTTTACACTGCCTCTCCTTGATTTTTCAATTGCAGACATTATTTCTTGGCTTCTACTATAAAAGACTAGGATTTACCTATTTTATACTATACCTTCCCTTATCCTCTCAATATTCCCATTTTTGGTTCATCAATATTCAGTGTTCGCATGCTGAGGACTACGCACGTGGTACTCCCTGAGGCGCATGCATTACGTTATCGCATTTCGTGCCTGCATAACAATTGTTTTTAGTGAGGTAAATAGCTGCATTGTTTTTCCATTTGTTTAGTTTTCTGTATGCTGATCAATAATTTATGCCAAACTCTCTAAGACAATCTAAGATTCCTCTCAGTACATAGAAAATCTCAGATGGAGACAAGATGGAGTAAAAGGACTTGAGCACACCTCTTCTTACAAAACACCAAAATCACAACTAACTGCTGAACAAACATCAACAACAAACCCCCCCACAGAACCTACTTAAAAAGATACCCTACATTCAAACACAAAGAAGCCACAAGATGACGTTAGGAGGGGCGCAATCACAATAAAATCTAATCCAATACCCACCAGGTTGGTGACCCACAAACTGGGAAATAATTATACCACAGAAGTTCTCCAACAAGAGTGAAAGTTCTGAGCCCCACGTCAGGCTCTCCAGCCTGGGGGTCTGGCAGTGGGAGGAGGAGCCCCCAGAGAATCTGGCTTTGAAGGCCAGCGGGATTTGATCATAGGAATTCCCCAGGACTGAGGGAAACAGAAACTCCACTCTTGGAGGATGCACACAAGGTCTCGTGCATACCAGGACCCAGGGGAAAAAGCAGTGACCTCATAAGAGACTGGGCCAGACCTACCTGCTAGCACTGGAGGGTTTCCTGCAGAGGTGGGGTGCAGCTATGGCTCACCATGGGGACAGACACTGGTGGCGACAGTTCTAGCGAGTACTCATTGGCGTGAGCCCACGAGGAGGCCACCACTTTCTCACCAAGACCTGGCCCCACCCAGCAGCCTGTAGGCTCCAGTGCTGGGACACCTCAGGCCAAACAACCAACAGGGTAGGAACACAGCCCCACCCATCAGCAGACAGGCTGCTTAAAGTCTTCCTAAGCACACAGCTTCCTGCTAAACACACTGCTTGACAGAGCCCTGCCCACCAAAGGGACAGGACCCAGCTCCAACCACCAGTGGGCAGGAACCAGTTCCTCCCACCAGGAAGCCTGCACAGCCTCTTAGAACACGGGGCAGACAGCAGAAGCAAGAAGAAATACAACCTTGCAGCCTGTAGAACAGAAACCTCAATCACAGAAAGACAAAATGAGACAGCAGAGGAGTATGTCCCAGATGAAGGAACAAGATAAAACCCCAGGAAGAACAACTAAATGAAGTGGAGATAGGCAATCTATCTGAAAGAATTCAGAGTAATGATAGTAAAGATGATTGAAGATCTCGGAAAAAGAACAGAGGCACAGATCTAAATGTTTAACAAAGACCTATGAAAACTAAAGGACAAACAGTGATGAGCAATATAATAACTGAAATGAAAAATACACTAGAAGAAATCAACAGCAGAATAATTGAGGCAGAAAAATGGATAAGGGAGCTGGAAAACAGAATGGTGAAAATGACTGCCACAGAACAGAATAAAGAAAAAAAATGAAAAGAAATGAGGACAGTCTAAGAGACATCTGGGGACAACATTAACTGTACCACTATTCATATTATAGGGGTCCCAGAAGGAAAAGAGAGAGAGAAAGACCTGAAAAAATATTTGAAGAGATAATAACTGAAAATTTCCCTAACATGGGAAAGGAAACAGTCACCCAAGTCCAGAAAGTGCAGAGAGTCCCAGGCAGGATAAATCCAAGGAGGAACATGCCGAGACAAACAGTAATCAAATTGACAAAAATCAAAGACAAAAAATATTAAAAGCAACAAGGGAAAAGCAACAAATAACATACAAGGGAATTCACATAAAGTTATCAGCTGATTACTCAGGAGAAACTCTGCAGGCCAGAAGGGAGTGGCGTGATATATTTAAAGTGATGAAAGGGAAGAACCCAGAACCAAGAATACTTTACCCAGCAAGGTTCTCATTCAGATTTGATGAAGAAATCAAAAACTTTACAGACAAGCAAAAGCTAAGAGAATTCAGCACCACCAGATCAGCTTTGCAACAAATTCTAAAGGAACTTCTCTAGGCGGAAAAGAAAAGGCCACAACTAGAAACAAGAAAATTACGGATGGAAAACCTCACCACTAAAGGCAAATATAAAGGCAGGAAATCATTCGCACACAAATATGATATCAAAACTAGGAATTGTGAGAAAAGGAGGGCACAAATGCAGGATACTGGAAATGCATTTGAAATTAACAGACCAGCAACTTAAAACAATCTTATTTATATACAGACTGCTTTATCAAAACCTCATGGAATATCTATGATACACACAAAAAGAAAAAGCAGTCCAAATACAACACTAAAGTTAGCCACCAAATCACAAGAGAACAGAAGAGGTAGGGAAGAAAAAAAGACTTTGAAAAACAAATCCAAAACAATTAACAAAATGGCAGTAAGAACATTCATATCGATAAAATTACCTTAAATGTAAATGGATTAAATGCTCCAACCAGAAGATACAGACTGGCTGAATGGATACAAAAACAAGACCTGTGTATATGCTGTCTACAAGAGACCCACTTCAGATCTAGAGACTCATGCAGGCTGAAAGCGAGGGGATGGAAAAAGGTATTCCATGCAAATGGAAATCAAAAGGAAGCTGGAGTAGCAATACTCATATCAGATAAAATAGACTTTAATAAAGACTGTCACAAGAGACAAAGTAGAACACTACATAATGATCAAGGGATCAATCCAAGAAGAAAATATAACGATTGTAAATGTATCTGCGCCCAACACAGGAGCACCTCAGTATATAAGGCAAATACTAGCAGACATAAAAGGAGAAATTGACAGTAACACAATAATAGTGTGGGACTTTAACACCCCACTTTCATCCATGGACAGATCATTCAGACAGAAAATCAATAAAGAAACACAGGCCTTAAATGACACATTAGACCACATGGACTTAATTGATATTTATACAGCATTCCATCCAAAAGCAGAAGAATACACATTCTTTTCAAGGGCACATGGAACATTCTCCAGGATAGATCACATCTTGGGCTCAAATCAAGGCCTCAGTAAACTTAAAATTGAAATCATATCAAGCATCTTTTCTGACCACAATGCTATGAGATTAGAAATCAACTACAAGAAAAAAAAAACTAAAAAACACAAATACGTGGAGGCTAAACAATATGCTACTAAACAACCAATGGATCACTGAGAAATCAAAGAGGAAATTAAAATATACCTAGAGACAAATGAAACTGAAAGCATGACGGTCCAAAACCTACAGGGTACAGCAAAAGCAGTTCTAAGAGAAGTTTACAGCAATACAATCTTACCTCAGGAAAAAAGAAAAATCAAAACCAACCTATCCTTACACCTAAAGCAACTAAAGAACAAACAAAACCAAAAGTTAGTAGAAGGAAAGACATCATAAAGACCAGAGCAGAAATAAATGAAATAGAGAGGAAGAAAACAATAGCAAAGATCAATGACACTAAAAGTTGGTTCTTTGAAAAGATAAACAGAGTTGATAAACCTTTAGCCAGACTCATCAAGAAAAAAAGGAAGAGGGCTCAAATCAATAAAACTATAAATGAAAAAGGAGTTACAACAGACACGACAGAAATTCAAAGGATCATAAGAGACTACTACAAGCAACTATATGCCAATAAAATGGACAACCTGGAAGAAATGGAAAAATTACTAGAAAGATACAACCTTCCAAGACTGAACCAGGAAAAAACAGAAAATATGAATAGACTGAAATTGACGCTGATTTAAAAAAAAAACTTCTAACACACAAAACTCCAGGACCAGATGGCTGCGTGCACAAATTCTATCAAACATTTAGAGAAGAGTTAACATCTATCCTTCTGAAACTATTCCAAAATATTGCAAAGGAAGGAACACTGCCAAACTCATTCTATGAGGCCACCATCACCCTGATACTGAAACCAAAGATACCACACACAAAAAAGAAAAGTACAGGCCAATATCATGATGAACACTGATGCAAAAATCCTCAACAAAATACTAACAAACCAAATCCAGCAATACATTAAAAGGATCATACACCATGATCAAGTGGGATTTATCCCAGGGATGCAAGGATTTTTCAATATCTGCAAATCATTCAGTGTGTACACCACCTCAACAAATTGAAGAATAAAAACCATATGATCATCTCAATAGATGCATAAAAAAATTCTGACAAAATCTGACACCCATGTATGATAAAAACTCTCCAGAAAGTGGGCACAGAGGGAACTTAATGTAATAAAGGCAATATATGAGAAACCTACAGCAAACATCATACTCAATGGTAAAAAGCTGAAAGCATTTCCTCTAAGATCAGGAACAAGACAAGGATGTCCACTCTTGCCACTTTTATTCAACATAATTTTGGAAGTCCCAGCCATAGCAATCAGAGAAGAAAAAGAAATAAGAGGAATCCAAATTGGAAAAGAAGAAGTAAAACTGTCACTGTTTGCAGATGACATGACACTACTCATAGAAAATCCTAAAGATTCTACCAGAAAACTACTAGAGCTCATCAATGAATCTGGTAAAGTTGCAGGATGCAAAATTAATACACAGAAATCTGTTGCATTTCTATACACTAACAACAAAAGATGAGAAAGAGAAAGTAAAGAAACAATCCCATTTACCATCGTGTCAAAAAGAATAAAATACCTAGGAATAAACCTACCTGAGGAGGCAAAAGACCTGTACTCCTAAAACTATTCATATAAGATGCTGATGAATGAATCGAAAATGACACAAACAGATGGAAAGATATACCATGTTCTTGGACTGGAAGAATCAATATTGTCAAAATGATTATACTACCCAAAGCAGTCTACAGAGTCAATGAAATCCCTATCAAATTACCAATGGCATTTTTCATTGGAAAAATGAAACAAAAACAAAAAATCTTAGAATTTGTATGGAAGCACAAAAGACCCCAAATAGCCAAAGCAATCTTCAGAAAAAAATGGAGCTGGAGGAATCAGGTACTGTGACTTCAGACTATACTACAAAGCTACAGTCATTAAAACAGTATGGTACCGGCACAAAGATAAATATAGATTAATGGAAAAGGACAGAAAGCCCAGGAATAAACTCACACACTTATAGTCAATTACTCTATGACAAAGGAGGCAAGAATATACAATGGAGAAAAGACAGTCTCTTCAATAAGAGGTGATGGGAAAACTGGACAGCTACATGTAAAAGAATGAAACTAGAACACTGTCTAACACCATACACAAAAATAAACTCAAAATGGATTAAAGACCTAAAAGTAAGGCCAGATACTATAAAAACTCTTAAACAGAAACACAGGCAGAGCACTCTGACATAAATTGCAGCACTATCTTTTTTGATCCACCCCCTAGAGTTATGAAAATAAAAACAAAAATAAACAAATGGGACCTAATGAAACTTAAAAGCTTCTGAACAGCAAAGGAAACCATAAACAAAACAAAAAGACAACCCACAGAACGGGAGAAAATATTTGCAAATGATGTGACCAACAAGGGATTAATCTCCAAAATTTACAAACAGCTCATGTGGCTCAATATCAAAAACAAACAAACAACCCAATCAAAAAAATGGGCAGAAGATCTAAATACATATTTCTCCAAAGAAGACATACAGATGGTCAAGAGGCACATGAAAAGATGCTCAACATTGCTAATTATTAGAGAAATGCAAATCAAAACTACAATGAGGTATCACCTCACACCGGTTAGAATGGCCATCATCAAAAAGTCTACAAACAATAAATGCTGGAGAGGGTGTGGAGAAAAGGGAACCCTCCTACACTGTTGGTGAGAATGTAAATTGGTACAGCCTCTATGGAGAACAATATGGAGGTTCCTTAAAAAACTAAAAAAAGAGAGCTACCATATGAACCAGCAGTCCCACTCCGAGGCATATATATGATGAAAAACATGGTTGGAAAGGATATATGCACCCCAATGTTCACTGCAGCTCTATTTACAACGGCCAAGCCATGGGAGCAACCTAAATGTCCATCAACAGAAGAATGGATAAAGAAGATGTAGTACGTATATACAATGGAATACTACTCAACCATTAAAAAGAATGAAATAATGCCATTTGCAGTGACAGGGATGGTAAGTGAAGTAAGTCAAACAGAGAAAGACAAATATCAGATGATATCACTTATACGTGGAATCCAAAAAAATGACACAAATGAAATTATTTGCAAAACAGAAAAACTCACAGACTTAGAGAATGAATTTATGGTTACCGGGGGGGAGGGTGCAGGGGAGGGATAGATTAGGAGTTTGGGATTGACATGTACCCACTGCCATATTCAAAACAGATAACGAACAAGGATCTACTCTCCAGCACAGGGAACTCTGCTCAATGTTCTGTAAAAACCTAAATGGGAAAAGAATTGGAAAAAGAATATATACATGTATATGTATAACTGAATCACTTAGCTGTACACGTAAAACTAACACAACATTGTTAATCAACTATACTTCAATATAAACTAAAAAATTTAAAAACTAGTATATCCTTCAAAGATAAAAAAAGTTCTAATTAAATACAGATTTAAAATATTTAAAAAAAACATATTAGGAAATCTCTCATTTCCACCATTTCTGGAAACCTCCTACCTGGAGCTCTCCAAGTTCTGGTCCACCCTAGACTGGCTGATGCCTTGTCCTGCTACATGGTTGTCATCTCCTCCCCCATCACCCTGAGCATTGCTTTGCCTGTTTCTCCTGTTAGATTCCATTTCCCGGATTCCATCTTCTTTCTTGAGTTTGATTTACACGCCCATTTTGGAGAAGCAATCCTTTAGTAGCTTCCTGAGAAAAGGTGCTTGGGAGGTAAATTTTCTGGGATTCTGCGTAACTGAAAATATCTTTATTCCACCTTCACACTTAATTGGAGATTAGACTGGGTGTAGGCCTCCCAGTTTCCAGTGTTGCTTTTGAGGAGTCCATCACCATTTTGATTCCTGATCATTTGTAACCTGTTTTTACCTCTCTGAAAGCATGGAGGATGTTCTCTTTCTACCTTCTGTTCTGAAATTTATGTGGATCTTTTTTTAATTTCACTGTTCTAGGCACCTAATGGAATCTCATTTTCTTTTCTTTTTTTTTTTTTTTTTTGCGGTACGTGGGCCTCTTACTGTTGTGGCCTCTCCCGTTGCAGAGCACAGGCTCTGGACGCGCAGGCTCAGTGGCCATGGGCCACAGGCCTAGCCACTCTGCGGCATGTGGGATCTTCCCAGACCGGGGCACGAACCCGTGTCCCCTGCATCAGCAGGCAGACTCTCAACCACTGCGCCACCAGGGAAGCCCGGCCAATGGAATCTTTTAATCAGGAAACTCTCATGTCCTTTGCTTCCAGGAAACAGTCTTTCACAATATCTCAATTTTATCTATGTTCCTACTTCTTTCCATAAATTACCTTAATTATTCTACTTTCTTGAAGATCTCCTCTACTTTGTCTTCTAAGCTTCCTACTAAAGGATTTTAAAAATTCCTGCTGGTATTTTTTAATTAAAAATGTTTGGGGACTCTGGGAGGGCTCATGCCAGGGAGTGCTTCCCAGAACTTCTGCTGCCGGTGTCCTTGTCCCCACTGTGAACCACAGCCACCGCCCACCTCTGCAGGAGACCCTCCACTGCTGGCAATTCCCTACACCAGGAAGCCTACACAACCCACTGAACCAACTGTAGCCACTGGGGACAGACACCAAAAACAACGGGAATTACGAACCTGCAGTCTGCAAAAAGGAGACCCCAAACACAGTAAGATAAGCAAAATGAGAAGACAGAAAAACACACAGCAGATGAAGGAGCAAGATAAAAACCCACCAGACCTAACAAATGAAGAGGAAATAGGCAGTCTTCCTGAAAAAGAATTCAGAATAATGATAGTAAAGATGATCCAAAATCTTGGAAATAGAATAGAGAAACTGCAAGAAACATTTAACAAGGACCTAGAAGAACTAAAGATGAAACAAGCAACGAAGAACAACACAATAAATGAAATTAAAAATACTCTAGATGGGATCAATAGCAGAATAACTGAGGCAGAAGAACGGATAAGTGACCTGGAAGATAAAATAGTGGAAATAACTACTGCAGAGCAGAATAAAGAAAAAAGAATGAAAAGAACTGAGGACAGTCACAGACCTCTGGGACAACATTAAACGCACCAACATTCGAATTATAGGGGTTCCAGAAAAAGAAGAGAAAAAGAAAGGGACTGAGAAAATATTTGAAGAGATTATAGGTGAAAACTTCCTTAATATGGGAAAGGAAATAGTTAATCAAATCCGGGAAGCACATAGAGTCCCATACAGGATAAATCCAAGGAGAAATACGCCAAGACACATATTAATCAAACTGTCAAAAATTAATACAAAGAAAACATATTAAAAGCAGCAAGGGAAAAACAACAAATAACACACAAGGAAATCCCCATAAGGTTAACAGCTGATCTTTCAGCAGAAACTCTGCAAGCCAGAAGGGACTGGCAGGACATATTTGAAGTGATGAAGGAGAAAAACCTGCAAACAAGATTACTCCACCCAGCAAGGACCTTATTCAGATTTGATGGAGAAATTAAAAACTTTACAGACAAGCAAAAGCTGAGAGAGGTCAGCACCACCAAACCAGCTTTACAACAAATGCTAAAGGAACTTCTCTAGGCAAGAAAAACAAGAGAAGGAAAAGACCTACAATAACAAACCCAAAACAGTTAAGAAAGTGGGAATAGGAACATACATATCGATAATTACCTTAAATGTAAATGAACTGAATGCTCTGACCAAAAGACACAGATTGGCTGAATGGATACAAAAACAAGACCCATATATATGCTGTCTACAAGGAACCCACTTCAGACCTAGAGACACGTACAGACTGAAAGTAAGGGGATAGAAAAAGATATTCCATGCAAATGGAGACCAAAAGAGAGCTGGAGTAGCAATTCTCATATCAGACAAAATAGACTTTAAAATAAACACTATTAGAAGAGACAAAGAAGGACACTACATAATGATCAAGGAATTGATCCAAGAAGAAGATATAACAATTGTAAATATTTATGCACCCAACATAGGAGCACCTGAATACATAAGGCAAATACTAACAGCCATAAAAGGGGAAATCGACAGTAACATATTCATAGTAGGGGAGTTTAACACCCCACTTTCACCAATGGACAGATCATCCAAAATGAAAATAAATAAGGAAACACAAGCTTTAAATGATACATTAAACAAGATGGACTTAATTGATATTTATAGGACACTCCATCCAAAAACAACAGAATACACATTTTTCTCAAGTGCTCATGGAACATTCTCCAGGATAGATCATATCTTGGGTCACAAATCAAGCCTTGGTAAATTTAAGAAAACTGAAACCTTATCAAGTATCTTTTCTGACCACAACGCTATTAGACTAGATATCAATTACAGGAAAAGATCTGTAAAAATACAAACACATGGAGGCTAAACAATACACTACTTAATAACGAAGTGATCTCTGAAGAAATCAAAAAATACCTAGAAACAAATGACAATGGAGACACGACGACCCAAAACCTATGGGATGCAGCAAAAGCAGTTCTAACAAGGAAGTTTATAGCAATACAATCCTACCTTAAGAAACAGGAAACATCTCGAATAAACAACCTAACCTTGCACCTAAAGCAATTAGAAAAAGAAGAACAAAAAAACCCCAAAGTTAGCAGAAGGAAAGAAATCATAAAAATCAGATCAGAAATAAATGAAAAAGAAATGAAGGAAATGATAGCAAAGGTCAATAAAACTAAAAGCTGGTTCTTTGAGAAGATAAACAAAATTGATAAACCATTAGCCAGACTCATCAAGAAAAAAAGGGAGAAGACTCAAATCAATACAATTAGAAATGAAAAAGGAGAAGTAACAACAGACACTGCAGAAATACAAAAGATCATGAGAGATTACTACAAGCAACTCTATGCCAATAAAATGGACAACCTTAGAAGAAATGGACAAATCCTTAGAAATGCACAACCTGCCAAGACTGAATCAGGAAGAAATAGAAAATATGAACAGACCAATCACAAGCACTGAAATTGAAACTGTGATTAAAGATCTTCCAACAAACAAAAGCCCAGGACCAGATGGCTTCACAGGCGAATTCTATCAAACATTTAGAGAAGAGCTAAAACCTATCCTTCTCAAACTCTTACAAAATACAGCAGAGGGAGGAACACTCCCAAACTCATTCTACGAGGCCACCATCACTCTGATACCAAAACCAGACAAAGATGTCACAAAGAAAGAAAACTACAGGCCTATAACACTGATTAACATAGATGCAAAAATCCTCAACAAAATACCAGCAAACAGAAACCAACAGCACATTAAAAGGATCATACAGCATGATCAAGTGGGGATTATCCCAGGAATGCAAGGAATCTTCAATATATGCAAATCAACGTGATGCACCATATTAAAAAATTGAAGGAGAAAAACCATACGATGATCTCAATAGATGCAGAGAAAGTTTTCGACAAAATTCAACACCCATTTATGATAAAAACTCTGCAGAAAGTAGGCATAGAGGGAACTTTCCTCAACATAATAAAGGCCATATATGACAAACCCACAGCCAACATCATCCTCAATGGTGAAAAACTGAAACTATTTCCACTAAGACCAGGAACAAGACAAGGCTGCCCACTCTCACCACTCTTATTCAACATAGCTTTGGAAGTTCTAGCCACAGCAATCAGAGAAGAAAAGGAAATAAAAGGAATCCAAATCAGAAAAGAAGTAAAGCTGTCACTGTTTGCAGATGACATGATACTATACATAGAGATCCTAAAGATGCTACCAGAAAACTACTAGAGCTAATCAATGAATTTGGTAAAGTAGCAGGATACAAAATTAATGCACAGAAATCTCTGGCATTCCTATACACTAATGATGAAAAACCTGAAAGTGAAATCAAGAAAACACTCCCATTTACCACTGCAACAAAAAGAATAAAATATCTAGGAATAAACCTACCTAAGGAGACAAAAGACCTGTATGCAGAAAATTATAAGACACTGATGAAAGAAATTAAAGATGATACAAATAGATGGAGAGATATACCATGTTCTTGGATTGGAAGAATCAACATTGTGAAAATGACTCTGCTACCCAAAGCAATCTACAGATTCAATGCAATCCCTATCAAACTACCACTGGCATTTTTCACAGAGCTAGAACAAAACATTTCACAATTTGTATGGAAACACAAAAGACCCCGAATAGCCAAAGTAATCTTGAAAACGAAAAATGGAGCTGGAGGAATCAGGCTCCCTGACTTCAGACTATACTACAAAGCTACAGTAATCAAGACAGTATGGTCCTGGCACAAAAACAGAAATATAGATCAGTGGAAGGAGATAGAAAGCCCAGAGATAAACCCACACACATATGGTCACCTTATCTTTGATAAAGGAGGCAGGAATGTACAGTGGAGAAAGGATAGCCTCTTCAATAAGTGGTGCTGGGAAAACTGGACAGGTACATGTAAAAGTATGAGATTAGATCACTCCCTAACACCATATACAAAAATAAGCTCAAAATGGATTAAAGGCCTAAATATAAGGCCAGAAACTATCACACTCTTAGAGGAAAACATAGGCAGAACACTCTATGACATAAATCACAGCAAGATCCTTTCTGACCCACCTCCTAGAGAAATGGAAATAAAAACAAAAATAAACAAATGGGACCTAATGAAACTTCAAAGCTTTTGCCCAGCAAAGGAAACCATAAACAAGACCAAAAGACAGCCCTCATAATGGGAGAAAATATTTGCAAATGAAGCAACTGACAAAGGATTAATCTCCAAAATTTATAAGCAGCTCATGCAGCTCAATAACAAAAAAACAAACAACCCAATCCAAAAATGGGCAGAAGACCTAAATAGACATTTCTCCAAAGAAGATATACAGACTGCCAACAAACACATGAAAGAATGCTCAACATCATTACTCATTAGAGAAATGCAAATCAAAACTACAATGAGATATCATCTCACACCAGTCAGAATGGCCATCATCAAAAAATCTAGAAACAATAAATGTTGGAGAGGGTGTGGAGAAAAGGGAACACTCTTGCACTGCTGGTGGGAATGTGAATTGGTTCAGCCACTATGGAGAACAGTATGGAGGTTCCTTAAAAAGCTACAAATAGAACTACCATATGACCCAGCAATCCCACTACTGGGCATATACCCTGAGAAAACCGAAATTCAAAAAGAGTCATGTACCAAAATGTTCACTGCAGCTCTATTTACAATAGCCCGGAGATGGAAACAACCTAAGTGCCCATCATCGGATGAATGGATAAAGAAGATGTGGCACATATATACAATGGAATATTACTCAGCCATAAAAAGAAACGAAATTGAGCTATTTGTAATGAGGTGGATAGACCTAGAGTCTGTCATACAGAGTGAAGTAAGTCAGAAAGAAAAAGACAAATACCGTATGCTAACACATATATATGGAATTTAAGAAAAAAAAATGTCATGAAGAACCTAGGGGTAAGGCAGGAATAAAGACGCAGACCTCCTAGAGAACGGGCTTGAGGTTATGGGGAGGGGGAAGGGTGAGCTGTGACAGGGCGAGAGAGAGTCATGGACATATACACACTAACAAACGTAGTAAGGTAGATAGCTAGTTGGAAGCAGCCACATGGCACAGGGATATTGGCTTGGTGCTTTGTGACAGCCTGGAGGGGTGGGATAGGGAGGGAGACGCAAGAGGGAAGAGATATGGGAACATATGTATATGTATAACTGATTCACTTTGTTATAAAGCAGAAACTAACACACCATTGTAAAGCAATTATACCCCAATAAAGATGTTAAAAAAAAAAGACTAAAAAAAAAATCTAGAAACAATAAATGCTGGGGAGGGTGTGGAGAAAAGGGAACACTCTTGCACTGCTCGTCTGAATGTGAATTGGTACAGCCACTGTGGAGAACAGTATGGAGGTTCCTTAAAAAACTACAAATAGAACTACCATATGACCCAGCAATCCCACTGCTGGGCATATACCCTGAGAAAACCAAAATTCAAAAAGAGTCATGTACCAAAATGTTCATTGCAGCTCTATTTACAATAGCCAGGAGATGGAAACAACCTAAGTGTCCATCATCAGATGAATGGATAAAGAAGATGTAGCACATATATACAATGGAATATTACTCAGCCATAAAAAGAAATGAAACTGAGTTATTTGTAACGAGGTGGAAGAACCTAGAGTCTGTCATACAGAGCGAAGTAAGTCAGAAAGAGAAAGACAAATACCGTATGTTAACACACATATATGGAATTTAAGGGAAAAAAATGTCATGAAGAACCTTGGGTAAGACTTGAATAAAGACACAGACCTACTACAGAATGGACTTGAGGATATGGGGAGGGGGAAGGGTGAGCTGTGACAAGTGAGAGAGTGTCATGGACATATATACACTACCAAACGTAAAATAGATAGCTAGTGGGAAGAAGCCGCGTAGCACAGGGAGATCAGCTCGGTGCTTTGTGACCACCTAGAGGGGTGGGATAGGGAGGGTGGGAGGGAGGGAGACGCAAAAGGGAAGAGATATGGGAACATATGTATATGTATAACTGATTCACTTTGTTATAAAGTAGAAACTAACACACCATTGCAAAGCAATTCTACTCCAATAAAGATGTAAAAAAAATTTTTTTTTGGAATGTTCTTTTTTTAAAATGGTATCCTAATTTAGTGGCTCCCCTATCTTCTCCTACCCTTCTGAGAATACTGATGAATGTTTTATAGTTTTTTCCTGCTCTGAGTACTGCCTTTATTTCTCCAAGTTCCTTTTCCATTTGCTCTTTTTGTGTCTTTGTCTTTCATGTTAAGAGATGTTCGTCAAATGTCCGGAGATCCTTGGATATCCACCATATTTAACAGTGGGTCCCAAAAAGCCTGTTGGAAGGTCCATGAGCAGCAGTAACCTTCATTGCGTGGTGATCAGGTAGGGAACCAGATTTTATGCTGGAAAAGCCCCAAACATGAGTAACTGTAGGTACCTACTCTTGCATCTTTCTGTTTCCTCAGAGAGGAATGTTCTAATCTCCGGCTGGGGCTGGGGGCTGCGAGGGGGTAGGTTCTAAGCCTGATGGCTAAGAATTCCAAGCCTTTCTCACAGTCTCACTGCTTAGTGGGTCCTGTGTTCCATAAGGTACCCCTTAACCCCTTTTTCAGCTGTGGCTAGTTCCAGCACTTCTCTGGTTCACCCTCTCTTTACAGTAAACCTCCCACCTTCTGTGGGGGGTGGAGGAGAAGTGGAAACTTGGTGGCATGGGCTGGAGAAGGGATTTGGAGTCTAATTTCTCCTGTGACACACCTTCAAACAATCCTCTTTTGTTTTTCAGCCATACTCCTGCCATTGGCGGTATCTGGTGTCTCAAATTCCTTAGCCTTTCTTGGGGGTCCCCGGCACAAATCCTCACAGAGTAGGGAACACAGAAACCTCATCAGTGTATGAGTGAGAATCGATCAGGCTGTGCTGTGGCAACAAACCACCCCAAATCCCCAAGGCTTAAAACAACAAAGGTTGCTTCCTCTCTCACACTACATGTCCACAGGGGCAGGAGAGAGCCCGGCTCATCACGGTCACTTGGGACCCACACAGACAGAGGCTCTGCCATCCTGTGACACCGCCATCTTAACCTGAGGCTTCAGGGGAAGAAGGTGCTCTGAGCTGCTCCCGCCTAGAAGCAACATCACATTTCACTGCTCCCGTTTCACTGGCCTTGTCTTGCTCCTAGGGTATGAGGAGGTGCAGTGCAGTCATCCCTGGGCTTGAAAGCAGAGGACAACTGGCAATATGGGGGAGGGGCACTAATGTCTACCACAGCCAGTCACCACTATGGTGTTCCAAAATTTTGTTGTTCTCATCTGCTGCTGTTTCCTCTGTCTCCTGGTGATTGTGGCTTTACGTATTTTTATAATTTTACTGTCATTTTAGTGTAGCTTTTTTTTCCGAATTTTGTTTTATTTATTTATTTTTAAACAGCAGGTTCTTGTTAGTTATCCATTTTATACATATTAGTGTCTGTATGTTTAGTGTAGCTTTAAGAGGGAGTAGTGATAAAGACCAATTCAAACTGTGCAACACACTACTCCAAGTAGCCAAAACCCTCCCATTACGCTGTGTGCTTGCTCCCATCCATCCCTCTGATTCCACCCCCGCTCTGTTCTCTACTCAGAGTGAGTTTGTTGCCTAAAGAGAGACGGGTAGGCTGCGGAACTTTTCAGAACTGGTCATTCATTAACAATACTTTTCAAGAAGGGGGCTGGGTGGTAGTTTTCAAACATATAGCTAGAAAAGAGCTTTTACTAGAAGCAAAGCATTTATAAATACTTTTTTCAAAAAACAATTATATTCACTCACTGCAGAGCATCTAGTCTATGTTCAGTAAGTCCTTGCTAACGAGCAATCCTATTTTCGCATTCTGTAGGATTCACTTGCAAACAGATGCCAGTTTCCTCCAAGTATGAGAAAAATGCTAAAGGTCCGAGTGAATTAAAAGTAGTGTTTAGAACTAACAAACGTCAGGTAGATAGCTAGTGGGAAGCAGCCGCATGGCACAGGGATATCGGCTCGGTGCTTTGTGACCGCCTGGAGGGGTGGGATAGGGAGGGTGGGAGGGAGGGAGACGCAAGAGGGAAGACATATGGGAACATATGTATATGTATAACTGATTCACTTTGTTATAAAGCAGAAACTAACACACCATTGTAAAGCAATTATACCGCAATAAAGATGTTTAAAAAAAAAGTAGTGTTTAGAGCAGATTTAGCTATCAGCAGATACCTCTGGCAAGTAGTAGTACAGGTGGTTTTTATTACCATCTATTTGCATCACTGTAGTTTCTGATGTTGCTATTTTGAGAACGCACTGCTTCTGTAACAAGAATTCCAGGGCCCCTTTTCCAGGCCAGTTGACCAAAACCACAGTGGGAGAGCCCCTTCCATGAAACCACACCTGTGGTTTAGGTCTAGGTCTCTAATTAGCTAGGTCTCTAATCCATAGAGCTAACATGGGGAAACTACCCAGATGATACTTGTCCTTTAAATCAGTGGTTCTTAATTTTTTACATACTCAAGAATCACAGGGAGAATTTACAAAACAAAAACAAACAAGGAAAAGAAACCTAATGAACAAAACCCCAGACCACTGGACCCCATCTTAGGTATTCTGGTTTGGAAAAGAAAGGTAGTAATTTGTATTTTTAACAAGTACCTTCCAGAAAGACTTCAGGCCACGTGGCTTTTAATAGTGCTTTTCCATTTTCTACAACAGTATACACGGAATGAGCATTCAGTAAATATTTTTTGATGCTGAGGAAGAAATCCACAGAATGTATGTATTTCCCCCATGATACCATCAAAGAGGTAGCAAATGAAGGTCTTTCCGACAAATGTGGCACGACCGATGAAATGCAACCCACAAATTCAAATGGCTTAAAGACAACTGGTGGAATATTTTAAAGCACAGGTCTTGGGGTTTGCTTTGTATTAACCATTCATAACCCAGAAAGCCCAAGTAACCAATTTCTTAGTGTCAAGTTGAATTTCTGACTGGATGGGTTTCTAAAGCATCACCCAATATTCTGGAATCAATTCTACCTCCTGAATGAAACATCTTGCAAGAGGGTTAAGCTGTTTTCCTAGTTCAAATGGATAAAAGCAAGCCCCCAGCCCTAGTGGAGGCTGGGTGATGGGTTCATCGTGAGGCTGCAGGGACCAGGTGGTTAAGCTAGTAGTTTCATGGAGCTGGTGCAGGTGAGAGAGCTGAAGGAAGAGGCCAGCATCTGGACCGAATGCTCCCGCATCTTTTCCTCGGATGGCTTTCCAAGTTTCTAAAAAGAATGTAGAACCCGGCCTCTTGACAGCTCCCTACTTTTAAAAACCTGCTCCATTTCCAGTACATTTGCAAAATACTTGCTGCACTCCATCCCTCCAAGCCACAAGGAACCTGGAGACAGCGGGAGGTCACCGACAATTCTGCACGTGAGTGCACCTATTTTTAACTGTTTGACTGTGAAGCCTGGAAAGCAGAGGGAGACACCAAGCATGCTAAACTAACTGACCCAATGCCGCCCCCTGGCTGGGAGGATGCAGATCCCTTCCCAACCCATTTCCAACCTTGCCTTAAAGGTGCCAGCGATTTAATCAGCTAACAGCCAATGCTGACTGTTACTAAAAGAGCAGGCGAACGATACCTTTCTGACCTGCATAGCCCTTTACCTATTTAAGTAAAATGAACAAACAGCTTCCAATAATTGTTTCTCACTCCAAACGATATACCGAGAAATAGGCTGGTGCAATCATAAAATGCAGAATTAAATGAAACTGAATTTAACCACTTGACCCTTCTTTTACTCCAAGCTCGCATTTTAAATGAAAGTGCTTAAAAAAAATGAAAGTGCTTAAAAATTATTCAAGAGAATGGAAAAGTGAGAGTCAGAGGAGAAAGAGAATCTTTAGAGCCAGGTAGTGGGGGTAAAGGTTAGCCTTCGTGATTTATTTTGAATAGACTGTGGTGACACTCAAGCTTGCCGAGTTATCAAATTTCTTAGGTATTTCAAACACAGAAAATAAAATGCAGACAGGGCAGCAATAGCTTTCTGTAGCTCTTCACAAGAAAGTGTATTTCAGTTCAAAAACATGTCTTTTGTGAGGTGAGAAGGACACTCTGCTACCACCAGAGATGAAAACTAAGCCCTTCCTGAAAGTCACAGTGAAAAAACTGCAGACACCCCCAAAAGGCAGAAGGATTTCCTTGATTTCCTCCAAAGAGGCCACACTATCCATCCCAAACTTTTAAGGGTTGCTTTAAGGCAGTGGTTCTCAAATTATGGTCCTGGGACCAGCAGCATTAACATCACCTGGGAACTTATTAGTGACAACGTTGAGTTTCACCTGAGCCCTGAGATCCTGGAAAACAGCAAAGGTTAAGGGCTCCCCTCCCCTCGTTTTGTGTTCTGGAAATGGCTTAGGCAAAGAACCTACCTTCCCATTAGACTTGAGTAGCTCACAGGTGCCCCCTTGTTTACCTAGGACAAGGCCAGACACAGCCCCTCCAAATTTACATTCTTTGCCTGACAAATGGTTAGTTGAACTGCTGATTAATCAAGACAAAATTCTTATTAACCAGCCTTCGATGAAGCTCCTCGCCTTCTTCCAGGTCCTTGAACTTTGGCCAGCTTCCCACCCCTACTCAACAGCTCCTCCTGGGAATAGGCTGATGTCAGGTTAAAACACTCTTTCATGGGCAATGTGTTCAAGCCGTGCTTCATCCCACTTCCTCACACCTTGTTCTTCCAAGCCTTGTTTACTCCTCCCTCCAAAAGAACCCCCTTTGTGCCTAACTCTAGAGACGCTTGCAGATCTTAGAGGTTCTGCTACTGCAACAGTCTCCCTTCCCCTGTTACAATAGGACCTTTCCCCTTTGCAATAATGCTTTCCAATAAAGTCTCTCCTTACTCAATCCAGACCTGTTTTTTTATTTGACGTTAGAAATACAAATTCTCAGGCCCCACCCCATACCTTCTAAGTGGGAAACTAGGGGATGGGAAGCGGTGCGCCTGGAAATCAATTTCTGAACAAGTGCTCCAGGAACAGTTTGAGAACCACTGATTTACGGCAACCTCTCAACACTTAACTCCCTCCCACCTGTGTTTCACTCAGGCGCGCTTAAGCACAAGCTGTTTCTGAGCATCCCCACAGATCGTTTCTCTCATCAAGTCATTTCCCAATGACAAACGATGCCACCGAGCGCCCGTCTCCCCTCCTGGCCGCGCGTGGAGCTGAGCGGGCCTGAACCCGCACACACTTACATCTCCATCCACCGGCCTCTGGTCGTCACAATCCCTGGTGGGACTAATGTCCTGGCGCATGACCCAGATGGGCTCTTTGGGCTCGTCGGGGGTATAAGGCGAGCGTATGGTCCTGGTTTTCACCTCCTCGATGGCCTCCTTGATGTCCTTGATGGCCAGCGAGATGGCATCCCTCTTCTCCTTGCTGTACCGCTGCACCGCCTCGCCGCCAGCCGCCCTCTGCTGCCCCGCCGGCGCCTGTAGCCCGGGGCTGTCCGGGCGGCCCCCGCCCGGGGTGGGGGCGCGCTCCAGGTCCTGCTCGGCCTCAGGCATGTCCTCGGCCGCCTTGTCGAGGCTCTGCGAGCTCATGCTCTGCTTGACCTCGGCCACGATCTGGTCGATGTCCTCTTCCTGCTCGTAGCTGTCCATGCGCGGGTAGGGCGCGAACTCGGCCTCCTTCTCGGGGCTGTCGGACTCGCCGTCGGAGCGCTCGTCGTAGTGGTGCAGCCGCGCGCCCAGGGCCTCCTGGCGGTAGGCGGCCGCCTCGTCTCGCTCCTGCTCGTACAGCCGCAGGCCGTCGCGCGCGTCCAGCTCGGGTGCGTCCCCGATTTCCTCGTACACGTGCTCCTGGAGGCCCCCGTAGTCGGCGTAGGGCTCGGCATAGGGCTCGTCCTCGCCGCGGTGGAAGAGCCGGTGCGTGTAGACATAGCCCGAGTAGGCAGCGTTCATAGCCTCCTCGTGCTCCAGCGAGTGGAAGTGCAAGTGGTTGGGCAGCGCGCGGCGGTGCGTGGCCTCGGCGTGCTCGGCCTCCGCCTGCTCCGTGTACTCCTCGGCCTCGGGCCGGTACTGCACTGCGTACGCACTCTCGTCCTCGGGGTCCTGCGCGCGCTCGGCGTCGTAGCCCTCGCGCGCTGCGGCGATCACGTCGCCCTCGGCCGTGTCCGTGTGGTTGTGGAAGCCACTCTCCGTGCTGGCGGAGCGCGCCAGGCACTCCCCGCGCTCCTCCTCCTCCTGCTGCTGCTGCTGCTGCGGCCCGGGCTGGGCGCGGAGGTCCTCGACGGCGCGCCCGCGCGGGGGGCGGCCCGCATGGTGCTGCTGCTGCTCCTCCTCCACCTCCGGGTGCTCCAGGTCGGCCTCCACCGACTCGTTCACCTCCCCGCCTGCCGCCTCGTCCGTCACCTCCACCTCCGCGGCCGCCTCCAAGTGGTTCATGGTGGGCGTCGGCGACGGCTGGGAGAGGGGCTGGGCCGGCTCACTGCGCTCTCATTCTGCTCCACCCGGCTGGAAAAACAAGAAGGGGGGAGGGGCTATTACGTGGTTCAGACTGTAGGCGGGAGCTGAGTACCAAGATACCATAAAAACAGCTGTTATTGATCTCATCTGAATCTCGGTCAATTCAAAAGTGATTGCAAATTTAAGCTCAGCCTGAGAGCACATAGTTCATCTTCTTCGTAGCACGTGTTGTAATTTGTAATTACATATCTCCTTGTGTAATTGCTTACTGGCTTTCTCCCTTCCCCACCCCTCAGACTGAGAGCCTCTTGAGCCGTTAGTTCCCCACCATGCTTACTATTCAGGTTCTGTTTCTGATGCATATGAATAGAGAGTACTACCAAATTGAATGAGACAATTGACACATTTTCCATCTGCTAAGGGATAAATCTAAGTTATACTAGAAACGATTTTTAAAATAAGTTTCAAGGGAAAAAAATAATCTTGGAATGTTTTGGATCCGTTGCTGTCAATACAAATTCGCAGCCATTCTGGGGGAGGCTATCAACCATCAATGGGTTCTCGTCCTGGCACTGCTGGCTCTGTTGCCTCCGGTTAAGTGGCTCAATTTTCCGGACCTCCACAATGAGACTGGACTCATTTCCTATAGCAGGATGTTAACACCTATTACCTAGATAAGAAAAGACTCCGTGGTCAAATAAGTCTGGGAAATGCTGACTTCGAGTTGACTTTTCATTGTGAATATTCAAGGGGAGGAAGATACAGGATGCTCGGTTCACAAACTTCTTTGACTGGGAAACACTTTTTTCCTACAGGCCAGTGTTCTGACAAATGCACTTAGAGAAATACAGACTAGCTAATTTCCAATACTCACTTCCCTCATACACCCTGGATCTACAATTCTTTGATTCTATGAATTAGCATTATAGCTGATATTGGATAACACGCTTATTTCTTTAAAATATGGCTAGGTCTCTTTCCCTATTTTCAGAGGGACTTGCAGCTAGAGACACAGCTTTGGTTTCAACCTCTCTCAATTCTTATCACAAAATAGCTTTATAGCATAATCTGTGTGCAATGTATGGAAATAAACACAAAAGATGTAAAGAACTGCAAAAACAAGCAGGATCCCTATGATTTCAAGACATTTATGGTAAATAGGTTCAACATGTGTAAACTTTTAGGGACTTCCCTGGTGGTCCAGTGGGTAAGACTCCGAGCTCCCAAGGCAGAGGGCCCAGTTTCGATCCCTGGTCAGGGAACTAGATCCCATATGCATGCCACAACTAAGGAGCCCACATGCCACAACTAAAAAGATCTTGCATGCTGCAACTAAAGATCCCGTGTGCCGCAACTAAGACCCGGCACGGCCTAAATAAATAAATATATTTTTAAAATGTGTAAACTTTTCTCATAGTGTTCTTTTGGAGAGCTCATCTTACAAATGGACAAAAGTGGGAAGTGAACTCTTCAATGTAATAGCAGAGAGCTCCAGGAGGACCAGGAACATCTGATGGACTCTCTCATGTTTTGATGCATTATATTCTGCTCAACTCCCACCACAATGAAAGCAATTTCCTTCAGGCACTATGACAGTCCCAGCAGTAAAGGAGGCCATTTTGGAGCTACCAAGTTCATCTTAAAGCAGAAGTATCATCTTTCTCCCATTCTTTGATGGATCCACCACTGACTAATACTCACTAGAAAGCAATTGTCGTTTAGCAGAGATGATCAATCCTTATTGCTTCCTTCCTTGATAAGAGTCCCACTTCATACAAATTAGACCCTGTCTTCTTTGAAAACCTGTGGCCTCCTCTCCTTTAACCCCTGAGAACAGTGACTGTGAACTAGGTATAAGAAAGTTTTCCAAGTACGAGTCTCCATTCAGACCAGATGGATGGTTAACGCACTGAACAGAAGAGGCAAATGCTGGTGCTGAGGGCCCCCAGGTTAGGTGGCCTCTAGCGGATCACGCAAAATACAAAACAAATATTCAATTCAATACAACACATGGACGACAACAGTCTATCCAAGTTTCCTTTATAAGGACTCTCTGGAAAAGACAACAGATAAAAACCACACTCATGTACAAATCTAAGTCTGCTGAGCACAAAGAAAGCATTCACTGGGAGGGATACCAAACATGCCAGATACTTCCCGGGGTACTGTTGCCCTGCAGTGTGTCAGCTGTGTGTGCTTAGTGTTAGCAATGCAACAGCCACCATCCAAAACACCTGAACCAGCCAAGAATTCATGATAACCATGTGCAGAACTGATCAAAACACTGTCCTCAGTGAAAATGGCATTTTCCCTTTTCACTTTGATGAAAATCTATCGATATATGCATCAGAAAGAGATTTTAGTTTATTCTGGGTTAAAATTGTATTTGACCAGCAAATGGTACCATCTCATAGAGCACTGATCCAAAGGAAATGAGATTTCCATGCATGTCCGTACACTGAGTTATGGTAAACAAAGTTACAAGAAACCACTACTTTAGGGAAAAATACTGTCAAAATAATGCAGTTTTGCTACAGTGGAGCTTTCTATTCACTGGGTGCATTGTCCTTATACCCCCTCCCCCGGCCTCAGGGGAGTATTCCCACACGCACGGAGCATTTCTATTTCACTCACCACCGTGGTTTCAAGAATATAGTTTGGGTTGCGGTGTTTGCGGCATGTTAATTAATAACAGACATCGATTTGAGGGATTTCTCTAGGACAAAGGCAACTCCCAACTTTTAAAGATGGAGCTGACGTTGGTGGTCGGGTCCATCGGTAGCGCACGAGAGGATGGTTCCCTGTACCCTGGCAACTTTGGGGGTGATATTTATTTAAAAACCCCACTGAGGCTATTTTGAAAGAATCCAAGGTTATTGTGGGTATAGAGATTGGTACCACCTTTTTGAAAAGCAATTTGGCAAGATGAATTAAAATCTTAAAAAGGTAATATACCTTTGCCCCAGTAACTCTACTTATAGAAATCTCAAAGGAAAAACTCAGATGTGGACAAAGATGTTTCTCACGGTATTTGCTTAAAAAGTAAAGATTATAAACGCTAACTATTAAGTGCTAACATTAAGTACGAATAAGTACAGTGCTAATAAGCGTGTTAGCATCATATTGCAGTTCAGGAAGGTGTGGGGCTTCTCTGGCTGGCTAGCTCACCTGGAGTTCCCACAGCACTCAATCTCAACCTGCCACAGCTGAACATCTCAGCTCCCAAACCTGGCCCCACCTCCTGAATTTCCTGTATGGCTGAAAGGCACCACCAAGTCCCCAGTCCAGGAATCATTACTGAGTTGTCTCTTTCCCTAACCTCCTTCCCCAGACTGAGGACCAAGTCCATTGTCTTCATAGCTCTCGCATCATCCTCGCTGCCACTACCTTGTCTCGGTCCCTCTCGCCTACAAAATTTCCTTGACTAATTTCTCAGTCCCCTCCAGTCGATCCTCACCTCACTATGAGCCAACCTGCTCATCTTTCTAAATGCAAATCTGAATCCCATAGCCCTATTTCTCAAACTCTTCAGCGATCTCCCTCCAGTACATAGTACAGATGCTTAGCTAACTATCTACCAGACATTACTAGGCATTTGCCACATAACGACTCATTTAATCCTCACACTAGCCTATGAAGAGCATACTCTTCTATCGTCTTTAGAGAGATAATTGTCAGCTCTTTTAAAAATAAGGAAATGGAGGCGGGTGGTGTTAGGTGATTGCCTAGGTCACACACCTGCTGGCGGAACTGGTGTCACCCCCCTACCCCACCCCCGCCCCTGCCCCCGCCTTTAGGCTCTGGTGCTTGAGTCCTACTCCTGACAAACAGAGCCCTTGGGCCACATCACTCCTCCTAGCCTCATCTTCACGCTTCACTTCCACCCTGTATTCTAACACCCCGAAGTCCTGACACTAGCCCTAACTGCCTTCCCTATCCTCAGCACATTTTTTTTTTTTTTTTTTTTTTTTTTTTGCGGTACACGGGCCTCTCACTGTTGGGGCCTCTCACTGTTGGGGCCTCTCCCGTTGCGGAGCACAGGCTCTGGACGCGCAGGCTCAGTGGCCATGGCTCACGGGCCCAGCCACTCCGCGGCATGTGGGATCTTCCCGGACTGGGGCACGAACCTGTGTCCCCTGCATCGGCAGGCAGACTCTCAACCACTGCGCCACCAGGGAAGCCCGACCTCAGCACATTTTTCACCTAACTTTTCTTTGGTGAATCTGTCTTATCTTCCCCAAAGCAAGCTCATACCTAATGAATGTCTGTTACGTGCCAGCCTCCTGGCAATGTTCTGGGCATAGAGGCAGAGCAGTGGCCAATCCAGACAGGCTGTTCTGTTCTCAGGAAGCCACCATTCTAGTTCATGGGGGTGGAGGGAAAGGAGAGGGGAAGAGACAATAATTATGTTAATAAACAAAATAACATCAGGGAACAAAAAGTCTTATGAAGAAAATGAAACAGGGTAATGGCAGAGAAACTGACCGAGGAGAGAGGGCCTCCTATAGTGGCCAGAGGAGGTGATATGGGCACTGAGGTCTGAATGATAAAGAAAGAGGCAGCCAACTAAAGATCTGAGGGCAGGGCCTTGAGGTGAGAAAGGACTTGCTGTGTTCGAAGACAGGAATAATGTCTGTGAACTGAGCAAGGGATGATGTGGTAGGAGATGAGGACGGAAAGTTGGGAAGCGGCTAGCAGGGCAGGGCCTGGTACATCATGGTAGAGTTATTTCAAGTGCACTGGCATGCTACTGGGGGGGTTTAAGCAGGGGAGAAATAAAGCCTGATTAACCCCTCCCATCACCCTCACTATCTATCTATCTATCATATTATGGCACCTGTCATTCTGAGTAGCAATTCTTTATAAATATGAAGTCCTTGAGAAAAGAGGACATGTCATTTATCTTTGATTCCCCAGTGCCAAGTACAGAGGGAACATAGTAGGTAGTCAGTAAATTCTTAGTGATTAGAAAGAAAATAATTATCCTCCCACTTCCCAATATCAGGGGCCTTCTGGACATTGGCATGCCCAGCCTTTGGAGAACTCATTTCTTCTTTCCACCTTGAATCTTTACCGATCTCATCTGCCCCTGCGAACTTCTCCACCTTCTTCTGATGCTTTAAGTGCCCAAAGAACTCCAGTGATTCAACCTCTGCCTATATTTGAGGGCGCTGATCCAGTTGGCATTTATTGGATATGTACCAGGCACTGTGCAAGGCAAGGGGGATGCAAGTTTCTAAACCATGATCCCAGCCTTCAAGGGCAGACAGCTTTGGCGATTATAATACCTGGTGATGAATGCAAAACAGAAATAGGTTCCAGCTACCAAAAGAAGCTAGAGTTAAAACAACTGCATCACCTTTGTGAATCATATGAGGGCTACTGTTCTTATAGGTTCTGGATTTCATAGCTCGTAAGCATCCTAGGAACTGAGGCCTAGGAGAGGAGTGCCACCATCCAGCCAATGTTCTTGACTATGACCCATGTGTCACCAGAGGCTGGGAGAGTAGAAGGGAGGAGTTACAGCTGATCGGAGAAAATCCCTCCCCTTCTACAAAAAGGCTGGATGACCTGGAAGACACAGGCAAGAGAGTCTCCTCGGCAGAAGCAGCCATACGACATGAAAAGGAGGTGCTACGGCATCTTGGATGCAGAAGTGAGGGAATCCAGGCTGTGGTGAAGCACAGGTGGCTTTCTGGCTCTTGGTTCTGGAATGTTCCACAGCTGAGTTGGAAAAAGTGAACAGAGGGAGGGAACTCCACTGCAGTGCACCATTTAGAAATAAAAACATTTCATGATTCAGCAATTGAATCCAGGTAGCTCGTAATGTTAGCTGAGGCTCCTGTTGGTTTGGCATGAATAGAAGGGGAGGCTATCATTACTTTGGTTGATCTGTCGTTAAGAACTTGTTAATAACAATTTCCAATAGACTGTTTCTTTTAACACATTCAGAAGTAGTTTTAGAAGGGCCTGACTGAAGACAAAATGAAATGTAAAAAAGCAAAAAAGAATGACACCAGATTATTAACCTGGAGAGTATTGTGTGAGTATGGGGAGGGGGTGGGGTAGTAATGCAGGTGTAGGGAAAACACATGAAGGTAGAGAGAAGTGGGAAAAGAAGAAGAAAGTCTGTACTAGCCATTCTCTCCTCTGAGAAAACTAGAATGAACAATATGATTCCATTTATATAAGTTTTTATATTTTTGCAAATATTTAAAGTAGTACAACTACCTCCTGTGGACTTAATGAATGTTACTTGTCTTGCCCTGCTGGAGTTGGAAGGGAAGTTCTATTTCTTGGGACTGCAGCCTATCCTAATCCACCTGCGCACATACTGTTCCAGTCAACATGACGTCTGCCACCAAGCCGCTGGAGGGGCTGTCTATGACACTGAGACTATTAATTTCCATAACAAAAGCTGTGGTTGCCAAACAAGATTATGCCCTGGATGTAGTGGGCATGCAAACGTGCACACACACACACACACACACACACGCAATCTGCATAGGCTGGGAGATTAGTGGTTCTCATTAAAAAAAAAAAAAAAAGATGACAGAATAGGAATACCCAGGTATTCTTATCTACCTTCCCTAGCCTATAAATGTGTTTCCCTTCCATGAGTTAGATCAATCATAAAACATCTACTAGGGAATCCAAAGGACATCAAGAACGCTACTCAAATCATCAGCTCTTCTAAACACAATACATCTATTTATAAGAGTAACACATAAAAGACAGAAATAAAAAAGACTAGAGTTTATTAAAGCTTAATCTCCTTTGAATCATTTGGAAATTAAATTTAATGATACTGGGAGCCAAGATGGACACAGAACACACATTTCACCTTCCTAAAATCATTACCAGTTTAAATAGGCTTACATGGTCAGAAAAAGCCTCCTCACACACTTATCTTGCCTCAGCAAACTATCATTTTGTTTTCTCTGATATCCTTATGCCTGAAATTGTGAAGCATGGCCTGGCAGATAGTTTTGGTAATGGTTTCAGAATGAGTTGAGTACCAGATGTCAACCAGACTGAGGTCTCTGGTTGGACCTCAGGACTGTGTCCTTGACCCTGTCCAGCTTTGATGAAGACATGGGGGCTGGACATCTTGTTTCCCTCTTCAGATCCACTCTGCACCTTCCCCACCCTGCCTGTGCCCTGCGAGGCTGGCCTCTTTGGGCTGCATCAACAGCTCCCTGTTGCTCTGGCTTCTGTTTGGGTTTGGCCAGTGGGAAGCTCTGGTGGATCTGTCCCTTGATCCAGTGATCTGGGTTCTTCACCTGTGGACAGACTGACCCAATGTTGGCTGCCTCACCACCTTGGATACCCTATTTTCTGGATCAAGAATGCCAACGGCTTGTCTGGATGGCCACTTGTTGATCCCTTAGAGATAGTGGACTGCCTGCTGGACTACACTTTTGTCCATACTGCACCTGGATTTGCCTTCTAGCACCTGCTCAACACAGGTTGGTGGGTCCTGGTTCTTCTCAACTAGCCATTGTAGACTCTTTATTTGCATGTTTCAAGGCCACTGCCATTGCTCAAAACACTTTGGCCACTCCTTTATGAGAACAGCTTTCGAAGTTAATTTATGGGGTTTGAAGTTACCAGCAAATTGTTCTCAATATTCTATTCTCACATTTAGTCATATTTGACTTTTGACTCCGAAGGATTATCCCCTACCTTATTTACGAGAGTTGGCTATAAATGGTGCTTATTAGTTTTCAAATACCACATTTATCCCTAAGGGATCATCCTGTCATTCACTATCCTTAATGAGGTATTGTAGTAGTGTGGGGACAGGTGTGGGTGACATACTGCCTGAATTTGCATCGTGGTTTCATCACTTACTAGCTCTTTGACTCTGAATAATTTAATCACAGAAAATATTCCAATTCTACCATCTCTAAAGTGGGCATAGTAATATTGGGTTGACCAAAAAGTTCGTTCGGGTTTTTTCGTAACATCTTACGAAAAACCCAAACGAACTTTTTGGTCAATCCAATAGTACTTACATCACATGGTTACTGGATGATACAAGTTAATAGATATACTACAAGTTAATATTTTATATATATGTATAAAACTTAGAATCATGTCTGATACGTTTTAAGGGCTATTTAACATTCATTAGTGCATTTTCTGCACATACCATAGTTAGTATTTAACAGATCAATATACTGTTTTTAAAAAGCAAAAAAAAAAAGTTAATATAATGACTAGAGCACATGGTACATTTATTATTACCCTTTCCCAAATAAGGCTACGTAGAGGTGGAAAACAAGCAGTTAAGCTACTTTTAATCCATTTCGAAGTAAGGCTCGGTATAAATAAATCCATCAAATAATCACAAACCCTGTACTATGTGTAGGCCAGTGATATATGTGGTGTTTTACATACTGTATTTCTAACCCTCACAACAGTCTCAGTGGAAATTATTATCTCCAATTGCTAATTTTGAAGCAGAAGCTAAGACAGCTTAAATAACTTGTCCAAGGTCACTCAGAGCCAAAAGGAGTGGAAGTGGATCCCTCTGGCTTTCGCTATTCTTCCTATTACATTTCACTGTGCCCAGAAAGTGATGCGATTGATTTTTTAAACAAACATCTAAATTAGTGTAATCCATTTTAGAATAGTCACCTTGGCAGACTCTATACTTCCATGTTCCAAGGGCACTGTCTTTGCTCAAAATACTTTGGCCACTCCTTTATTGGAACTGATTTCAAAGTTAATTTGAGGTATTTGAAGCTACTAGCAAACTGTTTTCAATATTCTATAGTCATATTTAGTCATATTTGATTTTTGACCTCAAAGGGTGTCATCCAAATTCATCATCCACCTCGTTTACAAGATTTAGCTGAGAATGCTGCTTGATGTTCTCCAAATATCAAATCTATCCCTAAAGGATGAAGATATGCGACAGCCAAGATTATTAAAAAGAGTCTATTCAGGCTCTGAAGTCAATTCCAAAAGAGGGCTTTAAATACTGTTTTGGCCAGTGGCCACATCTTTCACATATGCCTCTATCCTTGCAGAGTGAACAGAGGGACAGAGGCCATTTGGAAGAATACATTCTTGTGTGATGGCTACAAAGTCAGGTTCATTACTTTCGTCCACCTTGAAATCTGTATAATTGTGGCTAACACTGAACAGTCAGGAAAATTAATTCATCCA
Source organism: Lagenorhynchus albirostris (assembly GCF_949774975.1). Taxonomy (NCBI): domain Eukaryota; kingdom Metazoa; phylum Chordata; class Mammalia; order Artiodactyla; family Delphinidae; genus Lagenorhynchus; species Lagenorhynchus albirostris. The sequence goes on along the minus strand of NC_083101.1, from coordinate 49,818,239 downwards.
CTTGGATTAATTCAGCCATTCCAACCTCAAAGCTCTGATCACAACCCAGCCTTTGATTAAAGAGAAAATTCTGAATTTATGCAGACTACCTTATTGTCTGGCTCTTTGTCTAACACTTTAACAATCAAATCATTCATTTATTACTCTGATTCCAATAAAATACATGAAATAAGCTTAAGGCAATCATGGAAACTCAGAGGGGAAATCTTGTAAATTTTATAAAAATTCAAGGCACATTCTCTGGAAATCAAAGCCGATTAAAAGTCTATCTGAGGACTTTCTGGGTGGCACAGGGTTAAGAATCTGCCTGCCAATGCAGGAGACACGGGTTAGATCCCTGGTCTGGGAAGATCCCACATGCCGCGGAGCAACTAAGCCCATGAGCCACAACTACTGAGCCTGCGCTCTAGAGCCCGCAAGCCAAAACTACTGAAGCCCGCGCCTAGAGCCCATGCTCCACAACAAGAGAAGCCACTGCAATGAGAAGCCCAGGCACCACAACGAAGAGAAGTCCCCGCTCGCTGCAAATAGAGAAAGCCCGCGTGCAGCAAGGAAGACCCAACGCAGCCAATAATAAAAAAACAAACAAATAAATAAATCTTTTTAAAAAAATAAATAAAGTCTATCTGAATTTCTGTGAAATGCCCCTGGTTTAAAGTCAGACACACCTACAAAATCCATATTTACTGAGGGTTATACAAAATAGACATTTTTTTCCCCATTTCAATCCCTTTTTTCATGTCCCTACATAACTTCCTTTCCTCACCCTCCACTACATTTACTATCTCTGTTGCTACACTACATTCAGTTCAGGGGTACTAAATCACCCGTTATAATCAACCTGGACCATTTTCCTGATATTTCAGTTATTATATAGAAAGCCATGCACACACCACATTTTAGTGTTAAAGACAGTAAATTTCTAAAATCAGTTGAGCCATGTTAGTTTTCAGAGGCTCATTACTTCATCCCGCAAAAGGAGATGGAAATGGGGGAAATACCAGGCTAAGGATGAGTTGAACAGTAATTCATTAGAATGTAGTCCTTCCTTTGAGACCACATCCCCTCAAATTTACCGCTACTGTTACTTTTACAAATTATTTGGCTCATTAGAAAGTCAGTTAACTTCCTTCTCTCTATTCCCTCAAGTTTTCTGTAACTTCCTTTAGCATTTTCCTTCCCAAAATTCACACCAGAATGTCAGCCACAATCCTAATTACAAAGCTTCAGATTAAGTTCCTGTTTCTGACATTCTTCTTATTCACAGGTCAAGAAAGCAGCGTCAGGTATGCTGGCCACTGTCCGCAAACATCTTTTCAGTTATGCCTCAAATCTGATATGCAAGATGATTAAAAACAGCTGTATCCCGGAAGGTTCACTCCCTGACAATTCAGCTTCACAACTCCCAAAGTACAAAATTCATTAAGCAACTATTAGGTAGCAACATTGGGGATGACTTGAATTTGAAGTTGATGAGCCAGCAATCCCATATTGATTCAAAGCCTCCCTCGACAATCAACTCTCTCAATTTGGCCACATTAGCAAAAAGTTAACAGGGAAAAAAACATATGTGGGGAAAGAAGAAAACTACTTTCTCTTAAAAGTGACTCAAGCATAGTCTGGAAACTCTTGAGTTCATTGGACATGACTAGAATATAAAGAGGTAGAGTATCTGTAACTCTTTTTCTAGTTAACTGATTTCATTTAGGCCCCAGATATAGGCCAGTGAAATTCAAACACAGTTTTGCTAGGACACAGAGGCTTTTAGTCACCTCAAGAGAAGACATGAGTTTCTCCAAAGGAAATTATTTTTAATTTGTTTTATTAAAAAATGTGGATTTTACTAAAGATCTCATAGGGAAGACTGGAGTGAGAGACTACATTGTGCATCACACCCATTACCCTCCCCAAACCTCATCGATTAATTTTTCCCACATCTTGCTTTCTGTCATCAGCTATAGGGCTTCCCTCTCTCATGAATTTTCCCCTACAGTCCTGAGTCTTCATGGTTCTTGTCCCTTCCTTCGGGATCACCACAGTCCAGTAGAAATATAATGAAAATCAAATACATAATTTAAAAAATTCTAGTAGTAACATTTAAAAAAAGGTAAAGAAAGTACAATTAATTTTAATAATATATTTTATTTTACTTAATATACCCAAAATATTATTTCAACATATGTCCGATATAAACAATTATTACTGAGACAGTCTGCATTCTTTTTTCCCTACTAAGTCATCAAAATCCAATGTGAATTTTACACTTACAGACATCTCAGTTAGGACTCAATAGCCACATGTGGCCACCATACTGGACAGTGCAACTCTAGATCTTCCTTTTGGGCTTCCTAAACTCTCTCCTTTTCTTCTGCAGAACAATTTAGCTGTGTTCAAGCTCTTCCAAAAGCATGTAACGTCACCCTCCTCCATCACCCTTTTCAACAAACAAAAGACCCTTCAATTGTCAGAATTTTCCCTCCAAATAACAGGAGATTATGAACAAATAAGTAAATGAGTGAAAAGCCTGATTGTTGCTGTGACCTAGAGCCAGAAGTCCCATACTGCCTGTTCTTTGGTCTCTCAAAGGGACTGGTCCCATATTCTTCCCTCCCCCAAATTTCACTGCTGTCCTTTAATCTCAGATCTCTTTGGACGCTGAGGCCAGTGTTGCTGTACTGCTCCTTTCCCCTCTTGACCACTCCCAGCCTCACTCTCCCTTTCCCCTTCTGTCCCCCTCACTGATAACACTCAGGGTCATGGCCACAGCACCCAGGAATCTGTGCTAACCTGTGCACCTGTGCTAACCCACAGCACCCCTGCTGTAGAGAACGACAGAAGTTGTGCGAAGATTCCTCAAACAGGCAGTGAGGCTCTGGGAAAGCCAGGTAAGTAAGAACAGAGGGAGCACTTTTCTCTCACCTGGAGGAGTAGTGGGAAGAGGAAAGAGAACCCCAGGTACTGGGGAATCAAGTTAGAGGCAGTAGAGCATAGCAGTTAAGAACACATGCTAAGTCACCCTGCCTAGGTTCAAATTCAGTTCCAACACTCACTAGATATGTGACCGTGGGCAAGTCACTTAACCTTCCATGCCTCAGTTTCCTCTTCCCTAAATGGGGGTAATAACAGCACCGACCTCATAGTGTTACTAGCTAAATAAATGTGTTAATGTAGCACTAAGAACAAGAATAAAAAATATACTTGTCGACCCACAGAATGTACAACACCAAAAGTGAACCCTAATGTGAACTGCAGACTTTGGGTGATAATGACGTTCAATGTACGTTCATCAGTTGTAATAAACGTACCACTCTGGTGCAGGATGTTGTTAATGGGAGAGACTACGCATGTGTGGGAGAGGAGGCATATGGCAACTCTCTGTACTTTCCACTTAATTTTTCTGTGAACCTAAAACTGCTCTAAAAAATAAAGTATATGAAAAAAATTCCATTATTTAAATATTTATGTAAATATGTATTTAAAATATAATTTATATATAAATGTGTATAATTTGTTTGTATAATTTATATGTTTATAAGTATATATAATTTATATATGCATATATGTATTTAAAATATACTTTATATTATACATATTATATATATTATATAAGTAAAATATATATAATTATATATGTGACTACTGTATATAAATAATATAAATATATGATATTTAGATATATTATATATAATATAAATATTATATAAGAATATATAACGACACACATATATATCAATACATATTTTATTACTTAAAATATGCAAGCAAGGCTGCTCCACTTTAACAAAACTACCCCACTAGCCCTCACTGACGCTTAAGTGACATTGTGGTTGGCCACAACTCTGCCACTGCCCTATCACTGTCCCAAATCTAAGACCCAATGAACCCAGGTGTGGGTAGCAGGAACCTGACTGGCACAGAGAGCCACCTCCTGGCCACCTGGCTCAAAGGCTACCCTGTAATGTGTGTGTAACTGCTATTTCTGGAGCCTCCTACAAGCCGGTGCCCACACCCTGGGCTCCTGGCTCACAAAGTGCCTGCTCAGACATTGCAAGCACTCAGCTCACATCTGCCCTGTGACCTCCCAACACGCAGCGACCAAGCTTCACTCCTCCAGCTTGCACTCTGGTGAGCTGTCCTGCTTGCCCACCTCACGGCAGCTGGCGTCAGCTTACAGTACTAGACCTACTCACACCCGTGCAGCTCCAACTCAGGAAAATCATACCTGTGAGCACCAAGCTGTGTACTGCCCTTGATCTGCAACCATAAGTTCTTACCACCTTTGCTCATCTATCAAATGGGTCATCGAAGGGCAATTTGAAAGTATCTATCAAAATTACCACTCTGAAGAATTTATGTATACATTCATACACAAGTGTGTGAACTGACTTACGTACAACTCTACTTAAATTACTAAAGCATGGTTTGCGTTCACAAAAGACTAGAAACAAATAAAACTGATAAAATAAATTATAGATAGATTTCTATAGAACCTAGGCTGATTCTTATGTACAGATAATAGAAAGAACTCTCTGATATATTAAATTAAAGCAAGGTCAGAACAGTGTATAATGAATATAAGAGGAGGGAAAAGAATACATATGTGTGAAAGTCTCTGAAATGACAAAAAACTAAGACAAGTACTTATTTCTTTCGGGGGTGGGGTAGGAGGATGAGGGGTGAGAACTGGGTAGATGGGGGACTTTTCAACACATGCATTTTTGTACTTTTTTTTTTTTTTAAAGAAGATGTTGGGGGTAGGAGTTTATTTATTTATTTATTTTTGGCTGTATTGGGTCTTCGTTTCTGTGCGAGGGCTTTCTCTACTTGTGGCAAGCGGGGGCCACTCTTCATTGCGGTGCGCGGGCCTCTCACTGTCGCGGCCTCTCTTGTTGCGGAGCACAGGCTCCAGACGCGCACGCTCAGTAGTTGTGGCTCACGGGCCTAGTTGCTCCGCGGCATGTGGGATCCTCCCAGACCAGGGCTCGAACCCGTGTACCCTGCGTTAGCAGGCAGATTCTCAACCACTGCACCACCAGGGAAGCCCCTGTACTTTTTAATGTTTGAACCATGAACTTATTTCAAAAAACCCTAAATATGTAATGAAATTAATAACCTATTCTGCTTAGCTTGTGGGGATGGTGACTGCTTTATGAACTGTTAAGTGCCTGGGAAAATTTATCACCCTTTTTGTTGAGGAGGGCCTTGTGGTGGGGCTGATGAGCTGAATCCCTATAAAAGCTTTCTCTTCTGGTACTGATGGAGATTTCTCATCATGAGGCAGATTCCTTGCTACCACACTGTCTCTCAACCTCTGTTTTTCTTTAGAGTCTCACTATTCAAGTTTGATGTCTCTGTGACAGATTGCAGGGGTGGCTGTGGTGAAAAGGACTTTAAGAGTTGCTATACTTATGTGGGAACTTCTAGTCCAGGCTGTGGTCACTCTGACCGCACTCCAGAAACTCAATATGATCAGTTCACTGATGGAGAGAATTATAAAGTAATAAAAATTTAGAACAGAAAAGGTTGGCAAAGCCCAACAAGTCCCTTATTTTACAGATAAGGATACCAAGGAGTGGACAGGTTACATAACCAGTTCAAAGTCACACACGTGTTACTGAAGCTGCTACCAGGGAGCAGCATGTTGCCCGGTCTCTTTCCACACCTCCTTCCACTGTCCCATTATAACACTGATTTATTAATTTACAAAGAGGACATCCAGTTACAAGAGACAGATCTACTAAAGGAAAGGAAATGATTATAAAAAGGTGCTTGGTTAAATGATATCAGAGCAAGGAAAAGGAATTAATATTCAAACAACTCAGAGCAAATCTGATCAACACACCATCCTTTCTATCTGCAGGGCACTTGACTTTGCAGTGTCTGGAACCCACATGCCCTTCTGAGGAGGTGCAAGGTGTACATGCCATTTATACATAACTATATGGATACAGAGTGTGGCAGAAATGGTTTGTTGCCCACCAAAAATTTGAGCTCACCCTTCATGACATAGAACTGTCACCAAGAACTACATTAACAAGCCCTCCTGACATCTAGATGGGGCCATGACTAGTTCTCTCCAAGGGAGTGAAAGTGGAAGTGAGGATGTCCTTTGGGGGCCAGGTCATTTAGGAAGTGAGTCTGCCTTTTCCATGCTCTCCTTCCCCATTCATGCTACGTGCAAAAGAGTCCAAGACCTGCAGGATATCACAAGAAGGATAGAAGTGGCCTGGATCACAAGAAGAAAGTGGCCTGGATCCCTGAATTGGAGGAAAACTGCTTACTGACCAGAAATAGCCTTCATTGGACTGCAACTGTTAGTAAATTAACTTTTAATGTGTTACGACAATAAAATTTTGGAGCTTGTTTATGTTATTCTAATCTGTGCACAGGGACATTTCAGTGAGACCTCAAAATAAGTCATTACCTCTCAGCTTTAAAAAAGAATCATTGAGGGACTTCCCTAGTGGCTCAGTGGTTAAGACTCCATGCTACCAATGCAGGGGACCCAGGCTCGATCCCTGGGCAGGGAACTAGATCCCACATGCATGCCACAACTAAGAGTTCGTATGCCGCAACTAAGGAGGCTGCCTGCTGCAACTAAGACCCGGCGCAACCTAGTAAATAAATAAATATTTTTAAAAAAAGAATCATTGAGTAACAAGAGGAAAAAAATATCCTGTTACTATTTTTAGTTCTTCTAAGGCTTACTTCCTTAACTCTACAAAATATATCACAATTTACTGACTTAATAATTTAGACAATATCTATTGACTTCCTGGTATGAAAGATGATGAAAGATGAGAATTTAGTTCACTTAATCTCTCCTTTTCTTGCTGTCTTCCAATGTTTAATAATTATATTTTTATTGGTTACATTTATAGCTTTAAATACCACCTTTTTAAAAAAGAAAGACTATTCTTAGAGCAGTTTTAGCTTTACAACAAAATTGAGAGGAAGGTAAAGAGATTTCCCATCTACTCACTGCCTCCACACATTCATAGCCTCCCCCATTATCAACATCACTCACTAGAATGACAAAGTTTTTGTATTCTGCCTTAAAGTGCTTTGATTCTGCCCTTATACTTGACTGATCATTGGGCATATGAATTCTTAGTTCATAATAATTTTTTTCTCATACCATGAAGTCATCATCCTATGTGCTCTAGCCTGTCCGTGTGCACATGAATCACCTGGGATCTTGTGAAAATGCAGATCCTGACTGGTGGGTCTGGGGTGGGCCTGAGACCTGCAATTCTTTTTGTTGTTTTAGTAAATTTATTTATTTATTTTTGGCTGCATTGGGTCTTCGTTGCTGCGCGTGGGCTTTTTCTAGTTGCGGCGAGCGGGGGCTACTCTTCCTTGTGGTGCGCGGGCTTCTCATTGTGGTGACTTCTCTTGTTGCAGAGCACGGGCTCTAGGCGCACGGGCTTCAGTAGTTGTGGCACGCGGGCTCAGTAGTTGTGGCATGTGGGCTTAGCTGCTCTGCGGCATGTGGGATCTTCCCGGACCAGGGCTCGAACCCGTGTCCCCTGCACTGGCAGGCGGATTCTTAACCACTGCACCACCAAGGAAGTCCCTGAGACCTGCATTTCTAATAAGCCCCCAGATGATGATCTTGTCTGTGGTCTGAGGCCCGTGCTTGAGCAATGAGTTTCCAGCATTTAATGCTGCTGATGAGAAGGCTGGTATGAGCCCAATTCAATCCCTCTTCAGTTCTCTCTCTCGGGTATCTTTTAACATATTGTGCTTATTCTTAGTGTTTGTAAATTTCAGAGGATGAGGCTTTAAATTTTTTGTTAATCATTGTCCTCTGCTCTTGGTCGGCTGTTTCAATCTCAAGGTTTGTGTCTTTCTCCAGTTTTGGGGAATGTTCAATTATTTCCTTGAAAATGTCTTCCCTTTCCCCCTGGCATTCTCTCTGGATTTACTTTTTGAGACTCCTATTGGTTAGATGTTGGAGCCTTTTCTTTTTCCAGCTCTGCTGAGGTATAATTGAGATAAAACATTGTATAAGTTAAAGGCGTGCAACATGTTGATTTGTTAACACTCTGTATAGTAAAATGATGACCACTATAATATAGTAACACCTCTATCATGTCACATAATTAACATTTCTTTTTTTTGTGGTGAGAATATTTAAGATCTACTCTCTTGGCAACTTTCAAGTATATAATACAGTATTATTAACTATAATAACCATGCTGTACATTAGATCTCCAGAACGTATTCATCTTATAACTGGAAGCTTGTTCCCTTTGGCCAACATCTTTCCACTTCCTTCCCCTGCCCCGCCCCTTCCCCCAGTCCTGGCAACCATCATTCTACTCTTTATTTCTACGAATTCAGCTTTTAAAGATTCAACTACATATGATGTCATACAATATTTGTCTGACTTATTTCATTTAGCACAATGCCCTCAAGGTCCATCCATGTTGTCACAAATGGCAGGATGTCCTTCTTTTCATGGTTGAATAATATTCCATTATATATATTATATGAAAACATAATAGATATAGAGAGACAGATATAGATACTTATCTGTATCTATCTAGATTTCTATATATCTTTATCTATCTATATCTATATCACATTTTCTTTATTCATTCATCCACTGATGGACAGGTAGGTTTTTTCTATATTTTGGCTATTGTGAATAATGCTGCAATGAACATGGGAGAGCAGAGATCTCTCCAAGATAGTGATTTCATTTCCTTTGGGCAAATACCCAGAAGTGGAATTGCTGGATCATATGGTAGTTTTATTTTTATTTTTTTGAGGAACCTCCACAGTGTTTTCCACAGTGGCTGTATCAGAGCTTTTGGACTACCTTGACTTCTCTTTTCTCTACTGTCTCTATTCTCTTTTCCTTTTTTTCTCTATGTCTTCATCTCATTTTCCTCAAGACCTTCTGTTGAATTTCTGGACAGCCTGTCTTTAATCTCTAAAAGCGCTTTCTTTTTCTATTACCTGATTTCATGTCATTTTTAAATGGATATTATGAATTCTTGGATCGCTCTGAACATACTAATGAGAGCTGTTGTTTGTTTGTTTGAAGTTTCCTGTACTGTCTTTGCTTCCTCTAGGGTCTGTTTTTCTGTTTACCTTGGCCCTTTCTCTTTCATGCTGCAATTTTTTCCCCTACATATTTGGTGATTCCTGTCTGTTCATACTTAAGAATAAAGGATGAAGTAGATGGTGTGAGTTTTCCTCGATGTTGCACAAAATTGTTTCCCCTTATTTACTCTCCTTAATAAGGTCAACATATATATTGTTTATATAACCATTTTCTTATTAATGATCATTATGTTATTTCCATATTTTTCCCATACAGTGTTTCAATAAACATCCTCATAGATATATATCCATAAGGGCTGATACAGTTATTTCTATGAAATAAATTCCTAAAAGTGAGATTGCTGGTTGGAAGTAATACACATTCTAAAACAACTTTTTATTATGGAAAATGTCAAACATGTGGAAAGCTAGAGAGAATGGTATAATTATTCTCTTAATTTGATTGAGAGGATGCAAAAACTTGCAGACATGAAAAAGGCTGGTCTTAATGTATCTATACGTCTACCCACTTGCACCCCTCCTCTTGGACTATGTTGAAGTAAATGCCAGACACCAAATCATGTCATCCAAATGAATACAAGTTCACATTTTAATAGATACAGCTGTAACCAGGCAGGACCTTATGGGGCCTCCCAGGGACAGACGCCCCCTGTCCCGCCCACTCCTCCATCTGCTTCCTGCTTGTGGAAAAACTTTAGCCTCCTACACCTTCCCCAAATTCCAAAGAATAAAGTTAATCAGAGAAGTGAGAAAATGCAGAAACAAAGGAAAATAGTCAAGCAAGACAAAATAATAATAGTTTAGCCATTAAGCAAAGTCAAGTACCTTTAGTTCTCCTCAAAGGCTATAGATAATACTCCGAGCCATGTCCTTTGAGCTGTTTTGCAGATACTGAAACCCCCACCAGGTGGAAGAAGTTAACTGCATGCTGACCACAAGCATGTAGAGCCCCAGACTGACTGGAACCAGAAGGTTGATGATATTGACTTCTAGTCACCTCACTACCAACCAATCAGAAGAAAGTCCTTGAGCTGATCACATACGCTGAAACTCTCTCCCTCACAGTCTTTAAAAATCTTACCTGGAAAGCCATCAAGGAGTTCAGGACTTTTGAGCATTAGCTGCCCCATGCTCCTTGTTTGGCACCTGCAATAAACGCTGCACTTTCCATCACCACAACCCAGCAACAGTAGATTGGCTTTACTGTGCTTGGGTGAGTGGACCCAAGTTGGGTTTGATAACGCTGCCAGGTACTTCCCCCTGAACTTTAGTAATTCCCTTCCAACTCCAAGGAATTTCAATTTTTCCACATGTAGCCATGGATATATGTATTCTTTTTTTCTGCGGGGAGGGGCATACAGGAAACAGGAAACATTCCTCTTTTCTTCCCAAATTCTGAACCAGCAAAGGGATATAGAGATTTAAAATCTCCACAAATGGAGATTTTAAAATGTCATCTGAAAAGCTGGATTGGATGATTTGCCTTTATATTTTCAGCCAAATTGTCTTACTAACACTTCACCTCTGCATTAAATAAATGGACCTCAGGGAGTCACTGGGATAGCGGTCAACCACAGGTGTCCCCCACAGGTGTCATGCCTGCTGGGGGAAGCTTGCCATATGGCTGGGAGCACATCAGAATACCCTATCACAGCAGGCAGGCAGGCAGAGCTGGAAAAGAGACCCAGATGGCACCAATCCAACACAGTTTCCTTTCCCAAATTCATGAAACAGTCCTCCTCTTCTGGAGAAAAGAGAATGAGGGGCAGGGAGAGGGGCCACCAGTGTTATTCTACAATGAATCACGAGGCAGGGAAATGGAGTTCCCCCCAAAGATGTTATCAATATATTTCATTTTTGCCAATCTGATAGGTTGTGTTTTACCTTGAGTTTCCCTGACAACTAGCAGAATGGTCACTTTTTCATAGGCTTATTGGTCATTGCATTTCCTTTTCTGTGGACTGCTTGCTTTTCTATCAAGTCCTTTTCTTATGCACTTGGAGGAGGATTTTTTAAAATATTAAGAATATTAACCTTTTTACTGTCACACTGTTGCAAGTATCTTCTTCCAGTGTATCATTTGGCTTTTGACTGGACTTATAGGTTCTCTTTCCATAGAGAAACAAAATTTTTATTTAGTGATGCCACTCAGCAGAGATGAGGGCTGCTTTGCTGTGATGAAATACTACAAAAGAATCTCGGGCATTTCAGGCTTATTGACAATACTGTAAAAGCCCATTGAAGAAGCATGAAGCCCCCACCCCCACCCTTTTTTATTGATGCAGTAAAAAGACATGCTATAACAGCTTTTACCTTTTTTCCTTGCTTGACAAGGGTAAGCTCATTAAAATCTACTAGCAGTTCCCCAGCTATCCATGTGTCATCTGGCCACTTACATGGGCAGAAAATTGTAAAATCAATTTAAACAGTTTGGGAAGTGAATGAGGTCACTTCAAAATGATTTTAATCTACTGCACTAATTGCACCTAAAGTGCCTGCACACACTTCTCCCAATTTATAATTCCAACTAAGCGTTGACACCTTTAAAATACCTTGGCAATACACCCTGGAGGGGGTGGGAAGTTTGCTGATTTTCCCTTCCTCATCTGTAGGTGAAAAGATCTGCTTATATCCCCAGTCCGTGGAATTTAAGTATAAGAAAGGCGCTTAGAGCTTTTCTTAGCCAACCTCCCCACTTGTTTAAGAAATGAGAGGAAGAACTAAAATGTCTGTTCCACCTCTCTCTAGGAGCCATCCCTAACTTCCTTTCTCACCCCCTAGCTGGCTCAGGGGTCTGTGTTATTAATCTCTGTAGCCCTCACACCTTGCGCTGCGCCTGACATATAGTAGGACCTCAAAGAAGTTTGTTGAATGAGTTTCCAAGACTACACAGTTAGTGTCAAAGCCCCACTGGTTCCTGGTTCAGGACTCCTTCCCCTACTGTAAACTCTCCAGACTCTGGAGTAAGAAAGATCTGAGTTGGAATCCTGGTTCTGCCACTTACGAGATGTGTTCCCATGAGCAGGGTTATTAACCTTTCTGAGACCATCTCTTGGTTTCTCCTTTCTCTTTTTTAGTTCTGTGGTAAGCCAACTCCAGTCAGGTTCTCATCCCTACTGCTCCACTGAACCAGCTTTTGTCCAGGTCACCCACAAGTTCCATGCTGCACAATCTATCAGTCATTGGCCTTGACTGTTGGGCAGCACTTAAAACAGTGGATCACACCCTTGCTAAGCACTCTCCTCTCCTGGCTTCCAGGGGACCATTTTCTCCTGGTTCCCCTCCCTGGCTGCTCCTTCAGCATCTCATTGGCTGGTTCATCTCCCAGGTCTCTCCACATTGGAGAGCTTAGTCCTTGGACCCTTCTCTTCACCATCTACCGCAGGTGATCTCATGCAGACTCATAGCTTATAAACCATCTATACAATGACAATTTCCAAATTTATCTTTCCAGCTCAGACCATTCCCCTGGACTCCTTTCCACACCACCTACCTCCTTGACATCTCATCATGGGTATTTGGTAGGCATCCCAAAATTATGTCTAAGAACAAACTTCTGATTTCTACTTCTAAACCTCTTCCTTCCACCATCTTCCTCATTGCCCTTCTTTCAGTTGCTCAGGCAAAACCCTGGCATCATCCTTAAATCCTTTCTCTCATATCCTATATCAAATCTGTCAGCAACTCTGTCCTTCCTCCCTTCAAAACAGATCAAGAACCAACCAAGCACTTTCACTCTCTCCACTACAACCACTGCCAGTCTTATCCAGACCATTCAACAGCTTCCTCATTGGTGTCCAGGCTTCCACAATCCTGCCAAATTGTAAGCAAGATCACGTATCTCCTCCAATGATTTCCTGTCTTCTACCAAGTAACCCCCCAAATCTTTACAAAGACCTACCTTATTCGATCTGGTCCCCACTGCCACTCTGGCCTCAACTCTCAAGCTCCCCTCAGCTAATGTCTGCTCAGCCATCCTAGCTTCCTTCCTATTCCATGAAATGCCAACTTGTTTCTTTGCACTCTCTGTTCCCTCTGTCTAGAATGCTCTTCCCCCAGATAGTTGTATGGCTCATTCCTGTCATTTCCTCATGTTTCCTGCTCAAATGTCACCTGTTAAGAGCAGTTCTTCCCAACAATCTATATAAAATAGCAGTTCCCCCATCACTATCTGCTCACCTTACTTTCTTATTTCTTTCCCTTTTTATTATTATTTAATATTACTATATTTCTTACTTTTATTACTTTATTCTTGTTTCTTCATAGCACTTTTCATCTGACATATTACACATTTGTTTATTGGCTTTCTCCCCCACCACTACTATGTCCCCATTGTCTGGAAGAGTATGTGATAATTAACAAGTGCCCGATAGATTTCTGAGTGAATGAATGAACAAGCTTTTATTTAGTAAGGACTAAATTAATGTATGTAAAACATTTAATAGAGTATGGGCACAGTGTGAGTTGCTCAATAAATTAGTAATAAAAACATGGAAAAAAAGGAGAAAAGTTTGACAGCATATGTTTCCAGCAGAAGGGTAGATATGCTACAGAAAAGAAATTTATTAATAAGCATGCTATCTTTTATTTTCTTTTTAGTTCCAAATCAGAGTTTGTTGCTTGAGACTAAGATGACCACACATCTCTGATCCTTGCGACAATCCCAGTTTATACTCTTTTTTTAAAAAAACAGTTTTACTTTTATAAAAATAATTTTATTTTTGAAAATAGTCTAAAAATATAGCTATTTATAATAAAACTGATCAATACATATGTCCAAACATTATATAATTAATAAATAATAGATTTTATTTTTTTAGAGCAGTTTTAGGTTCACAACAAAATTGAGTAGAAAGTATGTAGAGTTCCTACATACCTCCCTCCTACTCACCTCCCCCCAACCAAGCCTCCTCCACCATTAACATCTCCCACCAGTGTTGTATATTTGTTACAATCAATGAATCTACATTGGTATGTTATTATTACCCAGCATTCATAGCTTACGTTAGGGTTCATTTTTAATATTGTTCATATTATGTGTTTTGATAAATGTATAATGACATGCATCCATCATTATAGTACCATACAGAATAATCCCCTAAAAATCCCCTATGCTCCACCCGTTCATCCTTCCCTCCCCCTTAACTGCTGGCAACAACTGATCTTTTTATTGTCTCCATAGTTTTGCTTTTTCCTTAATATCATACAGTTGGAATCATTCAGTAGGTAACCTTTACAGATTGGCTTCTTTAACTTAGTAATATACATTTAAGGTTCCTCCATATCTATTCATGGCTTCAGAGCTCGTTTCTTTTTAGTGCTGAATATTCTATTGTCTGCATGTACCACAGTTCATTTATCCATTCACCTACTGAAGGACATCTTGGTTGCTTCCAAGTTTGAGCAGTTATGAATAAAGCTGCTATAAACGTCCATGTTCATGTTTTTGTGTGGACAGAAGTTTTAGACTCCTTTGGGTAAATATCAAGGAGCGTGACTGCTGGATCATATGTATGGTAAGAGTGTGTTTAGTTTTGTCAAGAAACTGCTTAAGTGTCTTCCAAGAAAATCTATATAATTTTAATTATGCTTAGTGCTTCCTTTTATTCTCATGTCCAAGTTTTAGTCAATTTAAATTGAATGGTCATTCTATTTAAGACAGATAATCTCTCCTGAATTATAGAAAAACAGTATTTCACCCCACTATAGTGTTTCTGTAGTTGTATTTCTTGGAACCAAATCAAAATGAATCACAAGTAGCAATTAATCCAAGGACTACTGGGGAGAGCAGAGAGGGCAAGTGAACTGGCTCTCATTTTCCTTGCGGGGGAATCAGGACAACGAGGTGAAGAGGCTTCTGCAGGCCCGAGCCAGCCAGCTGCGGAGCAGGAGTGCAGTCAGAATCTCTGCAAACTCCATTAAATGCACCGTCGTCTCTAGACCAAAATCTTCTTTTATTGTCCAATTAGTTAGGGTTCCTCAGCTCCTAAGGATGGCACTCGATGGATTTAAAATGGAAGTGTGGCAGCCCTGAGAGGGACAGTAGTCGCTAATCGGAGATAGGCCCCCGACAGGTCTCCGAGCCTGGGCTGCAGGCTGGGCTGGGATTGCCCCTCCTGGCCTGTCCTACACAGCCTGCACCATGCCTGGGCTCCTGACTGCTATGTTGCTGCAAAGAGGTCTGGCAACCATTAGAAAGTGGAGAATCATGGGGCTGAAGAAGTACTTGATGCTGTACCCTGCTGCCTTTCCAGACTGCTCCACTGCTTTGGCCACTGGGCTTACAGAAGCAGCACCAGCAGCACCCCTCAGCTGTGCTAACACACCAAGTGCACAGGCCCCAGGCCAATCAACGGACGGTACTTCCTAGGTTCCAGGAACTCTTCTATGCACTTAAATATTATTTAACCCTCATACCAACTCTAAGAAGGAGTTATTACTCATCTTCATATTAAAGAGGGGAAACCAAGGAACATACGGGTTGAGTAACTTTTCCAAGGTCACAAGGCAGGTAAGCAGTGGGGCTAGGATCTGAAAGTGCACAGTCTGGTTTGTTCCAGGATCTAGTCTTTTTTTTTTTTTTTCGGTACGCGGGCCTCTCACTGCCGTGGCCTCTCCCGTTGCGGAGCACAGGCTCTGGACGCACAGGCTCAGCGGCCATGGCTCACCGGCCCAGCCGCTCCGCGGCATGTGGGATCTTCCCGGACCGGGGCACGAACCCGCGTCCCCTGCATCGGCAGGCGGACTCTCAACCACTGCGCCACCAGGGAAGCCCCCAGGATCTAGTCTTAATGACAAAGGTATGTGTCCCTTCAATGTGCCCGCAATGTCCTGAATTTTCCCCAGTTAACCTAATGGGTTAATTGGATCTCTCTGTCATCATTTCTTCCATTCAAGGGAGTATTTTACAAACAGTAAAAGCATATTAATTTGGATCCAAGTAATTTGACGTAAATTGCAGGCTTCTCAAACTCAATTCCCTTCCCTATAAAACAGGGGTAGATACGGTATTGACATTTGTTGCAAGAATAAGATGAAGACATGTTTATAAAGTGCGGCGTCCTTGTATCAAGAAGCTGCCACGGTAATACTAGCTTCTACTATTATTTGATTGTTACTGTTATTTTTAGGCTGAAATGGAACTTTCCCTTTGCAATATATAGGAAGAGAGTTTGTTAAATGCGGCAAACAGTACTTTTAGAATTTAAGGTACCTTTAAGGGATATTTTAAAACACTTTAAAAGCATGTGCTCTTGTGTCAACCATCAGCAGGCAATTGCAAGCCAGGCTTAAATATTGCTCATGGCACATTACAAAGGACCTCTTCTTATTAACCCTTTGCTGGCCAAGTTCCTGTTACTAAACAGAGTTGAAAGTAACGCAAGGTCAATTTAAATATTCTTTATCAATCAGAATGGACTTTCTACAAATTTACTATATCATGCATATAAAACACTTCCGTGCAGTAAGGTATCTATAGACAAATTCATGACGAGAAAAACAAAGGAGGACTAATAAAATAAAATTCATGTGTCGAGCTTCCTATTGACCATCACAGCCAACACTCACAACTGCTCATATAGTCTCTCAGTCCAAACCTAACCTTATACACAGGGCTCCTCAACTATCTTCCATAAAGGGGACTCTCGCACAAGAACAGCTTTACTAACAGTGCCCAGTGATTGAAAAAGACACACAATGACCAAAAGACAGGATTAATTCACTAACACATAGAAAGGAATTTAAATTGTATTAATTGTAATAACATCTACACACAATTAAATACCATCTACACCCATATGCTCAGGATATACTATTTATTCAGTCTATGGAGAAGGCTTGTTATCTGGGTGGATGGTTTCAAGGAAGGACCCATCAATAAATATGAGTTTCTACCCTCCCACCTGCCATTCCCCACCCAGGGCCTTGGCCCCCAGGTTGTAAAGCGATGTTTTGTTCTTCAGTCAGACTAGAAGACACCTTTTGGGGTCTCTGTGCAGCTTATCACAGTTCTACCTTCTCTAAAACTGCTTTTTCATCATCCACATGTTCCTAGGGGTTGGCCTTTGTTTGTCTCATTCATTCCACTGGACCTTAGCCAAGTGACTAGGGGTGAGTCCCTTACCCATGATAGGTCAGAGTTCTTTCTGCAGAAATTTAGAAATGGGACCAAGACGTTCCAGTTCTGATCTGGGCTGGCTGCATGAATGGAAGAACAAAAACCAATTTAGTCATCTTGGACAAAAGGGGCTTCGCAGAAGATGTGCTAACTGGCACAGAGAGACTGAAACTGAGAATCAGTAGATGAGTGAGGCAAAAACAAAATGCAAAACAAACAACAAACACCTGGCTGGATTCTTGCTAGCTTTCCAGTCCCTCCTGTAGCCAGGCTGCATGTTCTTGGGATCCATAAGACACTATATATTCTTGACATACAGATGGCCAATAGGCATATGAAAAGATGTTCAACATCGCTAATTATCACAGAAATGCAAATCAGAACTACCGTAAGGTATCACCCCATACCGGTCAGAATGGGCATCATTAAAAAGTCTACAAATAAACGCTGACAAGGGTGTGGAGAAAAAGGAACCTTCCTACACTGTTGGTGGGAATGTAAACTGGTGCAGCTACTATGGAAAACAGCATGGAGGTTCCTTAAAAAACTAAAAATAGAGCTACCATATGACCCAGCAATCCCAATCCCGGGCATATATCCAGGCAAAACTATAATTTAAAGAGATACATGCACCCCTACGTTCACAGCAGCAGTATTCACAATAGCCAAGACATGGAAACAACCTAAATGTCCATGGACAGATGAATGGATAAAGAAGATGTGGTACATATATACAATGGAATACTGCTCAGCCACAAAAAAGAATGAAATAATGCCATTTGCAGCAACATGGATGGACCTAGAGATTATCATACTGAGTGAAGTAAATCAGAAAGAAAAAGACAAATACCATATGATATCACTTATATGTGGAATCAAAAATATGATACAAATGAACTTATTTACAAAACAGAAACAGACTCACAGACATATTTACAGTTACCAAAGGGGAAAGGGAGTTGGGGAGGGATAAATTAGGAGTTTGGGATTAGCAGATACAAACTATTATATATAAAATAGATAAAAAACAAGGACCTACTGTATAGCACAGGGAACTATATTCAGTATCCTGTAATAAACCATAATGGAAAAGAATATGCAAAAGAATATACATATATATATCTGTATCTGAATCACTGTGCTGTACACCAGAAACTAAAACAACATTGTAAATCAATTATACTTTAATAATAAAAAAAGATACTACATATTCTTTAAATATATCTTCTCCCCACTTTCTTCCCTCCTTAATCTAGTTGCCTTGGTTTCTATTAGTTATGACCAATAGCTCTAACCAATACAAACAGGATCAAGTTGGGCAGGAGACATCTGCTAATTCAGGTAAGGTGCTTGCAAATAGTCATAAAGCATTGCATCTTGTTTTTTAAAAAAAATTTATCTGGTGTTTAGTCTCTCTCTCCCTTTAGATTCTGAATGCTCTGATGGCAGAGACCAAGCCTCCACTACAATGAGGAACGCTCAGGGTGCCTTTTGTAATGTACAGTGTAGGAAGCCCTCTGTGAATTTGCATTCATGATGATGATTTTTCAGTGTCCTGAATCTTACCATTTGGACTCAGATGTGAATTTAGTTTCGATACTAAAAAACCCCAGAATTTGAAAACAAGATATTTAAGTCAATTAAGTTACCAATAAACGGCCTTCAACACAGGAGCTTTGTTTTTTTTTTTTGCCACACCACGCAGCATGTGGGACCTTAGTTTCCTGACCAGCGACTGAACCCGCACTCCCTGCAGTGGACTGCCAGGGAAGTCCCCAACATAGGGGCTTTTAAATGTCATAGAAGATCCAGGTCAAAGTCATCACCTCTTCAAAGAAAAGGAAGGCATTTGAAGAGAGACCTCTGCTCTGCCTGGTGGAAACACTCTTTTTATTCCTCTTCAGTTTATAAATTTTCTAAAGCATGTTGATCTTTGAAATTATACAAGATACATTTACCTTTAAAAGTTCATAACTTGTACTGAGAATTCTTCAGTCCTTCAGATGGAGGAAGCAATCTGAAAACAAGGATGTCACTTATTTGTACTCTTTGGTCTAGATTCCATTTCATCATCATAAAAATCAGCATTTTGCTCTAAAGGTTAATCCACGAGACTTAGAAAATCTGAAATCGTTCTGACCAGATAGTTCACTACAGTAGCAGAGCAAGTTATTCTTATTCAGGGGTCAATCTACTTCAGTTCTGTGAAGTAACTGTTGACGACAGATTGTGGACTGCCTTTCCTGTCCCCAATTCTATTTCTCTAGGAACTGTTCCTACCCAGGGACTCTGCTGAAAGGACAGCCTGGGCAGCTATGATTTAACTAGAGGAGAAGGTGGAGAGAGCTGGAGGAGGTCAGAGAACCACAGGGCGACGCTTGCTAGTGGCATCTGGAATCACAGATCATCCCCAGGGCCTGGCCACCCTCATCTCCGAGAGGTCCCTCAACTTCTCCTTCATTAGAACCAGCTTGAGTGACCTGCCCAATCTTAGGGGGAGGGAAGCCTTGAGAAGGATAATCTTACAGTTTTTCCATGTTAAATACACATCACAGGCAAAGGAAAACAATTTTTGTCCTTTTTTCGCATCATATATTAGGGGTTCTTTCAAGATATTAAGAAATAAACCTTACGAAGTGAGGAGCAAGAGAGAGCAAATGGCTTAGAGTCAAAAATATAAATAAGGGGGCTTCCCCGGTGGCGCAGTGGTTGAGAGTCCGCCTGCCGATGCAGGGGACGCGGGTTCGTGCCCCGGTCCGGGAAGATCCCACATGCCGCAGAGCGGCTGGGCCCGTGAGCCATGGCCGCTGAGCCTGCGCGTCCGGAGCCTGTGCTCCGCAATGTAGAGGCCACAACAGTGAGAGGTCCGCGTACTGCAAAAAAAAAAAAAAAAAAAAAAAAAATATATATATATATATATGTATATATATATATATAAGGATTTGGGGTCTGTAAGAAGGCTGCTAAACCACTTTGTGCCTCAGTTTCCTGAACTGCAAATGAAAACAATGCCAATGTCTGACCCACCTGCCTCATGGAGTTATTCTGATAATAAAATGAGATAAAAGTGAAAAAGATATTGCAATTAAAGGTATTAGATGTACATTTATACCTACTTTTGCTTTGAAATCATTTGATAGAGTTAAATATATTAAGAAAAGGTTATTTTTCACAGTTCATTTCCTATCGGTAGGGGACACTTCTGAATCTTGTGATAATCTTTAGAGTAATAATCAATTGTTAGAACACAGAGACTAGTGAGTAATTCGATTCAGCTGCTTAGAAACAAAGGCCCTTTTACTTCCT
Source organism: Lagenorhynchus albirostris (assembly GCF_949774975.1). NCBI lineage: Eukaryota > Metazoa > Chordata > Mammalia > Artiodactyla > Delphinidae > Lagenorhynchus > Lagenorhynchus albirostris. The sequence continues at coordinate 49,797,739 of NC_083101.1, read as the reverse complement.
CCCCCCTCTAACTCTGCCACTGGCATCTTTTTCTCTCATAGAAAAGAAATCTGGAAGTGGGCAGTCCAGGGCTGGTATGGGGGTTCTGCAATACTGTTGAGGACTTGACTCTTTCTCCCTTTCCAGTTTGTCTTCCTTAGGGCTTGTCTCTCATCTACAACTTTCAAGATGGCAGCCTGAGTGCCTGTCGTCATGTCTACATCCAGGCAGGTAGATGGGGCAGGGCATCGAGCAAGAGGGGGTGTGTATCAGCTAAGTTGGCTCCTTCTGTTTTTTTTTTTTTTTTTTTTTTGCAGTACGCGGGCCTCTCACTGTTGTGGCCTCTCCCACCGCGGAGCACAGGCTCCGGACGCGCAGGCTCAGTGGCCATGGCTCACGGGTCCAGCCGCTCCGCGGCATGTGGGATCCTCCCGGACCGGGGCACGAACCCGTGTCCCTTAGCATCGGCAGGTGGACTCTCAAACCACTGCGCCACCAGGGAAGCCGTAAGTCGGCTCCTTCTAAAGAGCTTTCCTGGAATCCCTATCCAGTAATTTCCATTTATATCTCAACCAAAAATGTGTCACACTGACCACCTCTACCCTCCAGGAAAGCTCAGACCCACAGATTTTATTGTTGTTTGGTTTGGGGTTTTGGCTGTACCCCTTGCTACCCCCAATAAAACCTGGTTTCTCTTAGTAATTAAGAAGGAAAGCATATTGAGTAGGTTTCTGTTATACCAGTAATTGAGAATTCTGGTTACTAGAGTGTTAATTTTATTCATTTTCAATTTCTAAGAAAATTTAAAGCTGGTCATCTTGGCAATATCCTAAAAGAAACAAAGCTTCACAGCCTTGGCCAGGGTCATGACCACAGGGCTGGAATGAAATCTAAGCTTTCCCCATCCCTGGCCAAGTGCTTTACTCAGCAGGGCACCTCATGTCTGGCTTCAAATACAATTACCATGTGAGTTTCCTACCAATTTAAGAGCCAGGATCAGCAGTGTGGTCAGCAGAATAATGGCCCCCAAAGACGTCCATGCCCTAATCCCCGGAACTTGTGCAGATGTTACCTTATGTGATGAAGGGACTTACAGTTGTGATTAAAGGGATGGACCTTGAGATGGGAAGATTAACCTGGATTATCTGGGTGGGCCCAACCTAATCACTTGAGTCCTTAAAAACACAGAATCTTTTCCAGCTGTGTCACAGAGATGAGATAGAAGATTGGAAACTTGAGGGACTGGACCCCCATTGCTGACTTTGAAGATGGTGAAGGACGGTGGGCATGAGCCAAGGAATGAAAGTGGCTTCTAGAAGCTGGAATGGGCGGGAGCTGCTGGCCAGCGTGGAAATGCAGACCTCGGTCCAACAGCCTCGAAGAACTGAATTCTGCTGACAATCTGAATGAGCAAAGAAACGGATCCTCCCCCAGAGCCTCCAGCAAGGAACAGAGTCCTACAGACACCTTGATTTCAGCCCCGTGGGACTTGTGTCTGTGTCTGAATTACAGAACTGTAGATAATTTTTGTTGTTTTAAGTTGATAAATTTGTGATAATGTTACATCAGCAACAGGAAACTAGTACAAGTGGGCTGACAGTCTTCAGACAGAGGCTGCAAGCCCTCCTGTAATATTTTTCGTATTTGTAAGCAAGCTTATAAATGTCTCCTTACCTGCATAGGAACAGCTTCTGACAAATTAACAGGTGGAAGCCATTAATGGGTAAAAGGTGGTGGGGACACCTGAGCTCTTAAGTATTAGAAGAGCCCCATCTTGGGCTTCCCTGGTGGCGCAGTGGTTGAGAGTCCGCCTGCCGATGCAGGGGACATGGGTTCGTGCCCCAGTCCGGGAGGATCCCACATGCCGCGGAGCGGCTGGGCCTGTGAGCCATGGCCACTGAGCCTGCGCATCCGGAGCCTCTGCTCCGCAAGGAAGAGGCCACAACAGTGAGAGGCCCATATACTGAAAAAAAAAAAAAAAAAAAAAAGGAGAGCCCCATCTGAATAGTAATACAGGCAGCACACACCTTCATTCATTTAAATAACCTCTGGAGCACACAGATGCTAGGGCCAGGCAGGTAAATTAAATGAATGCAGCTGTAGGTGTGTTTGTTTGAGTGGAAGGGACTGTGGCATGAACTGGACAGCATGCCATGTCCAAAGACCATCAAATGCAATTGAATTAAAACACGACACCAGCCAAACAACATCCACTTGAGGGCCAGATTCAGTCCCTGCATCACCATCAGTTTCTGTTAGGGCCACCAGAGGGAGCAGAAAGCAGTGAGAAGATAACATGGGAAGAAAGGGGTAAAATGGGAAAGATAAGGTAAGAAATAAAAAGGAAAAGATGAAAAGAAGTAAAACCCTGGAAGGAAAGGGACAGGGTCATATGCCCTTGGAGGCAGCCTGGTGCCACCAACATTTGGCCACTGGTGTCCCCAGGGCCAGCCATGTTAGCACATCCTGCTCATTGGTTGGCCCCCCTCCTCCCCACAAAGCCTTTGGTCCTTCTCTTTGAGGCAAACAAGGTCATTTTACTTCAGATCTCATCTGGAGAAGAAGTAGCTGACGTCTCCTTTGTCACAGCAGCTGCTGAGGCAGCAAAGCAGCTGAAGCCCTGAAACATCCAGGGCGGTGGTAACCAAACCTCTCAAAAAAAAAAAAAGCACAGAAGTAGACGGGGCTTGTCTTCACAGTGGGCAAGGTGAAGGAGAGCAGGGAAATCACAGGGACAAAACTCAAATGTCTACAGGAGCCAGGCAGGTAATGTAAAACGAATGGAGCCAGCCAGGTGTACGAAAAAGCAAAATATGGGGCAGCGTGTGGGCCAACACCAAACACGGGCAGCTGCAGGCCATTGCAGGCTCTCCATTTGCAATCTTATCTTTAAAGCAAAACACGGAGATTAGTGGGAACAGGCTGTCAGTCACCCTGCTAGACAGGGGGTTTGGAGGAAGAAGGGGCTATGTCCTTGCTGTCATTGTCCAAACACCCAGCGCCGTGCCTGAGACACTGTAGGTGCTTTGAGGAGTGTTTGCTTAAGGCAATAACTATGTCAAGGGTAACTGTCACCAGCTGAGGCCTCTGCACTATTTGTCCTCTTGTATTCTGCCACTCTCTTGTCCAAGGGTGTCTAAAACCCACAGATATTTCACTTCCTGCCATCTTCATCCAATGAGTCATCAACTTCACACCTTGTCAGGAGTCATGACATGGTCTCTAAATTTTAATTCCCCCAATTCTTTTACAACTTCTCATAAACCCCTCAGTGGTCTTGGCCTCACTGGCCTGTAAGTGCCCTCTTGTGGTAAAAGAGGGTAACTGCAGAGTTAAGCACCTTTTAAATCCAAATAATTCAATTCACATGAATTCAATCTATGGTTACAAAGTGACTGTGGAAGAAGTGAGAGTAAAGAACTTTTAAAACAAGTTTGTAATAATAAAAAAAAGGAATACCTTTACTTGAATACCAACATGGAAAGGAGGCTGACATTAAGACAGAGGAGAAATAATTTTTTTTAAATAACTTGCTTCCCAGAATTGATGCAAAAACAGAGTTTTTCCATCATATGTTAGGCTTCAGATTCTAAATATCTGGCATCAAATTTGGAATCTGGTATGCATAAGATGTAAGATGCATGTCATTTAAAGTCTCTGAGACTCAGTTTCCACATCTGAAAAATGGGAATAATAAGTATACCTGTCTCACTGATTTGGTTGTTATGAGGTCCAAATTAGATGAGGCACATGCAGGATTTTCTATATTGGACCTTATACTCTTTGGCTCATGATATACTCTCATCATTACTCCTTACACGGCCTGTTTTTATTTATGTAGCCACTTAGTTATAAATAACATCATAAACTGTACTTGTAACCTTAAAGTGCTACACAGATATTAATTTCTCAGGGATTGAGGAATAAAAATAATAAACTCTGTGACAAATGATGCAGTTTATATCCACCAGCCATCTTTCCATAATACAAAATGGGTCAGACTGATTTCTTCTTCCCTTTTAAATGCTCTCTGAAATTTTCCTCCTCCTCTTTCTCAACTTGGGCCATTCGTTTGTTTTATTTTTACCTCTTCTGGACTCAGTTTGTTCCCATATTGTTTTATAAGTGCCCTTCGATTAATTTGCGACTGTAGATTCTTATTGGGAATGATACAGGGGGAATTCATGTGTTGGTAGAGGGTTGGTCAGATGACCATTGTCATTCATGCAACCATTCATTTTGCAAATATTTAATGAGCTCCTAGTATACGTGTGGCATTGTGCTAGGTACTAGGGATACAAAGTAAATAAAACAGACAAGATCCTTGCCCTCATGGATCCCATATTGAGGAGTTTACAAGTAATCAAATATACATACTGTGAGTTCCGAGAAGGACTGTAAAGGGAAAAAACAAGGATGAAGATACACATGAGAGAGTAAGCGCACAGTTACCTGGGAGGAAAGCATTCCAAACAGAGTGAACAGCAAGTTCAAAGGTCCTGAGACAAGAGCAAAGAGGAGCATACTGCCCCCCCACCATGTGTAACTAACTTATTGGACACTTTCGGTGTATATGTGTAGGTACACTCTAGGTGTATATGTAAATATGTATAATATATGATATAGATATTATATATGCATATAGGTATATATATAATACATATATGAATAACTTAAAACTTTAACAGAAGTTATGTTAAATCATTGGCTATGAGGAAAAGTAGTGTTGACATATTCTACCTTTAAGTAATGTTCATTAGACACACAGTTTTTAAAAAGAAAAACGTTTGGAAAAATAATTCAATGGACATCTTTTGGATCTCTAACCAGCTATTAGGCCTTGGTGACAGATTCCAGGGGACGAGGTCACGGCTGCTCATAATGCTGCCGAACACTGTGGCTCATAGCAGATTGTGAGGTTTTAAAACTTAATATTTAAAAAATAAAATAATATAAATCTGTTTTTTAATTTTAGCATACAGAGTTTCAGAATCAATCTTTTTTTTTTTTCCTGATTATTTTTTCCTGCAACCGTTAAACTATTTTGTTACAGAAGTAAGTCTGGGTGACCTTTCATATTCCTGGAACAAAAATCTTAATTACTCAGTATTATGAAGTACTGAATCAGGGAAAGACAAGGCTTTTGAAAGGTTCCATGAAATCTCTTTTAGTGCAAAACCTGTGTACCATGCAATGGTAAATCTGAAACATTTCATCGTTCCTTTTCATCTGTGCTGTTCAGATAGATGCAGGCTTTCTCTTTCTCCACTTCCCTTAATTCTGTAAACCTTTAATGCCTATTCTGTGTAAGGCATGGTGTCTGTGATTAATGTAGAAATGGGAAGCACATGGCAGAGGCCAAAACAGAATTGTTGAGAGAGATTTAAAGAATTACCCCGTAGTTCCCTGTGGACAGAAAGCTAGGGGTGGGGATTCCTTCAGAAAAGTGGGGGAATGTCTAGAAAGATTGAGAAAAAAGATCATGAAAGGCTTTGAACACTACAACAGAAGAAGTTGCTTACAAATTTTTCAGTCAAGGTTTTTAAGGAAAAAAGTGAAATGACAGTGTTGACTTTGCCTTCCAGATGATCTTCATAAGTTGGGTGTTTATTCTATTTAGGTGACACCTGGATATGTCCCCACACCCCTTGCTTGATTCATTGCGTTTCTCTCTTCCAGTCTCAGAAAAAGCATACCACAGAGCAAAAGGAGAGTAATCAACTAATGGCTCACTCTTTATGCATAAAATGAAGATGTCCTGCATGAAAATCAATTTACTTTGAGTTCAAACACTCTCATATTCAACTCTGAGTAATTTATCCTCCTGCTTCTCCCATGGAATTTAACAAACCCAAGATGGGAGGATGAAACTCCAACATAACTTGTCCTTTTCTTTGAACTGAACTAGCGATTCATCCAAAGAAACATTTAAAATCAATGTTCCTTCTAAATTTAAACTTCTGGCGCTTCAGGGCTGGAACTCTCTGGGAAAGTGAGTACTGTTTATACTGTTTATTCTATTTCAGAGCTAAAACTTTACATGAAAAGTAAAGGGATCCAATATATTCATCTACTGGGAGCTACCTTGACAAGTTTTATTTAGTTTTAAAATCAGAATTCAACAGTAGCTTCATTTTTATAGAAACAGAGCTTATAAAAATGTAAGCCCTAAAAAAATTGCGATTTTAAGAGTTAATCTCTTTCTAACCTCAGCTTACTTTCTCCAAACAAAATGGTGCTCTATCTCGGACAATTTTTTTCATGGAGGTATACCTTACATACTGTATATGCACAAATCTTAAGTGTACAGCTTGATGAACATGTATCTGTATGTGTGTGTGTGTACATACCTTGTATCTATAAGCTACAGAACATTTCCATCATCCTGGAAAATCTCTTTTTGCCCCCTTTGTACTCACTATCCCCAGAGATAACTGCTCCACCCCCAGAGAACTGCTATTCTGACTTCTGTCATCATAGATTGGAGTTTCCTCTTCACAAACTTCACAGAAATGAAGTCTTTCAGTATATACTGTTTTGTGTCTGGCTTCTTTGGCTCAACATAATGTATTTAAGATTCACCCACGTTGTTGCATCTCTTCATAACTCAGAATTTTTTACTGTTGAGTAGTATTACAATGTATGAATATGCAATTTGTTCGTCTATTCTCTTACTGATGGATATTTGGGTTGTTTCCAGTGTGAACACTGCTTTTGACAGCTTCATGAGTTTAAGAATGGGTGAGAGAGGCATGAGAAATGAACTAAGCTATAAGCACAGACCTTTTTTAAAAAAAAATTGTGCTGAATACTTTACACGTTCCTGGCAGAAATAGAATATATCTTTCTTGCAGCCTATAAAGTGTCTGAATCAGAATTATTAAGCATCCAATTAAATATATTTGGTTCAGCATGGTGCTAGTGAATACAAAAGTGTGGATTGACTCCTATATGAGTATGTTGGTTTTTCTGGTGAAAAAAGCTTCACTCCCAGGTCTCAGAAAACAATAGAGACCCCCCCGACCATCTTACCAGTGCATGTCATGGAGCACGAAGGCAGTGGAAAGGGTCTTGTGCATCACTGGGAAAACCCCTCACCTAGACTAGAAATTGAACCCAAAATGCATTGGGTTAATTTGGGTAAATCATAAAGTCATTCAAAAAGCAGCTCACAGGGAGATCAGCTCGATGCTTTGTGACAACCTAGAGGGGTGGGATAGGGAGGGTGGGAGGGAGGCTCAAGAGGGAGGGGATATGGGGATATATGTATACTTATAGCTGATTTACTTTGTCGTACAGCAGAAACTAACACAACATTGTAAAGCAATTATACTCCAATAAGGATTTTTAAAAAAGCAGCTTGTTCAAGTACTTCCTTATACAATGTTAATAAAACACTAAGGAAGTATTAATGTTAATTAACACGTGTTGATTCTTATATACTACATATATTATCGTTATCCTCACAAGATTGCCAAGTGAGTGTTGTTATTCCCACGTGTCAGATGAAGGACCAAACTTCACCTGCCATAAGGGTGTGTAAAGTAAATTAAGGTCATGCAGTTAGTTTCTGGCAGAGCCAGTACTCAGCCCCAGGTTGGCACAGTCCAAAGCCCACCCAGATGCTTTACACTAAAACATATTTATAAAATTAGTGGGCTCCATAAATTCCATACTTGAAGAAGTGAGACATAGACGCAACTGGCTCACTTGAGATCCAACTGCAGTCTTTGATGAGGAGGAATCCAAACTTTTAACATCTCCACATCCAAAGAGTCAGCACACAAACACACCTCAAAGCTTCCATCAGCACTAAACACTTGCAGGGAGCTTGTTATTATTATGTTTTTTAGTTTTTATTATTTTATTTATTTTTTATACAGCAGATTCTTATTAGTTATCTATTTTATACATATTAGTGTATATATGTCAATCCCAATCTCCCAGTTCATCCCACCACTACCTCCTTCCACCCCGCTTTCCCCGCTTGGTGTCCATACGTTTGTTCTCTACATCTGTCTCTATTTCTGCCTTGCAAACCAGTTCGTCCGCACCATTTTTCTAGATTCCACATATATGCATTATTATACATATTTGTTTTTCTCTTTCTGACTTACTTCACTCTGTATGACAGCCTCTAGGTCCATCCACATCTCTACAAATGATCCAATTTCGTTCCTTTTTTTTCTTTGCTTTGTTTATTTATTTATTTATTATTTACATCTGTATTGGAGTATAATTGCTTTACAATGGTGTGTTAGTTTCTGCTTTATAACAAAGTGAATCAGTTATACATATACATATGTTCCCATATCTCTTCCCTCTTGCATCTCCCTCCCTCCCACCCTCCCTATCCCACACCTCCAGGCGGTCACAAAGCACCAAGCTGATCTCCCTGTGCTACGCGGCTGCTTCCCACTAGCTATCTACCTTACATTTGGTAGTGTATATATGTCCATGCGTCTCTCTCGCTTTGTCACAGCTTACCCTTCCCCCTCCCCATATCCTCAAGTCCATTCTCTAGTAGGTCTGTGTCTTTATTCCTATCTTACCCCTAGGTTCTTCATGACATTTTTTTTCTTAAATTCCATATATATGTGTTAGCATACGGTATTTGTCTTTCTCTTTCTGACTTACTTCACTCTGTATGACAGACTCTAGGTCCATCCACCTCATTACAAATAGCTCAATTTCGTTGTTTTTTACGGCTGAGTAATATTCCATTGCATATATGTGCCACATCTTCTTTATCCATTTGTATGTCGATGGGCATTTAGGTTGCTTCCATGACCTGGCTATTGTAAATAGTGCTGCAATGAACATTGGGGTGCATGTGTCTTTATAATACAACAAAGACTTATCTGATGTGCTTACAAGAACAGCTTTCATCAGGGATTCAGTGACACACCAGTCAAAACAGTTCATCATTTCTAATTTTTTTCTACCTTAAAAATAAAATTATGTTGAGTGTGAGACTTTGCTGCCGCCTCTCAAATGAGGCACACCCTTTAGAAATCGCAAAGAATGGCAGATATTTTTAGGTTAAAAGAAACACACGTGGTGATATCACAGATTCTGAAGATAAGTCTCTGAGAGCTTTCTCTATTGATTTTGGTTCAGTGGTAAGGACACCTGCAGAAAGGTCGGCTCTCTTCACAACATGGTTTCTAAAGAATTGGTCACAGACATAAGCAGATGACAGGATAGGGATAAGCTAAGGGAGCTGAAGAATGACGGATGATTCTGACGTCTTGCACGTGTCCAAATATCTCCATAACTTAAGTATTCAAAACTAAGTGAGGCAAGAACGTTTCAACATCAGAAACTCATTTTGCTTGGAGATAATCCAGGTTTCTTCCGAACAGTAGTTGATTTAACCACGGAAATGAGTTTTAATATTTGCAAAACCATTTTCCAATACATGGGAGGAAGTGGGCTCTACCACTGGGCTCTTTCACCCAAGTTTTAAACATTCCTCAGGCTGTATGAAGTGGGAACAAAAGGAATGGAACCCTCCCTTAGACTCTATTTGACTATGTGAAGTGTAGGGCTGGGGCTACCCAAAGTGCCATTTGTCCTTTTCATAAGCATCTCTTCTGTGTTATATAAAATCTTCATAAGTATTCATTTAATGCCCAAAAGTATTATATAGTTATGCAGTAATTTGTTCTCTCATTGGCAGCATTTTAAAAATGGATCATCTCAATGCACCCAAGAGTGCAGAGAGACAGGCTTCTCCTCCCTATACTGGCATACCTGGGAGTATAATTGTTACAACAGTTTGGCAAACACTTTTGCAACATATGTTAAAATTTATTAATTTAACAGATATGTCAAAATCTTTAATGCCTTCTTCTAATTAAAACTTTAAGAAAAAGTTAAGTAACCTACCAAAGTAGAATTTTAAAGATAAGAAAGGATACTTGTGGTTGTTTTAACCGACATTTCTATGATTACCAGGGAGTTGAACAGTTTTTAAAATGCATACTGGCCATGTGGATTTTTACTTTAGGGAATTGTTCATGTCCTCTACTCACTTATCTGTTGTGGCCTTAGTGTTATTCGTAAAGATTATATAAGCTATTTATGTAACGAGGATACTGTCCATTTAACTGCCAAATTTTATGACTCAGGTGACTGTTCTAATCTAAGCTTAAAACTGATGGACCCAAAATGAGGAAGCAGTTAAGTGGCAAATAAAAAGAGAGAGAGAGAGAAAGAAAAAAAAAAAGAAAACAGCAAAACCAAATCCCTTTCATATTTATAGCTCAACATGAATTGCTACTTGAACCTAAATCAGAAAAGCATTTAGGTAATTCTTCAACTAGGACTCACGTGTTGTACATGAAGTTTTTCATAGGAACCGTTAAGGCACAGCAACACAAACATAATCCAGAGAAATCTGTCACTGTCACATCGATGTGTCCCCCACTTTATATCAAGTGGAAAATATCAAACCAGTTCAAATATATCTGGATCTGCAACCACACCAGCTCTTCTTTGGTCATCAAGGGCAAACCAAAGCATTTACATCTCTATTCAGTGCACACACTAAAGACTGAAATCTTAGGGACAGATATGGGAAATCAGAGAGATGCTGGACAGAGACGCTGAGACTGAAAGTTCATGAGCACAACTGTGCTGACAGCCTGTCAGAATTTACACAAATGCAGTCAATGATGACTTCTGCTGTGGTAAGAATTCTGATGCCTAGTGTGAGTTTGTGACCAAGTACAGTTGTAGTTTACTACTCTTTGCAAAGGGACCAATAGTTAGCACTCTTAGAAAATATAAACCTGAGCATTATTTATTCCTTAGACCTAGGGGTGATGCTAACCCTTAATAGTCGCTTTAGCTCTTCAATTACACTGTAAAATAAACTGGATGGGTTGTTTTATTCCTCTTCTGTCAACCAAAACCACTCATGGGATACATAATTTGGTGATAAATGCCTTAACTTAAAAAGTTAAGAAAGATTTTAGGAGATAGATTGATATCCAGTATTCAAAGGCGGCGCGGAGAATAAAATTAGCAAACATTCAGCTAATGTGTTCTCAAGGGCAGGGATTCATGGTAATAAATGGAATCATTTCAAGCTTGAAGGAAGTTACCTGTGGGAGACTGCACAGGTCGCTTCAGGGATCACTGCATCTCATCAACCTAAAAATGGAGCTGCCTGTAAAATTTCTAGGTCAGCAAGAAGAGATACTAAAATCTAACAAAATGAAAGGCTATCATGAATCATTAGTAAAGGGTTAAGAGTGCTATAGATTAACAAATTAAAAGGATACACACTAAATCTAGAGTATTATAAGTATGATATTGAACAATACTGAACAACATGATTCGTAAACCACGGAAGAGGAGATGAGACAATTAGATGTTTAAGTGAAGTCCTATAGCGTTCCTGATAAATCCGGCACTCACCCAGTTTGCAGAGAATCTATGTCCAGGATTTCTCAGGGTCACAAAATTCTTTCAGCCATGACAAAGTGCAAGCACTTATTAAATATGTTCAACACATAAATAAAGTCTTAACTGTATCCAAAAAGAAAATTATTTGATTAATTCTTCAACATCTTCAGAGAAAGATTTCATACAACCTCCCCTCTGAGGACCAGGGATAATGAATAATCCAAAACTCATCACAGAATCTTTACAACTAATTTAAGACAATAGCCTCTTTCTGTCCTTCCCCTGCCCCCCCATGCCATGTCACCCCCTATCAGAAGTGTTTACAACTCCAAAGATGACTGATTATGGGGGAGGGAGTCTTATTCACTGATAACCCCGTTCCCTTCTATGAATACAGCTGTCTGAATTGTCAAAAGATCAGAGAGTGGGCAACAAGATGTAAAGGCAGCAGCAAACGTTTGTGCTTCAAAGACTCCAGAATAGTGCAATCACTTAGAAGTTTCTAACCAAGGCTATATGCTGCAGAGTATTTTTGTTTTGTTTTACTTTATTGTTAAGAAAGCACACTCTCTCTGGTTTGCCACAAGCCTCAACACTCCCAGTTGTTTTATACTTTGTCTGATTTACCTTTACTGATATTTCTTTTGTATCAATAATACATGCTCAAATTTGTAAATGATGTATGTTGTGCTAGGAATGTACATTGCCTAACTCTTGGGGCAGGGATCTTTATATATTCAAAAGATCAAGTACATTAACAGCATTGTTCAACTCTTTGGTCATTTCTTTGGTCATTTCTATCTGCTTACAGTATCATTTTCTGTGCGAAATGATCTTTGGTCATTTCTATCTGCTTATGGTATCATTTTCCATCCATCAAACTCATTCCATATACAGGTATGGAGTCCAAATCTACTCCACATCTTTTGTCATTTCTATCTGCTTACGGTATCATTTTCTATGGATGTGTGTTAAAATCTCCCACTGTAGGGCTTCCCTGGTGGCGCAGTGGTTGAGAGTCTGCCTGCCGATGCAGGGGACACAGGTTCGTGCCCCGGTCTGGGAAGATCCCACATGCCGCAAAGTGGCTGGGCCTGTGAGCCATGGTTGCTGAGCCTGCGCGTCCGGAGCCTGTGCTCCGCAGCGGGAGAGGCCACAGCAGTGAGAGGCCCGCGTACCGCAAAGAAAAAACCCCAAACAAAACAACAACAACAAAAACAAACAAACAAAAATCTTCCACTGTAATTAAGTATTTGTATCTCCTTGTCATTCTATCAAATTTTGCTTGATTCACTTTGAGGATTCAAGCTCAGGATTTTTATACCTTCCTGGTGAATTATTCCTAAAAATACATTTTTGCCTTAAAGTTTATTTTGCAAGGTATTAAGTAGTTATATCAACTATCATTTTTAAAAAATCTTCCTAATTTATCACTTCTTTCCCTGTGGCTTTGTGTAATTTGGTTTGAGAATCTCTCTTATAAATAGTATGGTAGACTCTCTGTCTTCTAACATGTTAAAAAGTTACATCTGTTAATAAATTATATTTATAATTACTAACTTAATTGGACCTACTTCTTCTATAATTTTTTCCTATTTGCTACATGTCTTTTCCTTGCCTCTGTTTTTCTATTTCCCTGATGACTATTAGATTGAATAACTTCTTAACTCTTATTTTACAATCAACTAATATGAAAGTTAGTCTGTCTTTACTGCTTTTGTGACTACCTTAAACTTTTTAACATTGACTCAAAGTTAATTACATTTCTACCCTCCTCCAGAAAAAAGCTAGAATCTTAGAATGCTTTAACTCCAATTGCCACCTACCACCTTCACTGGTTGTTATCTAGTGTTTTAATCCCATCTTGCTTTTGACCCCCCACCCCACAAAGTCATTATTATTGTTGTTAGTCAATGTTTGTTTCAAAGAAAACTCTTATTTACCACTTTCTTTTCTTACTGTTCATTATTACAACTCACTCTGATCCTCTGGGTTCTATCTCATTCTCGCAGAAATAAGTCTTTAGCAATTCTTTAGTGAGCACCTATAAAAAGCAAACTTAAAAAGTCTTTATCATGCCCTTCCTGTTTTAAAAATATATTCTTCTTTGTGACCACCTAGAGGGGCGGGATAGGGAGGGTGGAAGGGAGACGCAAGAGGGAGGGGATATGGGGATATATGTATACATGTAGCTGATTCACTTTGTTACACAGCAGAAACTAACACAACAGTGTAAAGCAATTATACTCCAATAAAGATGTTAAAAAAATATATATATATATTCTTCTTGGGAGGGTAATAATATATACAGTGAAGGGAATTCCCTGGCGGTCGGTGGTTAAGACTCCAGCTTTCACTGCTGTGGGCCCAGGTTCGATCCCTGGTCGGGGAAATAAGATCCCACAAGCTGTGTTACACAGCCAAAAATGTAGATATATATACACTGAGGTATGTAATACACATGCATGCAAAGGACTTGGCTCAATTAATTTTTGTTTGGGTATACACCCAAGCAAATCCCACCCAGATCAAGATTTATAATATTTTCATCACACCAGAGGGTCCTCTCATGCCCTTTCTCTGTCAATACTCACCCTGACTATCCAGACATTTTTCACTACTGATTAATTTAGCCTATTTCTTGAATTTCATATAAAGGGAATCATCCAGTACGTACTCTTTTTTGTCTGGCTTGTATCACTCAACATGATGTTTGTGAGATTACTGTTTTTTTATCAGTAGTTTTTCCTATCACTCTGTATTCCATGTCATTATCACTCTTAAATGATGGATTGCAGGGTAGAAAATTCCAGGTTGTAGTTATTTTTTCTTAGATGTTATTTCAGTGTCTTTTAGTCTTCATTGTTGCCAGGAAGAAGTACTGCTGCTAGTTGAACTGTTTTTCCTTTGATGGCAATTTTATCTTTGTCTCGATTTTTCCTTCTTGTGGTTATGCTTATGTTTAAGATGCCCCTTTCATCCTTGGTGTTCTAAAATTTCCATATTTTATATCAGAATGAGGATTTGCTTTTGGTAATGATAGAACAATGGACAGAAGCAATGTGCTTCATCAATCTGAGGGCTTATGACCCTTCAGGTATAAATAATCTCTCCAGACTTCTGCATCACTGGGGTAGATTTGGACTCCATACCTGTATATGGCATGAGTTTGATGGATGGAATTTTTCAAGTCCCCTTCTGGAAAAAAGGCTGACCCTTGAGGAGCTCAGCTTTACATGAAGTTTAAGTTTTAGCTTCCTGCTTGCACAGGTCCAGATTCTGCATGCATGAGGGTTAACACGAGCGTCTATTTCCAGATCCAAGTTCTCCTAGGGCCCTAACTTCAGCCTTCTCATCTGGCTCCTTGGAGCCCCACTTCCTTTCTGAAACCTTGTGATTCTCTTTATTTCTTTCAATCTCAATTGTTATGACATTTTTAAAAAGTATATTTTAATCAACTTTTCTATTTGTCTGTTTTGCATGAGCTTTGTCCACCACGTTGCCAGAATTTGAATCTGATTCACTCATTTATCATTTATCCGGCTGGTCCTTATGGGCTTTTGCGTGGCTAAGAGCAAGGGTCCTGAAGCTAAGCCAACCTGATTTTGAAACAGGGGTGGGTAGGTTATCTGACCTCTCTAAGCCTCAGGTTTCTCACCTCCAAAAAGAAGATGATCGAAATCTCCCTGAAAAGGGTTGTTGTGAGGATAAAATATGCTAATGCATGTACAGTGCTCAGCAGGGTACCTTAGCAAGCATTCATCAATAACTATTAATGTTACAAAACACTGCATAATGATATTATTCAATTAATTAATTTGTTTACCGAGGAATCAAGTTGATGTACAAGCTGATGCTACATAGAAACAGAAATGTATCTTTCATGAAAAAGAAGTAAACCGAATAATAATTGGATACAGTAATATGGACTCTGTATACGTGGGATAGATAATGTTGCTCTTTATAAGTACTGCCCTACAAAAATCTCATGGTCTCTTTCTGTATACATTCTGAGCAGAACTTTCCAAGTTTGGAGAAGATCATTGAAAGTCAGAGAGAGAACGTTATACGAGAGAACACTGGCACTTCGCTTCCCCCAGAATGTAAGTCAATGCACATGCTTCCTTCATTGAGGAAGTTGCCATAATGCACAGATGAACTAAACAGTGTGCTTAGTGATGTAGTTGGTTTACCTGGGGCTGTGAGCTCCTTTAACTCCCTGAAGACCAGTAATAAACAGTTCACTGACTGGGTAAGAGGATCACACTCTGAATAGCATGGCTTTAGGGACACGTTAGCACTGTTGTAAAAAGTGTTATTATTGTTATATAGGAAGGAAAGTGCACGTTCCTCAGAAAAGGATGCTTGGGGTCTGAGTTAAGCAATAACCTCAGGTGGAGAACAAAACCAATTATGCTACATATTCAAAGAAAGTTCATTATTGGTTTTTAATGAACAAATCAATATCTGCTATAGAGTCCAGGGGTCCACTGGAGTCTTGACTGGAGCTGATTTGGGGATCCATATGGAACTGCCAATCCTACAATCTATCACTTGTGGGTCTAGGGGTTCTTTTAAGGCAGAGGTCCCCAACCCCCGGGCCGTGGACCACTACCGGTCTGTGGCCTGTTAGGAACTGGGTCGCACAGCAGGAGGTGAGCGGCAGGCAGGCGAGTGAAGTTTCATCTGCCGCTCCCCATCACTCGCATCATCCCCTGAACCATACCACCCTTCTTGTCAGTGGAAAAACTGTCTTCCACAAAACCGGTCCCTGGTGCCAGAAAGGTTGGGGACTGTTGTTTTAAGGGGCCTATGATGACCACAATATTCATTTCTGCTATTTGCCATCTAATAGTGTTTTTGGTAGGAGGTGATAATTTTTCTCAATTAGTTTTTCATTAATTCCCAATAAAAAAAGGCAGCAGGTGGAATGACTCGTGGTACTTCCAAAGTAGATCTAATAATATTTTCCATGTACATTCAAAAGGAATTGGATTGCTACCGTAAGGTCAAATCAAACATTAAATCCCATTCAGAAACAATTTTTTAAAGTCTTATACTGGGACCTCAAGAGAAGCCTATAGTGTAAATATTACTGACACTCAAAATATCTCAGATTTTGTTGATTCTATTTGAATTTCTGCTTTACTTAAAACTTTTAAAGATCAATTTAAGGACTGAACAAGAAACAAACAAAACTCACAACCTATTGTGTGTGCTTGGCCTGTTGTAAAGAAAATATGCTAGATCTGTCCAAATACAAAATTGTAATTCTGGGCTTTAAAATACAATATATGATCTTTAAAAATATTTATTAAAGTAATGAAGTTAGAAACAATCTGATAAAGCAGTATTTGGTAGACTTGAATGCCGTAGAAAATAAGTATTTAAAAACTCACTATCACTATCAATTCCAAGAGGTGTGGTTCACAAAATTTACCTGGCTACTTTGGAGATGACTGTTTTCTAAATCTTGAACAGAATTTAAAGTCATCTCACAATACTTAAAAGCCTTCATTTAATCTTTGCTCTGGGCATCAGCAGGGCCCTGTCATCTGGGCCAGTCCATTTGTAAACTGAACCCTACCCCTACACAAGTCTCAATTCTTTTTTATTCTATACACATAAGGTTACCGAAATTTGGCAAAACTCTTAAAATCTGAATTATATACTCTTGTACTTTTGGGTACACATCATTTTTAATAAATTTAAGAAAACGTATATCTCTATCCAACTTGTCATGTTCCAGTTTAAAATGACTTGTTTTCCCCATCCACTCAAAATGGACTTTGAAATTAAAAAGATTTAACTGTTAAATTTCTCCTCCACTAACATCAGCAAAGGAGATAGCAACAAAATTCCTGTTCTTAAATGATTACAAGGGAAAAGCTATCCCAGGATTAGCACAATTTTCATCAAGATCCAACTTAAGGCCTACTTTCTATTTTCTGAAATAAAAAAGTCTTAAATTCAAAAGTATCAAAGGTGGGCTTCCCTGGTGGCACAGTGATTAAGGATCCGCCTACCAATGCAGAGGACATGGGTTTGAGCCCTGGCCCGGAAAGATCCCACAATGCCACCAAGCAACTAAGCCCGTGAGCCACAACTACTGAGCCTGTGCTCTAGAGCCCTTAAGCCACAACTACTGAGACTGCGTGCTAAAACTACTGAAGCCCGCGCACCTAGAGCCCGTACTCCACAACAAGAGAAGCCACGACAATGAGAAGCCCGTGCACTGCAACGAAGAGTAGCCTCCACTCGCAGCAACTAGAGAAAAGCCTGCGTGCAGCAACAAAGACCCAATGCAGCCAAAAATAAAAAAAATTAATTAATTAAAATTTTTTTTTCAAAAAAAAAAGTAGCAAAGGTAAACATATTGGTTAGTACATGTGTTGCATGGCTACCAAATAAGCCACCAAGCAACTCCCTATATTAACCTTTTCTACTTCGCCTGACTCATATCGATAGTGAATATGTTGGGTCCTATCATTCCACAGTTACTGCTTACTTGCTTTTAATTTATTAAAAAAATGATAGAGAGACTTGTCTGTCCATCTATCAACCAAGATTCAGAGCACTCTGAAGAAACCAAATCCTTCTAGATGAACTGCTTTGGATCTTGGGGTTCCTGACACTCAGATGGACAGCTTTCTCCAAGATGTTTGCAACAACAGGAGGTCTTTGGCTTTGCCAAAGACTGATTATTTCCCTAGCACCCATTGGCTTTTGTTAATGTAAAAGTCACTGGGATAAAATGTCAAGAAATACAAGCTACTCTCTTTGAAAACAAATAGTGCAGCCTCTCCTCAATGTCAATTCTCAATCAAGTGTGTATGGCGGCATTCATGTGACAGCAAGAGACTGTTTCCTGGTGGTGGTGTTCTATTCCCAGTGACATTATCCTCATAAAGTGCACAAAAAACGCAACTCCACAAACTCTCTCCTGACTTCTGTATTTCTAATCACACTTCTGGGTTTCAGGAGCACAGGCCTGAAAACAAATGAGGGAACTCATACCAAATGCAGTTAATATGAAGAGCAGTGGAAGCACAGGGGCAATTTCATCTCTGTAGAAACGCTTTGAAAATCGGTGAAACCTTAATGTCTCTAACACCTAATGACAATCTCCTTTCAAGAGTTTTATGAATATTAATACCCTGATCAAAGAGCAATGTTTAAAAACAAAAGGTATGTCTTCACTTTCGACTGCCACATCTCTGAATTGTCAAAGGCCAATTTCCCCATCACTTTTACAAGTTATGGATGTGCATTTCAATAAGGTGGTCTTGACATTGCTTCTGCTGTTGGGGTGGAAGGTCCAAAGTGTTTCTATAATCTTTATGCTCTTCTTGAATTGGCAAAAGTGAACTCATTATTTCAATCTTTCAGTTTTAAAATAAATATAAGTAAATAACTCCCATGTGTTTAGATCACGGCTAGAAGTTTTGGAAGTAAAGAAGTAGGAGACATCGTTCCTGCCTTCGAGGAGTCTACACTCAAACTGGGAAAAGACTACTAACATAATCAAGCAATTAGAATACAACATAAAATACTTCATTTCTACCCTGTACCAAGGACTAGGAATGTTAGTCCCAAGGGCATAAAAAGTTTCCTTAGTGCCTGTCTGGGGGCAACGGACAAGCATTCAAGTACAAAAAAGTAATAATAACAAAACAACAGTAATAATGGTGAATAAGGATTCGTGAGGACTTACTATATATTAATGTGCCTGACATTGCATGGACCAGCACGAAAGTCCATACCTACTTCAGAAAGGGTAGAAATGGGGAGTGAATCAATTCTCATTCTGAACAATCAGAATAAACAATATTACTACAATCAAGTCTTACCAAGAATGATCAATTCTGCTTTGGCCAAATATGCTTCACTAGATGTTTGCTTTTTAATGGCCACACCTCTGGTTTAAGGAAATCTCAACTCTCTGTAACACTTAGTAACCCTTTTGAAGTTGTGTGAAATATTTCTTTTTTCCAGCTTTACTGAGATATAATTGACATATAATATTGTTTAAGTTAAAGGTGTACAACATACTGATTTGATAAATGCATGTACTGTGAAATGATTAGACCACAATAAGGTTAGTCAACGCATCTGTCACCTCAGAAAGTTGCAATTTCTGTGTGTGTGTGTGTGTGTGTGTGTATGTTGTGTGTGATGAGAACTTTTAAGAACTACTCTCACACAGAACCAAGATGGCAGAATAGAAGGAAATGCTCTCACTCCCTCCTGCGAGAACACCAGAATCACAACTAGCTGCTGAACAATCATCGAAAGGAAGACACTGGAACTCACCAAAAAAGATAACCCACATCCAAAGACAAAGGAGAAGCCACAATGAGATGGTAGGAGGGGCACAATCACAATAAAATCAAATCCCATAACTGCTGGGTGGGTGACTCACAAACTGGAGAACACTTATACCACAGAAGTCCACCCACTGGAGTGAAGGCTCTGAGTCCCATGTCAGGCTGCTGAGCCTGGGGGTCTGGCAATGGGAGGAGGAATTCCTAGAGAATCAGACTTTGAAGGCTAGCAGGATTTGACTGCAGGACTCTGACAGGACTGGGGGAAACAGAGACTCCACTCTTGGAGGGCACACACAAAGTGGTGTGCACATCGGGACCCAGGGAAAGGAACAGTGACCCCACAGGAGACTGAACCAGACCTACCTCCTAGTGTTGGTGGGTCTCCTGCAGAGGCGGGGGGAGGCTGTGCCTCACTGTGAGGACGAGGACACTGGCAGCAGAAGTTCTGGGAAGTACTCCTTGGCGTGAGCCCTTCCAGAGTCTGCCATTAGACCCAGCAAAGAGCCCGGGTAGGCTCCAGTATTGGGTTGCTTCAGGCCAAACAACCAACAGGGAGGGAACCCAGCCCAGCACATCAGCAGTCAAGCAGATTAAGGTTTTACTGAGCTCTGTGCACCAGAGCAACAGCCAGCTCTACCCACCACCAGTCCCTCCCATCAGGAAACCTGCACAAGCCTCTTAGATAGCCTCATCCACCAGAGGGCAGACAACAGAAGCAAGAAGAACTACAATCCTGCAGCCTGTGGGACAAAACCACATTCACAGAAAGATAGATAAGATGAAAAGGCAGAGGGCTATGTATCAGATGAAGGAACAAGATAAAACCTCAGAAAAAAAACTAAATGAAGTGGGGATAGGCAACCTTCCAGAAAAAGAATTCAGAATAATGATAGTGAAGATGATCCAGGACCTCGGGAAAAGAATGGAGGCAAAGATCGAGAAGATGCAAGAAATGTTTAACAAAGACCTAGAAGAATTAAAGAACAAACAAACAGAGACAAACAATACAATAACTGAAATGAAAAATACACTAGAAACAATCAATAGCAGAATAACTGAGGCAGAAGAACGAATAAGTGACCTGGAAGACAGAATGGTGGAATTCACTGCTGCAGAACAGAATAAAGAAAAAAGAATGAAAAGAAATGAAGACAGTCTAAGAGACCTCTGGGACAACATTAAACGCAACAACATTTGCATTATAGGGGTCCCAGAAGAAGAAGAGAGAGAGAAAGGTCCCAAGAAAATATGTGAAGAGATTATAGTCGAGAACTTCCCTAACATGGGAAAGGAAACAGCCACCCAAGTCCAGGAAGCACAGAGAGTCCTATACAGGATAAACCCAAGGAGAAACACGCTGAGACATATAATAATCAAATTGGCAAAAGTTAAAGGCAAAGAAAAATTACTGAAAGCAGCAAGGGAAAAACGACAAATAACATACAAGGGAACTCCCATAAGGTTAACAGCTGATTTCTCAGCAGAACCTCTACAAGCCAGAAGGGAGTGGCATGATATACTTAAAGTGATGAAAGGGAAGAACCTACAAACCAAGATTACTCTACCTGGCAAGGATCTCTTTCAGATTCATTGGAGAAATCAAAAGCTTTACAGACAAGCAAAAGCTAAGAGAATTCAGCACCACCAAACCAGCTCTACAACAAATGCTAAAAGAACTTCTCTAAGTAGGAAACACAAGAGAAGAAAAGGACCTACAAAAACAAACCCAAAACAATTAAGAAAATGGTCATAGGAACATACATATCGATAATTACCTTAAACGTGAATGGATTAAATGCTCCAACCAAAAGACATAGGCTTGCTGAATGGACACAAAAACAAGACCCATCTATATGCTGTCTACAAGAGACCCACTTCAGACCTAGGGACACATACAGACTGAAAGTGAGGGGATGGAAGAAGATATTCCATGCAAATGGAAATCAAAAGAGAGCTGGAGTAGCTATACTCGTATCAGAAAAAATAGACTTTAAAATAAAGAATGTTACCAGAGACAAGGAAGGACACTACATAATGATCAAGGGAACAATCCAAGAAGAAGATATAACAATTATAAATATATATGCACACAACATAGGAGCACCTCAATACATAAGGCAACAGCTAACAGCTATAAAAGAGGAAATCGATAGTAACACAATAATAGTGGGCAACTTTAATGCCTCACTTACACCAATGGACAGATCATCCAAAATGAAAATAAATAAGGAAACAGAAGCTTTAAATGACATAGTAGACCAAATAGCTTTAATTGATATTTATAGGTCATTCCATCCAAAAACAGCACATTACACTTTCTTCTCAATTGCACATGGAACATTCTCCAGGATAGGTCACATCTTGGGTCACAAATCAAGCCTCAGTAAATTTGAGAAAATTGAAGCCATATCAAGCATCTTTTCTGACCACAACACTATGACATTAGAAATGGATTACAGGGAAAAAAAAGGAAAAAACACAAACACATGGAGGCTAAACAATATGTTACTAAATAACCAAGAGATCACTGAAGAAATCAAAGAGGAAATCAAAAAATACCTAGAGACGAATGACAATGAAAACACGACGATCCAAAACCTATGGGATGCAGGAAAAGCAGTTCTAAGAGGGAAGTTTATAGCTATACAAGCCTACCTCAAGAAACAAGAAACACCTTAAATAAACAATCTAACCTTACACCTAAAGGAAGTAGAGAAAGAAGAACAAACAAAACCCAAAGTTAGCAGAAGGAAAGAAATCATAAAGGTCAGAGCAGAAATAAATGAAATAGAAACAAAGAAAACAATAGCAAAGAGTAATAAAACTAAAAGCTGGTTCTTTGATAAGATAAACAAAGTTGATAAAACATTAGCCAGACTCATCAAGAAAAAGAGGGAGAGGACTCAAATCAATAAAATTAGAAATGAAACAGGAGAAGTTACAACAGACACCGCAGAAATACAAAGCATCCTAAGAGACGACTACAAGCAACTCTATGCCAATAAAATGGACAACCTGGAAGAAATGGACAAATTCTAAGAAAGGTATAACCTTCCAAGACTGAACCAGGAAGAAATAGAAAATATGAACATGCCAATCACAAGTAATGAAATTGAAACTGTGATTAAAAATCTTCCAACAAACAAAAGTCCAGGACCAGATGGCTTCACAGGTGAATTCTATCAAACATTTAGAGAAGACCTAACACCCATCCTTCTCAAACTCTTCCAAAAAATTACAGAGGAAGGAACACTCTCAAACTCATTCTATGAGGCCACCATCACCCTGATACCAAAACCAGTCAAAGATATTACAAAAAAAGAAAATTACAGACCAGTATCACTGATGAATTTAGATGCAAAAATCCTCAACAAAATACTAGCTAACAGAATCCAACAACACATTAAAAGGATCATACACTATGAAAAAGTTGGATTTATCCTAGGGATGCAAGGATTCCCCAATATATGCAAATAAATCAATGTGATATACCATATTAACAAATTGAAGAATAAAAACCATATGATCATCTCAGTAGATGCAGAAAAAGCTTTTGACAAAATTCAACACCACTTTTATGATAAAAACTCTCCAGAAAGTGTGCATAGAGGGAACCTACCTTGACATAATAAAAGCCATATATGACAAAACCACAGCAAACATCATTCTCTATGGTGAAAAACTGAAAGCATTTCCTCTAAGATCAGGTACAAGACAAGGATGTCCACTCTCATCACTATTATTCAACATAGTTTTGGAGGTCCTAGCTACAGCAAACAGAGAAGAAAAAGAAATAAAAGCAATCCAAATTAGAAAAGAAGAAGTAAAACTGTCACTGTTGCAGATGACATGATACTATACATAGAGAATGCTAAAGATGCCACCAGAAAACTACTAGAGCTAATCAATGAATTTGGTAACGTTGCAGAATACAAAATTAGTGCACAGAAATCTGTTGCATTCCTATATACTAATGATGAAAAATCTGAAAGAGAAATTAAGGAAACACTCCCATTTACCATTGCAAAAAAAAGAATAAAATACCTAGGAATAAACCTACCTAGGGAGACAAAAGACCTGTATGCAGAAAAGTATAAGACACTGATGAAAGAAATTAAAGATGATACCAACAGATGGAGAGAAATACCATGTTTTTGGATTGGAAGAATCAATATTGTGAAAATGACATACTACCCAAAGCAATCTACAGATTCAATGCAATCCCTATCAAATTACCAGTGGCATCTTTTACAGAACTAGAACAAAAAAATCTTAAAATTTGTATGGAGACACAAAAGACCATGAATAGCCAAAGCAGTCTTGAGGGAAAAAAGCGGAGCTGGAGGAATCAGACTCCCTGACTTCAGACTATACGGCAAAGCTACAGTAATCAAGACAATATGGTACTGGCACAAAAACAGAAACATAGATCAATGTAAGGAGATAGAAAGCCCAGAGATAAACCCACGCACCTATGGTCAACTAATCTATGACAAAGGAGGCAAGGATATACAACAGATAAAAGACAGTCTCTTCAATAAGTGGTGCTGAGAAAACTGGACAGCTACATGTAAAAGAATGAAATTAGAACACTCCCTAACACCCTACACAAAAATAAACTCAAAATGGATTAGAGACCTAAATGTAAGACTGGACACTATACAACTCTTAGAGGAAAACACAGGAAGAACACTCTTTGACATAAACCACAGCAAGATATTTTTTGATCCACCTCCTAGAGTAATGGAAGTAAAAACAAAACTAAACAAATGGGACCTAATGAAACTTCAAAGCTTTTGCATAGCAAAGGAAACCATAAACAAGACAAAAAGACAACCCTCAGAATGGGAGAAAATATTTGCAAACGAATCAACGGACAAAGGATTAATCTCCAAAATATATAAACAGCTCAGGCAGCTCAATATTAAGAAAAAAACAACACAATCCAAAAAATGGGCAGAAGCTCTAAGTAGACATTTCTCCAAAGAAGACATACAGATGGCCAAGAAGCACATGAAAAACTGCTCAACATCACTAATTATTAGAGAAATGCAAATCAAAACTACAATGAGTTATTACCTCATACCAGTTAGAATGGGCATCATCAGAAAATCTACAAACAACAAATGCTGGAGAGGGTGTGGAGAAAAGGGTATCCTTTTGCACTGTTGATGGGAATGTAAATTGATACAGCCACTATGGAGAACAGTGTGGAGTTTCCTTAAAAAACAGAAAATAGAATTACCATATGACCCAGCGATCCCACTACTGGGCATATATCCAGAGAAAACCATAATTCAAAAAGACACATGCTCCCCAATGTTCATTGCAGCACTATTTACAGTAGCCAGGTCATGGAAGCAACCTAAATGCCCATCGACAGACGAATGGATAAAGAAGATTTGGTACATATATACAATGGAATATTACTCAGCCATAAAAAGGAACAAAATTGAGTCAGTTGTTTAGATGTGGATGGATCTAGAGACTGTCATACAGAGTGAAGTAAGTCAGAAAGAGAAAAACAAATATCATATATTAATGCGTATATTTGGAACCTAGAAAAATGGTACAGATGAACCCGTCTGCAGGGCAGAAATTGAGACACAGATGTACAGAACAAACGTATGGACACCAAGGGGGAAAGTGGCGGGGGCGGGGGGTGGTGTGTTGAATTGGGCGATTGGGATTGACATGGATACACTGATGTGTATAAAATGGATAACTAATAAGAACCTGCTATATAAAAAAATAAAGAAAATAAAATTGAAAAATTAAAAAAAAAAGAACTACTCACTTAGCAACTTTCAAATATACAATATTGTTAATTATGGTCATTATGCTGTGCATTACATCCCCAGAACTTATGCATCTTGTAAATGTAAGTTTGTACTCTTGGACCACCTTCACCTATCCTGAAATATTGCTACTGTGAATTTAGTGAAAAGCCGCAGCTCAAGTCTGTAAGAAAGAAGAAAAGGCACATCTTCCTTTGTTGCTCTTCATACAGGATGGGCATAAGGCCAAGACAAGGAAATACTCTACAACACTCTTTCTAATCCTGAAGTAAGAAACAGAAAACAAGATTGATTATTCACCCGCAGAAGCCTCCAAACAACTGAAATGTGAAGGTGATTGCAGGCACTTGTCAGGCAGAGACCTGAACTCATTTATCATCCCGAGGCCACCTTTACCAGGATTCTCCTGTCGCTGGGGTGCCTGCCCTGCTCCCCAGTCTCAGAATGCACACTGCTGCACAGCCTCCGCAGTGCCCACAGCCAGCGCTACTGTGAGAGCTGTGATGGGTCTGAGACTTAAACAGCCATCTGAGGAGAGTCCTTAGGCGGTCTCAAATATGGGTGTTCGTCAGTTACACACACACACACACACACACACATACATGCAAATTGTAACACTCTCCCTGAGCAATCCCATCCATTCCCACGACCTTAACTACCCGCGCGCTAATTCTCCCAAGGATGCTCTGTGGAGCTTCCTACCAGAATATCCAACTGCCCGCTGGATATCTCCCGGCAGCTGTCTCAGACTGCCCAAAGAGTAACTGATTGTCTTTCTCTGTCACATTTCTTCTTCCGTATCATATCATTTATCTCGATCAACAGTTCTGATGCCCAGCATTTCCAAAGCAGCACCTGGCAGTTGTGACGGTTCATCTTTTTTCCTCATCCTCCACATCCAATCATTTGTCCGGTCCTCTTGGTCCATCTACCCGCTGTTCAAATCCAGCACTCTGCCCCATTCCCACATTGTCCAGTCTAGGCCACAACTTAGCTCCTAACTGTTCTCTTCCCTGTCCCTGCTCTTTTCTAGAACATTCTCCACCAGAATGATCTTTCTGAAATACAACTCTAATCACGCCCCTTCTTTCTTTAAAATGCTTCTTTCCCCACTGCTCTCCGAGTAATGACCTAAGCCCTGACTGTGGCCTCAAGACCCGCACACTTGGACTGTCCCCACCCAGCCCAGCTTCATCTCCCCTGCTCCCGCTGCCATCCCACCTCTCCACTCCAGGGCTTGTGCTGGACTCTATCCCACCTCTTTGCCTGACCAGCTACTGCTTCAGAACAGTCTTCAGAACACAGCCTAAAAATCCTTTCCTCAAAGATTCTTCCCTTCCCTTCCCCAGACTGAGGTGGGCCTTCCTGTTACATATCCCCATGCAACAGATACTCCTGCTTTTCTGA
The DNA here is from genome assembly GCF_949774975.1 of Lagenorhynchus albirostris. Lineage (NCBI taxonomy): Eukaryota > Metazoa > Chordata > Mammalia > Artiodactyla > Delphinidae > Lagenorhynchus > Lagenorhynchus albirostris. The sequence continues at coordinate 49,770,813 of NC_083101.1, read as the reverse complement.
CACAGATTAGGAACGTCATTGACAATGACCTCACCCGGAAAATCTCCTCTGCCCTTGCCCTGCATCTCTTCATCCTGGCTCCACAGCCCTCCACCGTGTTGACCATGACATTAACCCAGCGTGCTGAGCTGTCCATTTGCCTAGCGGTTTCCACACCAGACTGCATGCCTCTTGAAGGCATGCTCTGTGTCTTTTACCTGCCACCCCTCAGTATCTAGGGCAGTGCCTGGCACTATTGATAATTGCTGGTTGAATGAAAGGTCATGAAAATGCTCTGAAAGCGATGCTTAAAAATATAAATCTGTTCCTGTCACTTTCCTGCTCAACGGCTTTGCATCTCACTTAGAATAAAATTCAATGTCCTTTTCATGGTCAGTCAAGCTTTGCATGATTTTTCCCTTGGCTACTTATCTGACCTCATCTCCTAAAGGCCTCATCAGGGCCTTTGCACCTGCTGTTCCCTCCACCTGGAACCATCTTCCCCCAGAGATCCCTATGGCTGTCTCCACAGCTGCATTCAGGCCTCTGCTCAGATGTTTCCCTGCCCAGCCTGGCTTGAATAGCACCAGGCCCACTTCACCGCCCCATCACTCACAACTCTCTTGCCCTGCTTTATATTTCTTCATGGTGCCTTATTATCTAACATATATTTGCTCTTTGTTTACTATCTGTCTCACCCTCGTTGAATGTCAAGTTTTAGAGGGCTGAGATTTTCTCTATATTGCTCCCGCCTGTATTCCCAGCTGTTGGAACAATGCTGGGCACCCAGTAGGTGTGCAAGAAATATTCGTTGAATGAATAGTGGATGGATAAATGCTCAAAATTGAATGGTGTATACACGTAAGTACTTCTTGAATTTTTTTTACAGTGATCATTTATTATAATAATAAAAAGGTGTAGATTCCAGTATGGAATTACCCATTCATTCAAGAAGTATTTACTGGATTCTATACAAGGCAGTAAAGCACAGAGGAGGGATCAACCGTTTCCACCCAGAAGAAACAATACTGAAGGGGGGCTCTTGAAAGATGAGCAGACACCTGCCAGATAGGGAAGGAAAAGTCACACAGAAAAGTGCACTCGCAAAGGGAAGGCCGGCGCTGTGAAAGCTTCTCCCAACACTAAAAATTTCCTGCCACTCCCACCCCTGCGCAACTTAACTCGTATTGTTAAACTGAGTTTTCAACGTTTTTCATTAACTTTGAATCCCAGCTTGCTGATTGAAAATGAGTGGGGGCTGGAGGAAGCAGAGCTGCTTTAGACAACATGAGGGTCCTGGACAGCCTGTGGGTGGGCGGGCCCTTCATCTAGAGCATCTCTGCCCCGGAAGCCTGCCTTGGGGGAGTACGGCGTCCCCCAGCTAGGAAGAGGTAGGAGAAATGATGGAGACACTGGTCTTGTGCTGAGAATCCCGGGAAGGGCTGGCCTGCCTTGGATGAGCAACCAAACTGTCTAGGTGGGAAGGTTTTCCACTTCCGGAAGGACAACGTAAGTCACCGGGATTTCCTGAGACTGTCTCACATGCCCTAAGTGAAAGTTTTCATTTCTCAAAGCTCTTAATCAGAGTCAGCCTGTGATACTTCAACAAAGGGGGGAAGAAACCTCATGGATGATCCAGAGCCTTCTCTTAGACTTCAGGTGAATCTCTCTCTCATTTGAAAATTTAAATTTGGGGAGAAATAGTCTGCCTGCACTCTGCATTTCAGGGCTTTAATATGTTATTCATTTAGAAGAAAACCAATTACATCTTCCAATTAATTAACATAAAAATACAGCCCGAATGCAGGCATTATATCACATGTAGTTAACAGAGAACCAGCCTCCCCAGCCATGATTCCGGTCTCCTCTACCAGAATTTTAAGTAGATCCTCACCTCCTCCAGATCCCTCTCATTTTCGACCAGCAACAGAAAAGATCATATAAAAATGTAAAAGGCGGGCTTCCCCGGCAGCGCAGTGGTTGAGAGTCTACCTGCCGATGTAGGGGACACGGGTTCGTGCCCCGGTCCGGGAAGATCCCACATGCCGCGGAGCGGCTGGGCCAGTGAGCCATGGCCGCTGAGCCTGCGCGTCCGGAGCCTGTGCTCCGCAACGGGAGAGGCCACAACAGTGAGAGGCCCGTGTACCAAAAAAAAAAGTAAAAGCCTCCTATAGGAATAGCTTATGATGGAGTCATTTGAGGTTCTTGATAAGCAAATCCACTAATCTTTTGGAAGGTAACACAATGCCGCGGTCGAGAGTAAGCTCTGCGTTCTGTGTTCAGTGTTCTATGCCTGTCTCCCCACGTGTCAGACTGGGATAGTCATAGTGCCTACATTATAAAATTACCGTAAAGACTAAAAGAAATAATACGGGTAAAGCATTTAGGATAGAGTCTGGGATGCAGTAAACAATGCAAAAGCAGTAGCTCTGTTACTTCCAGCTAAGTACGTCAGAGGTAAATGTGAGCCAGTGTATAAGACCCGGAGTTTTCAGGAAGGTTCGACCTTTACAATCCAGTAAGCTCCCAAAATCCAGCTATGAAAAAGCATGCTCAAAGCCAAGAGAGGGGAAACAGGAAGGAGCAAATATTGAACCATTCCCTTATTGTATTACTTAGTGACGGAACAGGCATCCTGTAGTGTTTCCGTTTACCTCCTATGGTGCTTTCCCCACAAAAGGAAAGTTAATTTGGTCACCTTTCTATGGAGACTAAGTTTTTCATTCAGGTGTGGCTTCACACACACACACACACACACTACCCCACACCACGTCACGCCCTTAAACTGGACAAGTGTTTCTAAAAGAAGTGATTTTCATAAAAGAAATGAAAGCCAAGCAGAATTTGCCAAGTGCTAAGGGTACATGAGAGCGTGAGAAAGTGTGTTATATGTATACATTTCTATATATTATTGTGTGTGGGTTTGTGTGTGTGTGCGTATCCATGGGTCTCAACTGGGGACGATTTTGTCCTCCCCCCTCTCCTTGTGACATTTGTCTATACCTGGAGACATTTTTGATTGTCACAAGTGTGTGTGTTGAGGGGTTACTGGCATCTAGTGGGCAGAGCCCAGGGATGCTACTAAATATACCACAATGCACAGGACAGTCTCCCACACAAAGAATTAGCCAGCCCCAAATGCCAATAGTGCCAAGGTTGATAAACCCTGAAAAAAATATATTTACATATATTTCTGTAATTATTGAAGGTGACTGGGCGACAGCAGAAATTGCTGTTATCATGAAAAAACAAAGTTTGTCCACTAGACTTAACATTCTTCCTATGAAATAAAACTCTACTGTAGAGGTGAATCCCAGACTTAAAATGGAAAAAAAATTATCCCTTGCTTTCTTCTGTGATAGCACTGATTCAAAAGTGGCCAAGAAACTTACTAAAGTCCTTTTTCTTCCTAGGCAGATAAGAACAGTCTGAATCAAGCTCCAGAAATAATTAAATCAAATTGCCAAGCATGCAATCTTCACTGTGGGTGAGTGACACTGTAAATTCTTGTTCCCCTGCCAGGTAGGTCGGAATTGAGGGAGAGATTTGTATGTATTCTAAGACAGAGAATCAGAGAATATTAATCAGGGTTCTGAGAAGCTTGAGAAAGCATTTAACTCATTGCCTTTCCTTCTAGCAGAAAGGGGGCTGGTGCGGGTGTCATTCAGACCGGGGACCCTGACCCGGTTCTAGGACCTAAAGGCTCCTTAGCACAGTTTAATGAGTCACTTGTCTTCTGAAATGGAAGCGTTTACTTCCATATAAAATGTATTAAGTGCCTACTGTGTGCCAGGCAGTGAGGACACAAATGAAGGTGAGACCCACCCCTGACCTCCAGTGGCTCATGGTGGAGAGACCCACAACAAAGCCATCATGGGGTTGTGTCACAAGAACAACAGTTCAATGTTCAAAGAATCCCAGAGAAAATGCAGAGGAGTCATGATCTGGGGTAGCTCAAGGAAGGCATGCTGGAAAAGGGGATATCTTCCCTGGGTTTTGAAGGAAGAAGAATATTTTCCAGATGTATATGATGGGTTGGGGTGGCTGTGCAAAGGCACTGAGGTGTCTGCTCAGGGGGCTCAACACACTGGGTTTCTGGAGCTGAAGGAGTGTCCTGGTGTGGGGGAAGGAGACACTCTGGGGGTTGTTGCTGGAAATATGGACCAGGGCCTAGCAAACAAATACAATTTTGATGGCATAAAGTTAGGTTTTCTCATTGTCATATTGAGACAGTTATAATATTATAATCTGTCTTTCATCTAAAATTCAAAGTGACTTCCCAAAGACATTTTGGCCCCCTTTAAGCACCTGTTTTTCTGACATTTAGAGATTTACAAACACATATAATAAATGATAGAATGGTTCCCTAAAAGGGGGCTAAGTAAATTCTTTGTAATAGAAAAGACCTACCTTCTAACAGTTTTGTAGCTCAAGGAACTTCTGGAGATGATTTGACACAGTAGTTCCCTTTCACTTTTTTCCCATCACCTCTCGCCCAACTAACAAATTATATCCTCACTGTTACAGACCGGATTCTATATTTCTCTCCCTGAATAATGTTGTAGATGCCATATACAAACTTGAACAGGCTATAAATTGAACTACATTTCACTCTCAGAGCCATGGATCACCAAAGCCTCTGACTAGAATCTCAATTTTCCCTCTTGGTTTGTTTGTGACCACGTTCTGAAGAGAAAAATATTAGACTTAATAAATCAACATGAACAATATCAGCTAATAAAGCAAGTCTCTTCTGGTTTTTATTACTTTTTATATTGACAAAGTAATTCTCCAGCTCTCAGATGGGAGTGGGATGGTGGGTGCTGTAAGGCACTCTTCTAGTTCCACACTGGGATTTCTACTGGAAAGCACAATTCCCCACTGTTTTTCAGCCACACTGTCATAGTAGCGACATTCAAAAGCAGCGACACTGAAAGGGCATTGTTGAGGATTTCTCTATCTCTTTCCCTCCTTTCTCTCACGATGTACATTTCCTACAAACCCAAACCCAGGGTGGGATGTCAAACAGAAGCACAATTTTATTATTAATTGGTGATTTTGGCAAATGTAAAATGATGCAAAAAATTTCATTGTTGAATAATTAATGCCAAGGGCTGAAAATATTTTAAAAACTAAGTCATGAAAATAACCACATTAGAGAAAATAAAAGGAGAGCAGTCCATAACCCCAGCATTATTAACTTGTTTCTTATGCCAATTTTACATTGCTATAACCACAAAGTCCCTGAAACTTTGTATTCTTGTCTTTTATCCATTTAAGTAACTATTTGTCCCTAAAACGGATTATGCAGGTGTTAAAATGTATGTTTTCTGAGAATACTTAATGGTATGCATGGGAAAATGCTTTTAATATAAAGGGACGAGATACAAAACTATACAACTTACAAGCCTAATTTTTTGTGTGTATACACACACATAGGCACACAAGTAGATGGAAAGTGGTTATTTCTGGATGGTAGGATTATTTATTGTTTTATTATAGCTTTTCTGAAATTTTCACTTTCTACAATGAGCATTTATCAATTTTATACTGGAAAAAGTTCTAAATATTACATGGAACATTTCCCATATTCCTAGTGTCAATAACCATCATTTTAATGCTTGTACAATACGCCATTGAATGGACGTAGCTTTTTCGCTTAATTCTTCTTCGTGGGGAATGGAGGCTATTATAGCTCATGTTTTGAATTTCTCCTGACTCCACATCCAAGCTGCTTTACATGGAAAATGAGGCCTTGATGATCTGACCTCTGCCAACTGCTCCAGACTCAGGGCAGAGCTAAGAACACAGGCATCAGAGTTGCATGTCCTGTTCACAATTTTGCCTTGCCACTCCTTCACAGCGTGGTCGTGGAATGGAACAGTATGTTACTCTACACGGAGGGCACTCAGAGAAGGGTGCTGCTATGGTTGTTCTCTCCCCACTGCCACCTCTTCCTCAGTCACCTGAAGCTCCAGCTAGAATGAATCATTCCAACTTGCCTGAAGAGCAACTCCCTAGCTTCCACTGCCTTTGTGTGTATGGCTCTCATTCCAGAAAGCTCCTCCACTTCGTCTCTACAGGGGCCAACTCAAGCCCACCCAGTTCAAGTAACCATCTTCTTGTGATCTTTCTGGGTCTGCTTGTCTGGGTTAGTTGCCCCACTTTGGGGAGGTGTCCCAGAGTCCCTAGTAAGCGCCTCCATTTGAGCATTCACCACGTTATGTTTGCCTGTTTATTCCTCTCTCTCCTCCAGGCCAGAGAGCTGTGATTTTCATCACAAGCCTTTAGCACAGGGTTTAACACACAGCAGATCCTCCAAGATGGTGACTGCCTGAATGGCTTTTTGCCATGTCACTCATCTTCAAAAATAGGATTTTAGTGGTTACGTAATATTTTATTGTGTTATAGGTTTTACAATCTATTTAACCATTCTCTTTCTACTGTAGTCCTCTTTTGGTGGGGGGTTGGGGAGGATGGGGCGGTATTATAAATAATTTACAGGGAACATCCTAATACATAAATCCTATGCTTTAAAAAAACAGTAAGATTTAAGGTAAAGAATTGTTGACTTGCTTGGCAATCGTAGTCTCTGACTACACGTTGCCGAAGTGGAGGGCTTCGTATCTTTAGATTCCAGTCTCCGTCTTACATGTTTATGGCTGCTGTCCTTTTAATGCATCAACTCAATTGCTTGTATTAACTTCTTGCCCTGTAAAATGGCCTTCCTGTTGGAGAACCTCAGCGTTTCGATGCTTCCCCAGATGCAGAGCCTGGGCCCCTGATGACACACACACATTCCACCCGGAGGGGCAGCCTCAGCCACCAGGCCTGGGGAAGGGAAAGAAACCGCTCGGTTTTCTTCTGCTTTCTGCCCACGGAGGCCAGAGAGGTGACTGACTCTGGAGCGTCTGCAACTCAGCGCAGCTGCTCAGAAACAGCACATTGATATCAGTGCCTTCACGTTCAGTGGTATTTCCTCTCCCCTGACCCAGAGATGACACTATCTTTCAAACTCTGTTTTATCAGGCAATATGAAATTGGTGATATTCAAACATTTTTATCCTACACAAATACTAATTTCTGTATATAGGTATATATACACATATACACATATTTATGTATCTCCAAATAAATGTCTTATTGATAAAACAAAAATCTCCCCCGCCAAATATCTTTAAAATGGCAAACTTTTACATGCCGGTAAAGAACTTCAAAATGTGGTCCGTTCCCTGGACCTGTGTAAGGATCACCTGGGGCCACACCTACCTACTGAGTGGGCACAGGGATCTGTATTTAAAATGCTCCCAGGAAAGTTCTTTTCCCTCCCAGCTTTATTGGGATATAATTGACATATAACATTGTGTAAATTTAAGGTGTACAATGTGATGGCTTGATATGTGTATATATTGCAAAATGTTTACTACAATAAGGTTAGTTACACTCCATCACTTCACAAAATTATAATTCTGCTGCTGTTGTTATGGTACAAACATTAGAACTCTACTCACATGGCAACTTTCAAGGACATAAGTCAGTATTGTCAACTATAGTCCCCATGCTGTACATTAGATCCCTGGAACTTATTCATCTTATAATTGGAAGTTTGTATCCTTTGAGCAACATCTCCCCATTTCCCTTACCCCTCATCCCCTGGCAATCACCATTCTACTCGGTTTCTATGAGTTCGGCTTTTTTTTTATTATCTCAAATATAAGTGAGATCATAGAGTACTAGTCTTTCACTAGCATAATGCCTTCAAGGTCCATCCATGTTGTTGCAAATGGTAGGATTTCCTTCTTTTTTTATGGCTGAATAAAATTCCATTATATATTTATGTGTGTGTGTATATATATGTATACATATGCATACATAAAACATTTTCTTTACCCATTTATCTGTTGATAGATACTTATGTTGTTTCCATATCTTGGCTACTGTGAATAGTGCTGGAATGAGCATGTAGGATAAAGCAGATATCTCTTTGAGAAAGTGATTTCATTTCCTTTGGATATATAGCTAGACATAGGATTGGGGGATAAAATGGTAACTATTCTAAATTTTTTGAGGACCCCCATACTGTTTATCATAGTGGCTACACCATTTTACATTCTCATCAACAGTGCACATGTGTTCCCTTTTCTCCACATCCTACCAACACTTATCTCTTGGGGGTTTTTTGATAATAGCCAGGTGGGAGGTGATACTGTGGTTTTGATCTGCATTTCCCTTATGATTCGATATGTTCAGCACCTTTTCATGTACTTGTTGGCTATTCATATGTATTTGGGAAAATGTCTGTTCAAGTCTTTTGCCCATTTTTAACTGGATTTCTTTTTTTGCCATTAAGTTGTAGAAAAGTTCTAAGCTTGCTGAAGTTTGTAAACCATTACATTAGAGCCTTATTTTGTTCTAACTATAATATAGTTATTGCCTCCCCAACCTCAAATTTTTCCTTCTTTCAATTTTAAGGGAACACATTTTGTTCTATACACCTTTTCTTCACTGACAACTTCACTTGTTTCAGTCTGAGTTGAAAATTTTGAACCTAAGTGAATAGATCCAGATTAAGAAATTTAAAAAATTTAAAAGCCTCTATATACACAACCTTCCACAAAAGCAATGAATTTATTGATCTCTTTTTGAAACTCTGGCAAAAGAGATCCTGTGAAATTTCTGGAGAACTAAAGTTTAAAAAGTGTAAAGGGTCATGATCATTCCTTGTGTTCGGTATGCTGGTTTTACTCTTATTTCAGGTAAATGTGAAAAACATTTGTAAGAGCTTTACAAATAATTTTGAGTAAGAAGTATACCCAGTTTATCTGAAGAAAACATCAAATCATTATTAGTAGACACGGCGCATAGACATGGCAACAGCTGTGAAGGTCACATGGGACTGAATGGAGGTTGGGAAGCCCTGGACGGACCAATCCCACATCATGTGAAACCCAAGTGGTTTTCTGACTTTCTAATGAGGGCCCATCCAGCACCCAACACATAAAGTGAACAGTTTCCCTCAAGACCATCATGAAACAAATGGCCAAGGAAGAAGACTTTGGAAAGGATATTGGACGGTTTACAATTCAGGGCCACGGGGACAAGGCAAATAAGGAGTCATGGTCCGCTTGTGAGTGAAATCACATGAGGAAAATAAATAAAATTATTTAAAGAAACGATGATCATTATTATAAAAACCTAGAATCCCTTAACATAAACAGAGTGGACCATGAAAATATATGGCTAGTAAATAAAGAATGCTCATCCTTTAGCCATTTTAAATTATCTGACTCACCACAGTTGAGAAATCTTTAATTTAGTCTCTTCATATTTCAGATGAGAAAAATAAGGTCCAGAGAGGTGAAGTGACCTGCCCAAGGTCACACAGTTGGAATTCATGTCTCTGGACTTCTCCACCATGACACCCCGGTGTGGCAGCAACCCAGGCAATCACCAGAACTGGCCCAGCTGGAGAAATACTTTTGTCCCAAGTGACTCTGCAAATACTGTCTTCTGAGCCCTTAGCTGATCTAAAGTGGAGTGCCTCAGATTTGCTGTGCTGAAGGTAAATGTTAAAGAAGTCTAGAGGCAAATTAGAAAACATCAATTGTATTTTCTTCCTCTAGAGTGAGAAATTAAATCAACCAAGCAAAATTAGAGCATCCCAGCAGCAGTATCAAGGGAGCCCCCAGCAAGGCCCAACACAGCATAAGAAGCAGAGAGCCCAATTCTCTGGAACATGGAATCTAACCACTAAGACTTTTCCTAGGTCCTCACAGACCCTACCACTCCATGCCAAGGCACACCCAGGAGCCTGGTGGTTTTCTTTATGAGTATGTGCTGATTGTGTATGGTAGCCTAGGGCATCTAGGGTCAAGATTTTAATCATCCTTTGAGGCTCAATCCACAGACCATTCCCTGTCTGAGGCTCTCCAAGTCTTCTCACCTTTACTCACTTCTCCTTTCTCTAAATTCTATCCAGAATTTCTGGATAGAAGGGGCTTTGAAGTGGCAATCTGGTTGAAAGTAAGCACATTGTTTTACTTAGTTTATATCCTTTAAATAAAAAACTGCAAAGTTTCTAAAAATCCTCTTTTTCACACTTTATAAAGATTGAGAAATCGATTGTCTATAACTGGAAATGTTATCCTGTAGAAGGGGGAAGACATGGTAGATTTTATGGGAGCACGGAGTCCCCTCCCCTGGCCACCATTGATATCTTCTCTGCTCTTCCCCTTTTAGGCTTTAGAGTTGAGTTTAGCACATGCAGTCTGTCTGCTACAATAGGATAATCTGCATGTTAGCAAATGTAATTTTATTAGAACTTTGCAAAAATTACATTGCTCCATGAGGACAGGGACCCTGTCTTTGTGTACACCATTGTACCCAGCCCCTAGCACCACGTTAACACATATTAGGTACTAAATTTCTGTTGAATAGATGGACGGATACATAAATGGATACATGGATGGAAGGAAGGGGATGGATGAATCAACGAATCAATGAGAAACCTTGGGCTGTCAAAAACTACCTTACAGAAAACCATTCTTTCAATTGGTAAAAAGGGATTAGAGACTAGAGTTCTAGCAATAACTGAGCTCTATTTCCTATAGAAAATTCAATAAGCTTTTTTTAAAATTGAAAAAATATATATTTTTTATTTATTTATGTGGCTGTGCCGGGTCTTTGTTGCAGTACTCAGATCTTCTAGTTGTGGCACACAGTCTCTTTTTAGTTGTAGCATGTGGGCTCTTAGTTGTGGCATGTGAACTCTTAGTTGCAGAATGTATGTGGGATCTAGTTCCCTGACCAGGGATCGAACCCAGGTCCCCTGCATTGGGAGCGCAGAGTCTTACCCACTGGACCACCAGGGAACTCCCTCAATAAGCTTTTTTTTTTTTTCTTTTTTTTTTGCCGTATGCGGGCCTCTCACTGTTGTGGCCTCTCCCGTTGTGGAGCACAGGCTCCGGACGTGCAGGCTCAGCGGCCATGGCTCACGGGCCCAGCCGCTCCGCGGCATGTGGGATCCTCCCGGACTGGGGCACGAACCCGTCCGTGTCCCTTGCATCAGCAGGTGGACTCTCAAACCACTGCGCCACCAGGGAAGCCCTCAATAAGCTTTTTGTACATAAAAGGGTACAGCTAAAAACAACCGCAAGCATTACTAAGAAAACTCAGTGTTTGTTAATATGCACCTCAATATTAAGGGTTTCCCCTATCTCCCACCCATCATATTGCGACCAACGTCAGCACAGCATAATCCACACACCGTGGTGATAATGTACAAAGCCACACAAAGAGCACCACTGGGCTGCACTTGGAGCGGTATTTTTTTTCTAGGGATGGTACTAATTCCTGAGCAAGACTAGGTCATCAATGACAGAGGCCATGTGATGGACACTATGCTCCCCAGATTATGGGCATTCGTGTATCAGTTTGCTTTATGGGGACCTCCAACTATAGGAGGAATATCTGTATCTTTGTTTTGTTTATATTTTACCAATCTAATTCCTCAATTACAGTATAAGCAGGGGCTATATTTTATCTTCATCTTTGTAACAGTAAAATCACCTTTTGGCCTCACAATAAATTAACGCTGGTGTCGGCTCTGTACTACAGCTGAGATTTTGAGGTTTTAATAAGTTAATTTGGCTGAGGTCATATAGCTAGTAATGGAAGACGGTGGAGAAGCAAACCAAGACAGTTTGACTTTTCTTTTTTTCATTTTTTCTGAATTTTAATTAATTTTTTTATACAGCAGGTTCTTATTAGTTATCTATTTTATACATATTGGTATATATATGTCAATCCCAATCTCCCAATTCATCCCACCACCACCACCACCCACCACCCAGCCACTTACCCCCCCTTGGTGCCCACACGTTTGTTCTCTACATCCACGTCTCTATTTCTTCCCTGCAAACCAGTTCATCTGTACCGTTTTTCTATGTTCCAGATATATGCGTTAATATATGATATTTGTTCTTCTCTTTCTGACTTACTTCACTCTATATGACAGTCTCTAGATCCATCTCTACAAATGACCCAATTCCATTCCTTTTTGTGGCTGAGTAATATTCCACTGTATATATGTACCATATCTTCTTTATCCATTCGTCTGTTGATTGGCATTTAGGGTGCTTCCATGACCTGGCTATTGTAAATAGTGCTGCAATGATCATTGCGGTGCATGTGTCTTTTTGAACTATGGTTTTCTCTGGGTATATGCCCAGTAGTGGGATTGCTGGGTCATATGGTAATTCTATTTTCCGTTTTTTAAGGAACCTCCCTACTGTTCTCCATAGTGGCTGTATCAATTTACATTCCCACCAACAGTGCAAGAGGGTTCCCTTTTCTCCACACCCTCTCCAGCATTTGTTGTTTGTAGATTTTCTGATGATGCCCATTCTAATTGGTGTGAGATGATACCTCATTGTAGTTTTGATTTGCATTTCTCTAATAATTAGTGATGCTGAGCAGCTTTTCATGTGCCTCTTGACCATCTGTATGTCTTCTTTGGAGAAATGTCTATTTAGGGCTTCTGCCCATTTTTGGATTGGGTTGTTTGCTTTTTAAATATTGAGCTGCATAAGCTGTTTATATATTTTGGAGATTAATCCTTTGTCTGTTGATTCATTTGCAAAGATTTTCCCCCATTCTGAGGGTTGTCTTTTAGTCTTGTTTGTAGTTTCCTTTGCTTTGCAAAAGCTTTGAAGTTTCATTAGGTCCCATTTATTTATTTTTGTTTTTACTTCCATTACTCTAGGAGGTGGATCAAAAAATATCTTGCTGTGATTTATGTCAAAGAGTGTTCTTCCTATGTTTTCCTCTAAGAGGTTTATAGTGTCCAGTCTTATATTTAGGTCTCTAATCCATTTTGAGTTTATTTTTGTGTAGAGTGTTAGGGAGTGTTCTAATTTCATTCTTTTACATGTAGCTGTCCAGTTTTCCCAGCACCACTTATTGAAGAGATTGTCTTTTCTCCATTGTATATCCTTGCCTCCTTTGTCATAGTTTAGTTGACCATAGGTGTGTGGGTTTATCTCTGGGCTTTCTATCTTCTTCCATTGATCTATATTTCTGTTTTTGTGCCAGTACGACATTGTCTTGATTATTGTAGCTTTGTAGTATAGTCTGAGGTCAGAGAGTCTGACTCCTCCAGCTCTGTTTTTTTCCCTCAAGACTGCTTTGGCTATTCAGGGTCTTCTGTGTCTCCATACAAAGTTTAAGATTTTTTGTTCCAGTTCTGTAAAAAATGCCACTGGTAATTTGATAGGGATTACATTGTATCTGTAGATTGCTTTGGGTAGTATAGTCATTTTCACAATATTGATTCTTCCAATCCAAGAACATGGTATATCTCTCCATCTGTTGGTATCATCTTTGATTTCTTTCATCAGTGTCTTATAGTTTTCTGAGTACAGGTCTTTTACCTCCTTAGGTAGGTTTATTCCTAGGTATTTTATTCTTTTTGTTGCAATGGTGAATGGGATTGTTTCCTTAATTTCTCTTTCTAATCTTTTGTTGTTAGTGTATAGGAATGCAAGGGATTTTTGTGCATTAATTTTATTTCCTGAAACTTTACCAAATTCATTGATTAGTTCTAGTAGTTTTCTGGTGGCATCTTTAGCATTCTCTATGTATAGTATCATGTCATCTGCAAACAGTGACAGTTTTACTTCTTCTCTAATTTGGATTCCTTTTCCTTCTCTGATTGCTGTGGCTAGGACTTCCAAAACTATGTTGAATAATAGTGATGAGAGTGGACATCCTTGTCTTGTTCCTGATCTTAGAGGAAATACTTTCAGTGTTTCACCATTGAGAATCATGTTTGCTGTGGGTTTGTCATATATGGCTTTTATTATGTTGAGGTAGGTTCCCTCTATGCCCACTTTCTGGAGAGATTTTATCATAAGTGGGTGTTGAATTTTGTCAAAAGCTTTTTCCGCATCTACTGAGATGATCATATGGTTTTTATTTTTCAGTTTGTTAATATGGTGTATCACATTGATTGATTTGCATATATTGAAGAATGCTTGTGTCCCTGGTATAAATCCCACTTGATCATGGTGTATGATCCTTTTAATGTGCTGTTGGATTCTGTTAGCTAGTATTTTGTTGAGGATTTTTGCATCTATATTCATCAGTGGTATTGGTCTGTAATTTTCTTTTTTTGTAGTATCTTTGTCTGATTTTGGTATCAGGGTGATGGTGGCCTCATAGCATGAGTTTGGGAGTGCTCCTTCGTCTGTAATTTTTTGGAAGAGTTTCAGAAGAACGGATGTTAGCTCTTCTCTAAATGTTTGATAGAGTTCACCTGTGAAGCCATCTGGTCCTGGACTTTTGTTTGTTGGAAGATTTTTAATCACAGTTTCAATTTCATTACTTGTGATTGGTCTGTTCATATTTTCTATTTCCTCCTGGTTCAGTCTTGGAAGGTCATACCTTTCTAAGAATTTGTCCATTTCTTCCAGGTTGTCCACTTTATTGGCATAGAGTTGCTTTTAGTAGAAACCGAGACAGTCTGACTTTTAACCCAATGCTCTTAAGCATCTTGTCAAACCTATTGTGGTGCTCACAGAAAAGTTGTATTATCTCAGTTAACGGATGTTACCTGATTCCCGTAAATATATCCTAACTGAAATAAGATGGAAAGGGAGAGGTAAGTGAGTGGGTGGAGAGGAAGAAGGAAAGGAGAAAAAACAGAGAAAAGCCAGTTTTGGAGTAGATCTGATTTGATTCTTGCTTGTTCTATCCCATTTTCAAAAGCCAATTAACTGCAGAATGGTTTTATAGGTGTGCCCACCCGACTATGTCAGCCAGACTGTGACCCAGAGTTGGGGCTATCTGTAGCCCCATATGGAGGTTTTATTTCCTCACTTCCTTAAAAAAACATAGCCACATCCGCCTGTGGGTACCATCCTCAAAATGCAAGTCTTAATTTAACATCAGACCTTTACCAGGCAGTGAATACAGTGGAGCATAAGTGAGGAGATGGGAAGCTGTGGTCTCTGTCCTTGAGGAAATCATTTTCAATAGCCGGATGGCACCCAGATGCTGTTTTGCCTGCCAACCCCAATTGATTGACTGTGGCTGCCAGAAGCCTTTGTGGAGGATTATAAGCCTGAATCCAGGCTGCATGGGTGAGTACTGTTCCCCACTAGCACATAGTGGAGAAGTTTCTAGCACAATGCCTACATTGAGTGTATACCCAACAAATAATGCATCTTTTACTGCTAATTAAGCCCTAGAAAGCTTCATACTGACCAGAGCACCACAGCACAACCTCTTCCTCCCCTGGCTTGACCTCAGGACAGAGACAGGCATTGAGAAAGGAAGATGAACTTTGCATGAAGGGTAAAAATCAATCAGTGTGCCAGTGGTCACGGACAACGCTCCTGGCCTGTGTTAACAAATCCTTTTGGCAGTGATTAGGATCCTATTATTCCAGCAAAGCCCTAAATTCCTCCTCATGGTGGTATGACATTATCTGATTGGATAGGACTCTTTAGTGAAGTTTGACTATGGCACAGTTATTTTTTGCCCTAGGAAACCTGCTGACAGGCGTCCTTTGAAAGACCAAAAGCATGAAATGCTTTTCAGTCCACTGAATGGTGTTCCACATGACACATACTGACTGAGTCTACGGAATCCTGTGGGCTATATAACGCACCTCCAGCTCCCCATGGCATCAACTTCACAGATCCTTCTCGGTGTCACCGTGGCAGCTTCATGGGGTTGCTATCAAGCAGTTAAATAAAATGAAGACCCATTAGGAGATGAATAGTTGTCCCTAAACTGAATGGCTGAATGGCTCTTCCAGATTCCTGATGGGTATCCTGACCTGGATCCATCTTTGACAAGCCTCTATGAGCCTCTGATAGCTTATATAATTGATAGTCACTCATTTCCTAGCCGCAGGTGACAAAGATCAAAGACAGCCCCGATCAGCAACACCACTGAAGTGCCCTGCGGATGGCGTCATCTCCAGGTGCCCTTTCCTGGCATTGGAATTTCCTGAGCCATCTGACAGAAATCAAATTCAGGCTCACAATAGGCCACATAAATGGTATCAGTCAAAGGAAGAGTGTCAAAATGCATTTTCCCCTCACCCTGCCCCGCAATTTCCTCACCTCGGGATTATATGTTAGCATGGCCACAGTTATTATTTCTGCTGCAAGTGAAAATAAGATCTGCCAGTAAGATTCACTGAGAAAACATCCCTGACATTTACCATAGTGCATCCAAAAGCTTAACTCATCACACTTCTCTGGGGGCAGAAAAAAAGAGTCCTGACTCCTTCAAAGAAGTTCCATGATATAAGAGGTTAGGAAAATATACCATCTTCAGGTGTGTGTGTTTGATTGGGGGAAGGGGCTTGACTAACAGGACTTCCACACTTCAAGGACTCTCATATTTTGTCTTTTGCAATTTGGTTTCAAAACAAGAAGGCAGAGCTTCCCTGGTGGCGCAGTGGTTGAGAGTCTGCCTGCGGATGCAGGGGACACGGGTTCGTGCCCCAGTTCGGGAGGATCCCACATGCCGCGGAGCGGCTGGGCCCGTGAGCCATGGCTGCTGAGCCTGCGTGTCCAGAGCCTGTGCTCTGCAACGGGAAAGGCCACAACAGTGAGAGGCCTGTGTACCGCAAAAACAAAAAAAAACAAAAACAAAAACAAGAAGGCAGAGGTATGATCAGCCTAGAACAGTCCCAGCACAGAGTAGGACCTCAATAAATATTTAATGAGCAGAGGAAAGCCTCTATAGTAAGACTATTCCTTACTGACAATGCCCTATGGAATGAGTAGAGTGCAGGGTGTATGGGGGACTGTTGCCCTGAGGAGAAGGAGATCTGAGTGCAAATCCTACTTCTTACTTCCCAGCTGTGTGACTGGGTCATGTCATCTCACTCACTGAGCCTTAGTTTTCTTCAGGGTAATTTGAGGATAAGGACAAGGGCCTGGCTTCTCTTTCAGAAGTGAAGTGAGGGGGACTTCCCTGGTGGCGCAGTGGTTAAGAATCCGCCTGCCAGTGCAGGGGACACGGGTTCGATCCCTGGTCCAGGAAGATCCCACATGCCGTGGAGCAGCTAAGCCCGTGCGCCACAACTACTGAGCCCACTTGCAGCAATTACTGAAGCCTGCGAGCTCTAGGGCCTGTGCTCCACAACAAAAGAAGCCACCGCAATGAGAAGCCCTCGCACTGCAATGAGGAGTAGCCCCCGCTTGCCGCAACTAGAGAAAGCCCAAGCAGCAATGAAGACCCAACTCAGCCAAAAAATTAAAAAATAAAAATTAAAAAATAAACGCAACTATGTTAAAAAAAAAAAAGTCAGATAAACCAACAGTGCGAGGCTCTTTAATAGCTAAGATCTCCCTTTTAGATACTGTAGGAGTCCGAACAAAGAAGTGAAATCTTTTTTTTTTTGTGGTAAGAATATCTAATATGAGTTTTACCCTCTTAATAGATTTTTAAGTGTACAGTATAGAAGTGAAAGCTTGCACTTTCCAACCTGCTTCTAGTGCAGCTCAAACAGCTTTCCCACCATCAGGACTGATTGCTCTCCACCCTCGGTAATCAGACAATGAGATGGTGATGCATCAGCCCACCAAGCTAAACCACAGACTTTTGGATAAAGTAATATGTAAACTGGGTATTTTTGCAGATTCTAGGCACAATGCCTGTTACTCTCTCTGGCTTATGTTGCTTCCCATCCCACCTTCTGAGTCTCCTCTACGCAGTCTCCTCCCTGATAAAATGGGGGAGATACTACTGATGCATCCTGCTCTCTCCTTTGGAACCCTCTTGACTTCTACCCCACTGGCTTTTTCTTTCCATTCAAGCTGTTCCCATTTTGGCCTCACTTCACTAGCCCCACAACTGGGGGCTCCTTCTTCTAACTGGGGACTTACACCTCCCACCCCCATCCCTCTAATTTCCTGCCTTCGCTTGCCTTCCTGGTTCCTTCAGCTACGAAAGTGAGTTAAGACCCAGGCAAGCTGGAATCTGTCATGTTCACTTAGAACAGATCCTGTGTAGGCTCACAATATATATACTTGCTGAATAAATGAATGAATGAAGCAAATGAATGAAGACATATATAACCAGCCTATATAGAAACCCTGGGTGTTAATGGCTTTGACAACTGGGATTTACTTTAAATCTATTACTACAAAATTACCCTCCATCAATCTGACACTGTTCTTAAGAATTCTATCTTAAGCTCCTATATCTCAAGCAATTATAATAAAGTGGTGTTACTAGAGCTAGCTCAAGAAAATTATCCAACAAATGAATGGAATTTAAAAGAAAAAAATCATCTTAAAAGAGATTTCTAATCACACAGTTTTTAAAAAATAACCAGGGTTTCTGTCCTGACTACGTCCCACATTTCATAAAAAGTCTTAGATAGCAGCAGTTTTCATGCCTGACCTTCTCTTACTCAATGAATGTTGTAATGTGTGGTTTTGCAGAATCATTAAAAGCAGCAGCTCTGTTGTGTGTGCTAGCCAGCTGGGGACCGTAGGCAAGTACTTAACCTCTCCAGGATCCCATCTCTTCATCTCCCAAATGTGGATAACAGTATCTAATTTGAAGGGATGTGGTGAAGATTCAAGGGTATAATCCATGTAAAGTACTTAGCACGGTGTCCAGCATTGGACACCGTCAGCCATTTTCTACCTACTTGTAAAATTCTTTTTTATCAGGTCAGTTGAAGAATGGCTAAGATCTGCAATCTCTCCAGCAGTGTGTCACATCCCCTTCCTGTGTGTTTGCTAAATAAACCTCATTTAATGTCACTGGCTCTTTTCTCCCAACTTCTGCCAGTAACAGAAAATATTGACCAACCCCAAATAAAAATCTAATAAAATATATATAAGTATATACATCCATAGGTGTGTATATCTAGATATTTATAAAGCATATATATCCATGTTTGTTACCTCTACAATATAATAAGCTTTTGGAGAGTGGTGGAGAATGAAAATGGCTAACATTTGTTCAGTGCTTACCATGAGGAAGACACTGTTTCAAGTGCTTTGCATGTATTAACTCATTTGATCTTCACAAGAAGCCTATGGTCAATATGTCTTATTCAGTCTCTATTCACTCAATAAATGAAGACTTATGGGACGGTTACCAATGTACCATTACAGGCTGTATAGTCTAGTGGTTAAGAATGCTCCTGGCTCCTCTACTTATTAGCAGTACAACTTTAGGCAAGTTACTGAACCTCTTTGTACCCCAATTTCTCCAATGTAAAGTAGGAATAATAATAATAATCACACATGCACCTATTATAAAGATCTGCTGATAAAGAGCAAAGTAAAGGGCTTAGAATAGTGCCAGGCACACAGCAATCACTCAGTAAATTTTAGCAAACTTTACCATGGGTCCATTCTAAAGAGGAAATAATACCTTTCTATGCAGTAAAATCCACCTCAATTATTATAAATACAAACAAGAAAAGCTCACTTTTCTTCTCTTGCAGGAAAATGAGAAAAAAGGGTCAAAGTTTGAGTTAACATTAAAAACCTGAATTATGCTCAGAGTAGCCAAGAAAACAAAGGAATATTCATTTATTGTCCAGGATGAAATAGTCATCATCTGCCTACGATATCCAGAGGAACCTTTTGATAACAAGCTTGAACCTGTAAATTATCTCATTTGGGTATAATGTGTCTATGGACAGAATAGAGCTATCCATACCCCTTAGAATGGGATGTTCTTTTGTTTATTCATTTATTCATATTCATTCACTCAGCAAACATGCTAAGCATCTACTCTGTGACAGATATTGATCTAGGCACTGAGGGACCCAGGAGTGAACAAAACAAAGTCCCTGCCCCCGAGGAGCTGGCCCTCTTTTAGGTGAGGTAGACAGCAAACAGATAAGTACATAATAACATGTAGGTAGTGACAGTACCATGTCTAATTAGTAAATTTGCAGTTGCAAGATTATCTTTTCCTTAAAATACTACAAGCAGAGGGGAAAGATTTAAAGACTAAAACAGTTTCTGAACCATAATAATCTGTTAGGTCTCTAGCTCGGCTACTTGACTCCAAACCTCTGCTGGGATCTTCTGAATGAAAGCAAAAGAGATGAAGAGAAGAACCTGGGCCACGACGGAAGGGGTATGTGTTGGCTTCCTCCACCCCTGCAGGGGCAGGAGGCTGGCCTAGGCCAAAGCACCCTGGAGAGAAGGGGAGCAACGCAGGGGCTGACCCAGCCCTGGCTTTGGTTCCCAGCTTCTGCCTCTCTCCCCAGGTCCCAGTGATACCATCTGACCTCCAGCCAGGCTCACCCCAGCCAGGTCCTCAAATCTCAGTCCTGACCAGCTGGTGGTGAGACTCCTGGAGCTCTGGTTTGACATCCAGGGCCCAGTATCCAGCTCCCCTTGACCATTTCTGACCTGTACTCATGCTCTGAAAAGCAGGCTTCCTCCCTGTACATGAGCCTTGGTTCAAAACTAATGACCCACTTCTGGTGACAGGATTCCTGGTTTAATCTCTGTACCGAAGCCCATTCTGGCCACCTACTGAGCACTCCAGTACTCCTTGGGCTGGGGACTATGTGTCTTCTCCTGCTCATCATACATCCCTCATAAAGCCCTGGGGTGGGCCATGCTTTCCCAGCATTTTCAAATTGGGCCAGTTTCTGGACCATCCACTGATGTCTACGCCTACCTTGTCACTTCATGATGGAACCCTGCCACAGTGACTGATGGGCCCATGAATTTTGCTGTTCCCTTGGAGCTCCTGAACCCTTATTGAGGCTGCTCACCAGGATTTCTGCTGGGGCAAGCATTTGGGGACATCACACAACACCCCACCCACACATCATAACCATTACAAAGACCAATCAATATACTTCTAGGACTTGGCCACTGCAGTAGTTAACTCCAAGCACCAAGTGGTTATATCCAGATTGACAACTGGAGTCTTCTTGCTACTGCCTGCTTAGAATTAGCCCAGAATCAGAACTCTCTATATGATGCTCTGAATGTTTGTACACCTCCATTATCAAAGTTTCTATTTGGATATTTATCTGATTATTTGACTAATGTCTATCTCCTCTACTTGACTGTACTCCCTCAGCTTTGAAACTCACCCTATCACACGATAAATTAGCCACTACACCTCACTGCTTCAGTCATTCAGAAGTCTCTGAGTCCCTTAGCTTCATTCCTTGGGTTCTGTGATGTCCCTGCCAGCACAATCCTGGGTGATTCCAATATACAGGCAGATGATCCTAATAATACCATGACTCCAAGTTCTTCTCCTCCAACGATCTTGTTCTCACATTCAGCCACTCCGTCTTACCCTCCATCTTATCATGAGCTTTAACTGCATCCTCTGCAACCTCAGCAGAGGTGGGGTGGTATAGGGCAAGTCCTCACTGCTCATGATAACGTACAACTCAAAATACTTATTTTTTTTTAACTGGAATGAAGCCACTTAGGTTTATCCTTAGTCAACAAAAAATTCAGGCTAAAGTGAGACAAATCAAAGAACTAAGACCTTTCACATTCTTTCACAAATAGTTGTGGCTGTGAACAATACGCTTCTGGTAGAGGCCATTGCTGCCAGAGGTAATTTAAGAAGAAAAATCTTTCCAAAAACATGGCCCCTTTATCCTGAGATAGGTTAATTTGGGAAGTATTTAGAATTGTACAGTGTAGGTCGATAAATCCTAGGAGCACGTGTAGTGGATGCTTTATTTTTTTGCCTTTGGCATCTATTCACCCTACATCCCTTAAGAGCCCTTTCATTTCCACCTCTCCCTCAGTCTTGATCAACTGAGGTTCAGCTGTCCCCCTGATCTCCCAAATCCAGGGATGGAGAACACAATATTCCTCTAAGATCACATTCCCCTGGTCACAGTAATTGGTTGCGTGATGGGAAGGTGACCCACTTGGAATTGGTGAGACTTCTGCTGGGGTTTCTAGGAAAGATTCTTACTCTTTACCACTGTAGGTGGCAAGATGTGGAGCTTCTGCATCCATCTTACTTCAGTGAGAGGACAGCCTATCTGAGAATGTGGCCAAACTGAAGGAGAGTCCAGAGATGAAGAAAGGACAAAAGGATGCTGGTGTCACTGAGTGTCCTGACAAAACCACACACTTGGACCCTCAGTTCCTGAGCTGTGGCAGTCAACAACATGTGTTCCCATACTGTTCCTCTTCCTGAGCACACGAGAAAACTATATTTCTCAGCCTCCCTTGAAGGGAGGTTGGGTCTATGAGACTGAACTCTGGTTAAAGGAATATGCACAGAAGTGACATAAGCCATCTCCAAGCCCTTTTCCTCCCAATCCTATAAGATACTCCAGGACTTTTCCCCCTTCTGTAGCACTCTCGGAGATGTTGCAGGTGGTACGAAACAGAGCACTGTGATATAAGAAACTGGATGGGAGTGAGGTGGCAAGCACTGTCAGGGAAGACCTCTTTGTGGAAAAGATATTTGAACAGAGACCTGATATGCAAATGTAAGCAAGCAATGAAGCTACTTGGGGGAGGAGAGGAAGAAAGTACATTCCCAACAGGTAAAATAGCTAGTGCAAAGGCTCTGAGGCAAGAAATGGCTTGCCATACTGGAGGAACAGAAAAGTGGTTAATGTCTTTAGAGCTTAGTGACAGCAAGAGAATGAAAGCATCCAATAGTCTAGGTTGGATAGGCAGGGCCCAGTGGTCAAGGCAAGAGATGACGGTGCCTTGGACCAGAGTGGTAGCAATGGAGCTAAAAAAGGAAATGGGCAAATTCATGATATTTTTTGGAAGTAACACACACAAAACTTGCTGGGTAGTTGGAAATGAAGGATGAGAAAAAGGGAGGTCTCCTAAGTCTTTGGCTTGAGCAACTGGTTAGATGATGATGTCATTTAGTCAGATGGTGAGATAAGAAAAGAACCATTTTTGGGTGGAATGTAATCAGGATTTCCATTTTTGGACATGTTAAGTTTGATCTTCCTGTTAAGGATTCATGTGAAGATATCAATATAGACATCAGAGCTTAGATGTCAGAGCTTAGTTCCTCTAAACCACAATGATGATGATGGTGGTGGTGGTAGTGATAGCAGCTACTATTTACTAAGCATGTACTATATGCCAGGCATTATGTGAGATGCCATACATAGACCATCTCTCATAATCTCACCACATCCCTCTAAGCTAGGACTTGCATTTTACAGATGAGGAAACTGAAGCTCAGACTTGGTAAAGCACCTTGTTAACAGTGACATGGCTACTAACTAAACCAGGAGTAGAGTTCTACCTTAGGTGGTCTGAGACCTTGTCACAGAGTGTGCTGTATCTCCTGAACTAGAATATAAGGTGCTTGGGGAAGGACAGTATCTTTTCATTCTTTACATTCCTGAAGCACTTTGTCCTCACAAGATGCTCAATCAATACTTGTTGCTCAATTCCATCCCTCATGGGAAAAGACCAAATGGCATAAGGCAAGGCCCAAACAGGAAGTTGTCCCCTCCTGTTCTCTGTTCTCCTCTCTTTTACCTCCCTCTTCCTTAGCTCCCTGTAACAAGGGGCTTCTGACCCATTGGTCCATCTTCCTATTTCACAAGCATTTAGAACACTCCACAGAAGGGTGTGTACAGTACGCTGTGACAAGTTTGGAGCATGAAGTCACCCCAAACACGGGCTGGGGCGGGTGGCACTTAGCACGCAGCTCATATAGGCCATGGTTTTCAATCGGGCCTTTCAAGCTATTGCAGCAGTCTTCAGTACATTAAAGCTAAAACTCATTCTGTACCCCCGCACCCCGCCAAACCCAGGTGGCTTCCAAAAGGCTGAAATCATAAGCAGGAAAGACTGAGATCCTGATTGAATCAGATTCAAGCAATTCAAACTAGGATTGGCTTTTCTTTTTCTGCCTGGCCAAATGCTTTAGTTCAATCTTCCACTTGATGAAATAGGGAATGAATAATTTAATACACTTAGTACAGCCTCCACCTACAGTTTTAAGAGAAATGGGGTTATTGAACCCACAGTGAAGACCACACTTCTTCTCAGTAGAGGATCACAAGGAAGTGGTTTGTCAGGAAAGCCCAGCGGTGAGGCTCATGCTGTCTCTCCCCTGGATGGCCCTCTCACCTTTTCCTCCCTGAACTCACCCTTGCTATAAGCCTCAGCTCTAATGGTACCCCCTGTAGCACTCCTAGGGTGGCTCAAGTCCTCTTCACTGTGTTCCTACCCCTGTGTTCATTCCTGTCTTAATTTCTGAAAAATGACAAGATGTGCTATCAAGCTCACTCTCCCTCCCAGACATGGACCACGTCTTACCCACCTTATAAACCCCAGTTCAGTGGGATACAGTGAGGTTCAAGAAATAGCTGTTGAATTGAACGGTGAACAGACTGGCATTGTGTTGCCAGAGGAAGAGGAATCTGTGGACACAGGAGACCCTCGTGCTAGTCCTGGCCTTGGATCAACTCTCTGTGTGCTGTGGGGTAAGTCCCTTACTCTCTCTGGGCCTGTCTGTTCCATCAGCCAAAATAATGGGGCTGGACCAGCTTAGCTCCAAAGGCCCCGACACTCTGGCACTGAGTGATCTGTGTGCACAGATGGGAAAGCAACTAAGGATAATGTATTCATGCAGGCTGGCTCTACAAGGCCCTCACCATTAATCACAATTCTCCAGTCTAACAAAATCCTCCCCAAATGATCTCTAAAGGATGTTGCACACAATGAAGGAGAAATAATCACCCTCAATTTCCACACAGAGAATCGTGTTTTAATATCTATTAATTGTGTCAGTCTTTTTCAGGCCAAGTGCAAACACTGCCCTTCTCCTGGCTTCTGCCCATCCCAAAGGCACACCCCCTGCTTCTCTAGGGTGGGGATGGGCAGGAGACACACCCGGCTACCAATGCAAGCGGGGTCCTGCTCCCTGGCATGCACTGCGCACAGCTGAACAGCATATTTTAATCCCCAGATCTGGTTCCAAGCTCAATATTAAGACCAAAGTCCTAAAGGAATGCTGGGGGCTTTCAGCAGAAAGTTTTTGGCCGAGCAAATCTGAACAGATCCATGAAGAAAATTCTTTCCCATTGTTGCCATGACTCCAGGAGGGCCCCTGAACCCCTGTCCCAAATTGTGAGAGAAGATGAAAAATTGCATGTGATGCTTCCCCAGTGAGGCCAAGGCAGGGCTCTGGGCAGACAGAATGCACTGCCTATTAGGCTCCATTTTCCTAAATGCTTTCAAGATAGAGCTTCAGATTTGAAGTCCTGATGTTTCCCAATACTGCATTTCCCCCCTCCCTTCACACGCTTTTCTTCTTTCCTTCTCTTAATTCTATGTCTTTTTTGTATTTTTATCCTGTGGATTCCTGAATCCACAGTTAATACAAAAATCTCCCAGTAAAATAACATTTTATATTTTCAAATATAAGTGACTCACAAATATTCTTAAATGTCTCGATGTATAAAATGTCCAGTCTCTTCAATTAAGTGCAACCCCTCAAAGCCAAGGGCCATGCCTGCCACTTATTTTGAATGCCTAACACACAAGCCATCAGCAATATTTGCCTAGTGGCCCCAGTGTCAATAAGCCGGGTCCTCAGCCCATGCTCACGTTTCCTAACTGCCTTTGACAGGATAGGTGTTTTTTGTTTTTGTTTTTTTGCGGTACGCGGGCCTCTCACTGCTGTGGCCTCTCCCGTTGCGGAGCACAGGCTCCGGACGCGCAGGCTCAGCGGCCATGGCTCACGGGCCCAGCCGCTCCGCGGCATGTGGGATCTTCCCGGACCGGGGCACGAACCCATGTCCCCTGCATCGGCAGGCGGACTCCCAACCACCGCGCCACCAGGGAAGCCCAGGATAGGTGTTTCTAATGATAGTGACCAGTCCTCATCTTACTTTATCATTGCTGATAGCAATTTCACAGAATGTGTTCTAAGTTACATTTTCTTGCTTGAAGAGTGATTTCTTTTTTTGTAGATACATTTATCGCTTTCAATAATTACAAAGCCACTTATCTAAATTACCCCATTAGAATGCTGAACAGGAAACTAAAGCTCCTCCACATCCTGAAGTCACAATATTTTATGACAGCTTCATTCTTATGGATCCACAAAGCATATATCATTTTTGTGCCAAAGAACATGGTTTCTCATATAAGCTCTTATTCATTTGTTAAGACTAAAATTGTCCTGAACCTGAAAACTGAACTGTAAATATGACTATAGTCCATCAATTTGGGCCTGAGGTCTTCTACATACATAGGAATGGTAGGTCAGTTTACCACATTGAATGAAGTAAAATGGTAAAGTCTTCTGCAACCAAGAAGGGTTATAAAAAGCCATATGAGAAACTTACTAGTCATTCAAATACTGCAGAGTTATTATCACTGTTATAAGACCATAACTGTTGGCATTGCAGTGTCTCTCTCTCATAAGAAAGTATTTTCTGAAGATAATGCATTTAAAATACAAAGCCAAGAATCTGCATTTCTATTACATTTAAAAAAATTATCCATTGAAGTCAAACAGCAAACTATAGTTCTTTCTTCTTATCACAATATTTGGAGAATGATATAAATACACCTGCTCTTATCTTTGTCTAGTCATTTATAATCTCTGGGAAGCATGATCGTTTTTCTTCTGGAGTTGCTTTTTAAATCAGCAACAACACTGTCATGCATATATGATATGGGGTTGCTTTGATAGGAAAAACGCAGCGTGTGGTATCTCACTTGTTCAGTTCTCATCCAATTATCACAAGGAAAATATTCAAGTAATTATAACTGTGAGAATTATCAATCATCAGTGAGAGATGAGAAAGAACACAAAGGAGACCCTAAGAGAGTGAGGAGTAGAGGTTCATGTGTAATCAGAGAACAGATGTAATATGTGTTCCAGGAAATTACAGGAGGTTAACATTCCAAGCACACGCCTGAAGCAGAAGCATTATTTTTATGCACCAGTTTAGAAAACAGTGGAGCAGAACACAAAGGTTTGACCATTTGCTGAAAGGAAATTTCAAATGAGGTCAATTCTTTCACACTCCTATTGGCTCCAATGAAAGCCAAAGTAGATAAGAGGGTTAGGATTAAAGAAAAAAACATATTAACCAAGTAAATAAAATAACGAATTTACTTCTGAAAATTGGAACCTTTTGTTTCATCAGCTCTTTTCATCCTTGAAGGATTCATTACTTATGAAAAGAAATTTTGTTTAGTGAAGCTCTTTTAAATGACTTCCCTTAAATGACTTTCATGCCCTTGATTACCCAACTCTTATTTAACTTTCTATAGTTTCCAAGTTGGGCGGAATGTGTTTTTTTAATTAATTAATAATTAATTAATTAATGGCTGCATTGGGTCTTCATTGCTGCTCGTGGGCTTTCTCTAGTTGCAGAGAGCTGGGCTACTCTTCATTGCGGTGCACGGGCTTCTCGTTGTGGTGGCTTCCCTTGTTGCGGAGCACAGGCTCTAGGCGTGCAGGCTTCAGTAGTTGTGGCAATGTGGGCTCAGTAGTTGTGGCTCGCGGGCTCTAGAGCGCAGGCTCAGTAGTTGCGGCACACGGGCTTAGTTGCTCCATGGCATATGGGATCTTCCCGGACCAGGGCTCGAACTCGTGTCCCCTGAATTGGCAGGCGGATTCTTAACCACTGCGCTACCAGGGAAGCCCCAGAATGTGTTTTTATTGCATCTGTGCAAAACAGAGGTGTTGGCTCTTCTGGTATTAGATTCCATAGATGTTCTTTATTTATGTAGAGGAAGTCTCTCCTCCCCTCGGCTTATCATACCCCTGAGCTGGGTCACAAGCTCTGGGTCTTCTCCCTGTTGGTTCTGCCCATCTTTTCCCATTGTAAACAGCCTCTGGGATTAGCTGTGCTGCATCATGACTGCAACAATGGACAAAGGTAGTGCTTCTCCAATTTTAACGGCCTAAAATTACCTGGGGTCAGGGTGGGTAGGGGGTGGTCTTTAAAACACCGATTCTGATCCAGTAGGTTTGGGTGGGGCCCAAGACCCTACATTTGTTAAGTTCCCAGGCGATGCTACTGCTGATTCACACACAACACTGAGTCACAAGGAACCAGGGTGTACAATCAAGTTCTCAGGTTGATCTCGGAGGGGCAGCAGTGAATGGTGGCGTGAAGTGAGATCTTAATTCCCTGCCTAGGAATTGAACCTGGGTAGCATGGATGAAAACCAGGAATCCTGGCCACCAGACCCCTGGCTCTGGCTCCCAGTGAAAAATGCATTTCTCACGGAGGCAAAAACTGTAAAAACAGGTACAAAGTTTATTATTAGGGACATAGCACAACAACAAGTGGGAGAGCACACAGAGAAACAGTTTGTTTAGTTAAGATAGAAGCAGGGCAGAGATGCACACCCGGAGAGAAAGGGTGTGGGCATCTCCCTAACGAGGAGGAGTGCAGTAAAGAGCCGGTTAAGTCATTTACATCGGGCAGTTCTTCCGGGTCTTTGTTTAATTATCTGGTTCCTTTTTCCACACCTGACCTGTCCTAGAACCCTCCCAAACATGCATGCGAAACTTTTTTCCAAGATGGATTTCAGCCTAGAGGCCTTTGGGACAGTCTTAGCATCCCATATTATGGGGTGGTGCCCCCTCCTTTTTGACCCCCCCAAGGAGCCTTTCTGCGCTTGTGCAATGTTTTCCTTGCCCCCAGGATGGGAAATGTATGAACTCTTGATCTTTTAACAGGGTTTAGCCCCTCTCTGTCCCTGCTATAAAAGAGTCCAATGTCCGGTTATCTACCCTATTCTGTTTTTTTTATTTTTATTTTTTTTTTGCGGTACGCGGGCCTCTCACTGTCGTGGCCTCTCCCGTTGCGGAGCACAGGCTCCGGACGCGCAGGCTCAGCGGCCATGGCTCACGGGCCCAGCCGCTCCGCGGCATGTGGGATCTTCCCGGACCGGGGCACGAACCCGTGTGCCCTGCATCAGCAGGCAGACTCTCAACCACCGCGCCACCAGGGAAGCCCTGTTGTTTCTTATATTGAAGTGCTGATCTCAAAATATAGACAGGAGTCTGGTCATAAATATGTAGTCCAGAGCCCGTTTGTCTCTTTCCTCAGGAAATGTAAACAGGGGGCTGGTAATGAATGTCTGGCCTGGAGCCCATCTTCTTCTCGCCCCAGGAAGTGTGAACAGGAGGTCAACTGTAAATGTCTAGCTTGGAGCCCATCTATCTCCTGCCTCAAGGTGAGCCAAAATGTCAAACCAGCCGTTGGACAAACAGTCTTCCTTATCTATCTATATTACTATTTAATCACCATGAAAGAGGTTATTAAATGAAAAGTAAACCAAGGAATGTGAGAGGAATCAGGGAGTGAGAGAAGAGAAGAAGAATGACATAAAATTATTTGGATGAGATTATGGAGGCAAGGGTGGTTGTGGTGAATATAATACAATTGGGCAGAGTAATATGGTAAGATATTATTATGATATGATTGGGAATTATAATAATACACAATAACAAAACAATTGGGGATTGCTGGTGAACAAAACACTAATAGGAAAGGCTTATCCAACTGACAGCACAAAAAGTTCTGAAATGCTTTCCAACCTAACATTTTCAGCTCTTTTCTAATGAAGAGGCATTACCCCAAACAATCATAAAATACTTTCAGGTGGGGAAACAGAGCACTGCTTTAGAGCCTGACAAGAGGCCAGAATCACACTCTGCTGTTACTAGTTAGACAAGTTACCTCCCTGGACCTAAATTTCCTCATCTGTCAAATGGGATATTAACAGCTACGATTTAATTCTAACAATTAAATGAGAAATGTGGTATGAAGTACTTAATACAAAGCCTGGCACAAAGTAAGCACTCAACTCATGACAACTATTATAAACGTTATTAATAATACAATCTAGGTTCTACAATCACATATTGTTAGAGTTCACCCTTGAGGTGATGCTCTAGGCAATGAGGTGATGAACTTTGTACAAAACCTGCCACTGAGTGTCCAGGTAATGTCTGCAATGTTGCCTTTTGGCCTGAGGTCTAATACTAAACACCACACAGGCAGTAGGTCAAAGAAATACTTACCTAATACAAAATATTTTCAATACATATTAAATATTTTCAGTAAGTACTTAAATAATTAAATACTTAATATTTTAAATCTCCTTTCTTTTCTCTTCTAGTTTGGTTTCCTTGGGAATCTGTACCTATGGGGAACTTCAAAGCGTACTAACAAAAATTGACTTTGTTCCCAACTTCTGCCTTCCTGCTTACTACTAGAATCATATTTTGTTCGAATGGCAAAGACCTCTGAGATTATCTAGTCCAACCTGTTCTCCAGTGCTTGGGGCTATGTCACTCTTTCAAGACATATTTAAGGGGACCTCTAATTCATATGCCATTTTATGTCCACTGGCAGCAGTCTGAGGGTAGCCCCATGTTTCCCAGGCAATAAAGGGTATGGGCTGGATGATAACTGCTTCCTTCATTATCAAGTGTAGTTTTTGTTTATTCATCAGTTCCCAGATTATTTCCAGACAGTTAAATTGCTAAAAGTTCACCAGCCTATGGCTAAATCCAGCCATATCCACACTGAGGTTAGACACTCTGGGTCCACTGGGCTGGTGTTACAGGGTGATAACAGGATGCCTGAGAAGATATCCTAAGGTGAGCTCAACAATTAGAGTGGTCTGAGGGATGGCTCTCTTTACCTCCCAGAATCTAAGCTTGGGAAGAGATCTTAAGGTCATGCATACCAGTTTTTAAACTATGTCAATTCATCATTGGAATTGCCTCAGAGCTCTGGTAGAGAGGAAGGAAAGCTCAGCCAGGGGGACTCTGGACACCTCCACCCAATCGGAACTACTTCCTTTTTATCTATTTATATGTTGGGGTTCTGCTGACAATTGTTTAAACTACTGATGTGGAACTTCTTTATTTTCCAGGCATCTAAATCCTTTCATCAAATTCATCTCTGTATTCGTTACAATGAGGTTTAGCTACAAGTAACTGAGACCCAATGTAATAGTGCATGAACAAGGTATAAGTTTATTTCTTTCACCTAAAAATTCAGATTATGGATGGCAAGATAGCACCAGTTATGTGAAACTAGACAGCTTTAAGCTTTCTGAGCCACTTTCCAAATGTGTTTTCCTTATCCTCATGGTTCAAGCTGGAGTTCCAGCCATCACATCCATGTACCAAGCAGGTTAGAAAGAAGAGTACATGCCATTGGTTAAGAACACCCCGCAGAAGATGCATTCTGTCTACATCTCGTTGGCTAGCACTGCCATGCTGGCTGTACACAGCTGCAAATGAGGCTGGGAAACATGGCCTTCCCTATTCTGGTGGCCATACGTCCAACTAAATATTGGGAATTCTATACGTCTAGAAGTAGAAAGAGAGTAGAAAGAGAGATTGAAGGAAAAAATCTCTCCTCCATCACAATCTATCTTCAGCCCAGTTCGCTGTTTCAAGCTTGAAATATCTGATTTTCTCCTTCGATCTTCCTAGAGCTAGCGGATTAGAAGGGGTTTTGAAGACACCTTGAAAAGTGACAGCTGAAATAGCAGTGGCTGCTGAATTACATGCAGCAGCTCAGACTCATTTAGTGGAGGAGCAAATCAATAATTACAGTGAAACATAGACCTGGTTACATAGAGGGAAAATTAAATTATGTTTGGCACATTCTGCTTAAAGCATGGAAGGACAGATACACAATGGAAAGATTCCCATTAACATGGTTAAAAGTTTTGAACGACATTTAAAGTCATGAGCTTCAGCACCTAGAAAATCTACCTGATGCAGCAGCATTTCTCACTCTCTGAGTGTCCCAGGCCTTAATGGAAGCTTTGGGGTGGAAAGGGCCCTGGGGAAGTGCAGGGAATCTGGCTCCCCTCGAGGTCCCTGCCCTTTGAACAGGGCCTGGCACCTAGTGTGTGCTGAATGAGTATCTGCTAAATTAATAAATGGATGGATGAGGCTGGGGGCCCAAGACTCAGCTCAGCTTTGGGGCCTTCAAGATGACAAGGTTCTTGTAAGAACTAGGAGCAAGAGTCAACGGGCAGGTGAGGGAAAGGAGTCCACGTATCCAGAGTGGCCTTGGACCTATAGTGCACTGAGAAACAGGTTTCAAGTCACAGTGGACAGTGAAGAAGGATGCTTAAAAGCCCAAAGATCAAGCTTTCTACCATGCTTTTATTTCAAGTTTGATTTTAGTTGATATTCCATTCATTGTTAGGGTTATTATTACTGCATTTTATAACTGTTTTAACATTTCTTCAAAAATTAGTCTAAACCAGTCACCAAAAGAAAATGTTACATGATTCCACTTATAGGAGGTACCTAGAGTACTCAAATTCATAGAGACAGAAAGTAGAACGGTGGCTGCCAACAGATGGGGTGGGAGGGAGAGGGGAAGAGTTGTTTAATGGGTACAGAGCTTCAGTTTGGTAACACGAAGTTCTGGAGATGGATGGTGGTGACAGTTGCACAACATTGTGGATGTACTTAATGCCACTCAACTGTACACTTAAAAATGGTTAAGATAGTGAATTTTATGTTATGTGTATTTTGTCGCAATTAAAAAATTAGTCTCAATATGAACTGCATATCTAGGAGAACTGCATTTCATTCCAAGTATCAGTATTTTGAAAAGTATTTTAGCCATTGCCTATAACAACTTTGCAAACATTACAAATGGTTTTAAAGCATTTCCTAAAACTCACCCACCATAGGCAGGGTCCCCCCCCCAGGTCCCGTGGAGCTCCTCTCACAACATCTTTGGTGCAGTTCCTAACTGACTCACCAAACCAACTTCACATCATTCAGCAACTTACACCCTCACGTATTTCCTCCAACACCAGACCATCACCAGCACTCTTGAACCAGCTTGCCAGAGCTTGATAATCTGTAAACTCCCACTATCAACTTGGTATCTACCTGAGGTGGAGAGGGTATAGAACTTTCACCAAATTCTCTAAGGTGGTGGTTCTCAACATGTGGTCCCCGGACAGCAGCATCAGCATCACTTGGGAATGTATTAGAAATGCAAATTCTCAGGCCCTGCCCAGATCTCCTGAATCAGAGACTCTGGGGATGAGGTCCACCCAAAGGTCTGTGTTTTCTGAAGTCTCGAGGGGATTCTGAAGCATGCTGAAGTTTGAGACCCACTGCTCTAAGGGGTCTGTGACCTCCAAAATGTTAAGAACCAGCATGTTCACTAGAAGGGTGAGCACACTCAGAAGGCCAAAGTGTTTCTTTTCTGGGGCTTCATGAGTTTTTTATAAGACTGACCCAATATAGGTCAGAGGTTCACTCTGCCTGTGGTATTTCTGCAAACATCTCATTGGATTACAGCCTTCACGTCCCCCAGGAAACAAGACCAAATCTGCCCACACTGACCTGCTGGTTTTTGTCAGGGGAGCAGTAGCTGTGATCCCCCTTCCTATCTGATCTGTTGACTCCCTGGTAAGGACCAGGGAAAGGGAATATTTCACCACTGTGGCTACCTCAGAAACCAGGACTTGTTTCCCCCAATTTTCTGCCTTCTTCACAGAAGCTCAAAGAAGGACAGGAAGAGTGCAGGCTGTGGTTACCTACAATTTCCACTGACTATGGTTAAGGTGATTCTGTAGAGACAGTCCCAGGTTTGGGGGTTGGAAGACCTCAGTTTGGGTCTGTTTCTCTCTTACTAGCCATGTGACCCTGGGCCTTAGCTTCTTCATCTGTAACATGGGGGTGGCAGGGTTCTTCGGGAGTTTGAGAAGATGTAAGTGAAAGCCCCTTATGAGAAAGCAGCCCCAGGTCACAGTCTGAATCCAGCTCTACTACGTGTCAGCTCTGCATGACTTCAAAATAGGGATATCAACCCATCTTCCATCTCAGAGGGTTGTTGTGAGGATTCAATGAGACAATATAAATAAAGGGCACAGCATACTTCCTAAACATGGTAAAAAAAATGAAATGTTTAGTAAGAGTAATAGTACTAGTAGAAGTAAAGCCTAGAGTATATCAGGTATCCTTAGTATAATTTTAGAGCACAAAAAGAAACAACTGATAACAATATAACAGTATGTACAGCAGAGTCAGATATTTTAACAACAAAAGAGATGCAAGCTACTGAGCTCATTAGTTTAATGTGAACAAGACAGAATATTCACCTTGCAGGAAATATTTCAAACGCAAAAAGTTAATGTATTCTAAACCCAAACAGTCTTAAACTCCTGTTTTGATCAGGAGGTCAGTTTCTCTGAATGTAGTTCTTCAGACAGAATAAAGATGATACTACTTAATATTCATGTAACAGTAAACACTCTTTTAACTAATTTCATATCCGATACCTCAGAGAAAAGATGATACAAGAAAATCAGCTCAAGTATAGGAAGGTTTTTTTTTTTTTTTTTTTAAGAATTTGACATGACCTTGTGCTAAAGAGGGTATAAAACCATCCTCACCTCCACAACCTGCATTTGCTGACTTGAATGATTCTATAACAACCCGTTGGCAACTAGTAAGTGGCTGAATTACATGAATTCTGATAAATCCTTCCTGATTAGTTGTTACCATACAGCCAAATGTTTTGGGTGATGACATTAATCTGTTTTGACAGATTTTGCTCTCTGAAGAGTAACAGATTCTCAGGGACGTTAAACTGACTTAACGAGAGCATAGAATAAAAGAGTTGGAAAGATTTGAACTGAAACTGCCTCTGACAGAGGTCTCTCTCCCCCAATATTAAACAAGTATTTTAAAAACATCACACTGCAGTGCTCTTTGGCAGTGCTAGAATCAAACAATCTCAGCAGACAGGCAGTTACTCTTATCTCTGATTCTTCACAAACAAAACTACTTTCCCAGAGAGACCCTACTACATTTTCCAAAGTGTGTTCCAATTCCCTGTAATCCCAGATGATGCTCAGACACCACAGTAAGCCCTAAACTTCCTAAACTCAAATGTTTTTAGCCATATAACTACTAAGCCATATGACCAGTGACACACACACACACACACACACACACACACACACACACCATGCTTAGAGAGAAACACTTACTTAGGCTATTTTGGTAGAGAAAAACAATCATTCATTCATCCAAAAGATACATTTATGAAGCACCTACTATGTGTAAAGCATATCATTCATTCACTCTCTTTGCAATATAAAAAACTGATATAGTTAACATGCTATAAATCAATCTTTTTAAAACGCACAATTCAGTGGTTTTTAGTGTGTTCACAAGGTTGTGCAACCATCACCACTATCTAATTCCAGCACATTTTCATCACCCCGAAAAGAAACCACACACCCATTAGCAATCACTCCCATTTCTCTCCCCTGACCCCAGTCCCTGGCACAAACTAATCTAATTTCTGTCCCTGTGTCATTCATTCATTCATTCATTACTATTTTTGAGCGCCTTCTCAGCACCAGGTGCTGTTTTAGGCATAAGGAGACAGATTGGTGAACAAAAACAGGCCACGAGTCTCCTCTAAATGGAGATTTTCTTCTAGTGACTACATTCATTTCACCAAATTAAAAGCAATATATATTTAGTGAGAAGAAAATACATGCAAGAAAATAGAATATTCTCGGTCTGATAAACAAAAAAGATAATCCAAACACACACACACCCCCCAAGCATGCACACCGTGAAAATATGCAAAACAGATTCAAACATTTTTTTCTATCAATGACTTTTTCTAGGAAATGGATGTGTGGAAATTTCCCCTTCTTTCTTCCTCCTGGTCCTCTGGGAGGGTTGCAAGGATCAAACCAAATAGCTTAACAGCAAGCAGCAGGAAGTGAAGCACAGCCTTGGCCATGGCCAAGTTGGACAGCTGGTTCCAGAACACACAGAGGTCTTTCCTCCTCTTGTGTCCATGTGCCTTACACCACAAACCACCATCTGAGCCCAGTCACTGGCTTGAGACCTCAAATAATAAGCTTCTGACAAAGGTAAGATTATCATCCAAAATAGCAGGTTCCAACCTTAATTTCGGAGCCCCACCCAGGCAATTAGACGTTTCTTTTTTTTTTTAGGCAGGACACAATGAAGCAACTTCACTTTTCATTTTTGAAGAATATGTTTAGGTTCTAGAAGTTCACTGTAACAGGATTTGCAGGATTTGACTTCCTGGATGTGGAATGTCCTGATCAGCTCACATTTCAAAATGTTTTGCTGAAGCTCAGACAATCACTGCTCCAAACTGAACAATCACTACCATTTCTATGATAATTTTGCTGTTATCCGTAAGAGAGTTGCTACTAACAAGTACATGCATATCACCGTATCTTTCTAAATAAACACTTCCCAATTGTGTAAACTCAAACATAGACCTATAGTTAGGAGTAAGTGAAGAAACAGAATTAGTGATTAAACTGAGTCTGTGAAGCAACTTCTTTGTTTGGATCTAGTAAGACCATAAAGCCAAAGTGTTTTGTGTAACTTTAGTGACCTTCCAATTTATCATCCAAATGAGATACTTTTCAGAGTGAAAGGGGGCACCTTTAATAAGCTGAGACAGGAGACACAAGCCTGGATAGTGCCAGACAACTGGGGAGAGACGTATGGCCACCCTGTGTATGGGCATCACGCCACATCCTAACAGAGAACCACCTCCCCAGTCCTGCCCTGGAGCCTAAAATCTGGAAGGGGAGATCAGATACTCTATATTACATAGCAGAAAATGCTAATTATTATGAAGATATAATCTCTTATGATTCCTCTTTAATGTTTCTCGAATAGGCTAAAGTCTTCCTGAATACGAAAACTGTTTTAAAACAAGTCTTGCAATGCTGTACAAGGGAATTTATAATGAGGACAGGTCCAAAATAAATGAGTGATGAGTATAATTCAGAAGAAGGTTATAGGTCGACATTCCTGCATGTGTGTATACGTGTGTGCACAAACACGTGTACACGTGGGTAAGTGGAGAGGCATGGCAAGGAAAAAGAAGTCAGTGTAAACGTTTTCTTCTAAAATAATTAATGAGAAATACTTACAATCATGACAACCCAGTCATAACTAACATAAAAACAATAGCTCACAACTCCAGAACAGAACACAGCTTGATTTGGGGGTAAAAACAATAGCTACAGCCTTTCCTCATAGCCCTTTTCTTATTTTTCTGATAAATCAAGGATATAACTAGTTCCTGCTAAACTGTTCATATTTCCAAAGGATTTTACCTGTAGAGACACTTTCTCTGAAACAACATTTCTGCACTTGACCTCCTTTACAATAAAAAAAATATCTCAGGCCCCCCTTGGGCTAACTAAAAAAATATATATTTTTATATTTATATTACAAAGCTATAAATTCCTTATGTTTTAAGCTCTTACATAGCTATAAAATCAGAACAAATTTATAACTGATAATACAAACAAACCCACAAGACCAATAAAATCCAAATGAATCACGTTCATCAATCTGATATGTAATATACTGTTGAAATTAGATTTCCACACTGTGGCCTGGTTCTTTCAAGTTTGACCTCCTTTTTCTATTGTATATGATGTGATGACTCAGTTGTCTAACCACTTTTTCCTATTCAGGCTCTACATGCAGCTTCCATTGTCACAAACACTGCCTCATATTGTCATCTGGCCTTGTCTTGGTTGGAAGGCATCATCTGTAATCATATTCACTTCTGTCCTTTGAGCCACTATTAAAGGAAAACCACTTGATGACAGAGCATGAGGAACACATGTCATTGTGGGCACTGAGACCTTGCAGCAGCATTTAGTTTCAAGGTGGTCATCCACACAATCCAGGACAAGCTGCCATTGAATTTGTTTTTAAATTATCATCAAAATGAATTTCATTACAATTGGAAGCTCCGTGTGCTCAGGGATCAGGGTCTGCTTTTTTGACTGTGGTGTTCCCAGCACTTAGCAGAATACCTAGCACAAGCTATTAGAGAAATGCAAATCAAAACTACAATGGGGTATCACCTTGCACCAGTCAGAATGGCCATCATTAAAAAGGTCTACAAATTACAAATGCTGGAGAGGATGTGGAGAAAAGGGAACCCTCCTATGCTGTTGCTGGGAATGTAAGTTGGTGCAGCCACTGTGGAAAACAGTATGGAGGGTCCTCAAAAAGCTAAAAATAGAGTTGCCATATGATCCAGCAATCCCACTCATGGGCATATCCAGACAAAACTGTAATTTAAAGAGATACATGCACCCCTATGTTCATAGCAGCACTTCACAATAGCCAAGACATGGAAACAACCTTAATGTCCATGGACAGATGAATGGATAAAGAAGATGTGGTACATATATACAGTGAAATACTACTCGGGCATAAAAAAGAACAAAATAATGCCATTTGCAGCAACGTGGATGCAAATAGAGATTATCATACTAAGTGAAGTAAGTCAGAAAGAGAAAGACAAATACCATATGATATCACTTATATGTGGAATCTAAAATATAACACAAATGAACTTATCTATGGAACAGAAATGGAGTCACAGAGAG
This sequence comes from Lagenorhynchus albirostris, assembly GCF_949774975.1. Lineage (NCBI taxonomy): Eukaryota > Metazoa > Chordata > Mammalia > Artiodactyla > Delphinidae > Lagenorhynchus > Lagenorhynchus albirostris. The sequence goes on along the minus strand of NC_083101.1, from coordinate 49,732,396 downwards.
AACAGACTTGTGGTTGCTGAGGAGGGGGTTGAGGGAGGGATGGAGTGGGAGTTTGGGATTAGCAGGTACAAACTATTATATATAGGATGGATAAACAAGTTCCTACTGTACAGCACAGGGAAATATATTCAATATCCTGTGATAAACCATAATGGAAAAGAATATTTTTAAAAAGTGTTTATATATGTACAACTGAATCACACTGCTGTACAGCAGAAATTAACACAACATTGTAAATCAACTATACTTCAATAAAAAAATTTTTAAAAAAGAATACCTAGCACATAGCTAGCACTCTCTATATACTTATTCAGTGAATGAATGATTGAGTGAATGAATGGAAAATTCTCAAAAAGAATTCACAAAACCATAGGAAATATCCATAGTCCTCAGTCTCCTAGAATCTGAAGAAAATAGACAAAGAGTCCTGCCAACAGGCTTAACAACTGTAAATATACACAAAAGAACCCACACATATATGCACTAGAGTTTATAGCCAACACTCTGAAAAAAAGGATTGGTATGCAAGCAAATGGATTGGTCTTTCTCTAGAATATCAGTGCAGCAAAGAGGGCTCCTTGCCCTCTGTCCATTAGCAGACACTTGGTTTTTTTTTAGGTACGCGGGCCTCTCACTGTCGTGGCCTCTCCCGTTGCGGAGCACAGGCTCCTGACGCGCAGGCTCAGCGGCCATGGCTTACGGGCCCAGCTGCTCCGCGGCATGTGGGATCTTCCCGGACCGGGGCACGAACCCGTGTCCCCTGCATCGGCAGGCGGACTCTCAACCACTGCGCCACCAGGGAAGCCCCAGACACTTGCTTTTGATTAAAAAAAAACCCAGTACTAGCGAATGTTGGTTTAATGGAGCAGGGAGAGGAGAAGAGGGGAAGAGGCGGGACCTAGAGTGTATTATGGCAGTGCCCACCGCAGGCCAGCAGGCACTGTGATAGGGACTTGCTCTCCTTCATTTAGTGTAAACTTCACAAGAACTCTATCAGTTAGGCTTTACTGTCATAGAAGTTAAACAATGTTCTCATAGGAGGTAAGTGGGAAGTTGGTTTTGAACCCAAGTCTGTCCAATTATAGTCCTTCCTCTGTTCTCAGGCCATGTTGCTTCCTAAAAGAAGTGAAACAAGGTGATGAGGGAGCAAGATGGCAAGTGGTAAAAAATGTAGATGAAGAGATTTCCTGTTCTGATGGGAAATGGATAAGTTAAAAATGATACTGCTCCATTTCTTTCTAAGAAACACAGTAGAAGTTCTTTAAAAGAAACCCCTCATGGGCTTCCCTGGTGCTGCAGTAGTTGGGAGTCCGCCTGCCAATGTAGGGGACACGGGTTCGTGTTCCGGTCCGGGAGGATCCCACATGCCGCGGAGCGGCTGGGCCCGTGAGCCATGGCCGCTGAGCCTGCGCGTCCGGAGCCTGTGCTCCGCAACGGGAGAGGCCACAACAGTGAGAGGCCCGCGTACCGCCAAAAAAAAAATGAGTTCCGCCTTTAGTTGATTCTGTGATCATCTCCTTCGGAGTGAAAAAAGAAAAGTGGCAGCAGCATCCACAGTTACTTCTAGAACTGGTGAATGGGCACATTTATAGTTTTAATTCAAGCTTCCTCTAACCTAAGCTTTACCCTATGTGCTTTGAATAATACACTGTAGTACTCATCTCTAAATAAAAGCACATATTTTTCTTTTCTTCTGTTTCCCCAAAGTATTTTGTGATAACTTTTGACTTACTAAAGTAAAACATTAATGGGACAAAAACAGGTCTCCTTGTGCCAACCAATAGAGCATGGAAAGCAGTACTAACCAGAGGTTAGAGCTGTGCCTCCAGATGCAGACCACTTGGGTTGGAATCTCAGTGTTGTCTCTTACTGACAAAAATCTTTTTAATTACCGTGATGAAAACTGTTGGCTGCAAACTCAGTAGTAAGAAATAGAAATGTTTGTTCTTTGCTCAAAAAGATAAAAAGTTTTGTGAAGATGGAATTATGAAGATGCCTGAAAAATGGAAGAAGGTAATGGAACAAAATGGTGAATATGTTGTTCAATAAAGGTCTTGGTGAAAATTAAATAAAAAAAAAAAAAAGAAATGTTTACCTAGGTGGAAACTGCTACAGTGGTGAATTAGTACACCCACACAAGATCAGGTACATCTTAATCAATCCTATTTCCTCTTTTATTTTTTAATTGAAAGGATTTTTTAAAATCTATACCATCATTAAATTACTCAAAAGGAAGTGGGGGGAGGGTAGGTGGATCAGAGAGCAGAAGTATAACCAATACTCACAGCTAACTTCAGAATATCAAAAGGGCTAAAACGAAAATGCAGTGAGGAAGAATAATGACACCTTGGTAAGGGATCATGGCCCATTACATGCACACATCTTCTTTAAGGCACTAGCCTCCATAAGAACAGTATTTCCAACATACTACAACATACAAAGGGAAAAGAGGTCACAAAGGAATATCTAAATACCATTATCTTCAAGAGGTCCCCTTTGGTTTTCTCCTCCTTAGACGCAGTGATACAGACCCAGTAGATAATTACATGCAATTACCTAAAGCAAACTGAATTAAAGAGCACCCATGCTGAGAACTTAGGTTTAGGTCATATACCCATCAGGTATCCTTTCCCAACTTTGAGCCCTAATTATGCAATGTTTCCATCACCCTCTGTCCCTCCTCTAAAGATGTGGCTTTTTTCCACCCTTGTGCCACTGTGTTAGCTTTAATATTTTCTAGACATAATCTAATAACAACCACTAATATTTAATTAGCCCTTCTTATGTGCAAGTAGGTGATGCCCACTGTGGTATGGGATCTGCTTTTCATCTGAAACATCATTTTAACCTATAAACATGTACTGTATGTGTGACAAACTAGGCTAGGCACTGAAATGAACATAAAAGAAACCAGATGTCAATTCTATTCCTTAATGCAACGTTTTTAAAAATGCTTACACTTATTCCTTGCTGAACATTATACTGGGAAGTGGGAAAAAGAAATGATGTTGAATAAAAGTAATGACAATTCATGTCTTGGAGGGTTCATCTTCTAGTGGTTGACTTATTTCCTGTCTGTAGAGAGCCTAAAGCCAGATGGAGAAGACACACACTACCAAGATGGCATAGTGTAGAAACTGACTGAGCAATTATATTTATACTGGATAACCAATGATGGAATCTCAGCTAGTGAGTATGTATGTATTCCGCCTACATGTGGTCATTACCATCATCAACAAATATTTATTGACTATTCCCTATACACCCAACCCCACTTTAAGAGCCAGAAATATGGTTTAATAATAAATTTACCCCAGGTCATGATGCATGTTTGCTGTAGGCTTGGGAAATTGTTGAGAATATGGGAAGAAGTGGGGATTATACCTCCACTCTCCCCAAAACTGTATCCACCCCTAGTGCTAGGTCATGCAACTTTTAACACCAAATATTTGGGACTTATACCTCTTTTTTTAACTGTGGTAAGACAGATATAATATAAAATTTATCATTTTAACCATTTTGGGGGTGTAGAATTCAGTGGCATTAAGTACATTCACATTACCGTGAAACTATACTTCCCTTTAAATCCTGCTTTATTGCCAATGAGAAGATCAAATCTGGGTGTTTCTTGATATACTTAAACAGGCAATGCTAAAGCTCCAGCATCTCAATGTTTTATTGATACTATCCAATATAAACACACACACACACACACACACACACACACACACACACACACACACACACACACATACACCCTAGGTAGAGCAAAACAGGAGCAGCAACTACATTTTTTTAAATGTCAACTTTAATTGCTTGGTAACGCCTGCTGGAATGTGTGGGAGGTGGAATGGCAGCATGGATGCTCCAGATTTGTCATCCTTGGACTAGTCACTTTAGTGCAGGTTCAGAGCAACGGAACAGAGCTCAGACTCTGACAAGCACACAGCCATGGACAACAGCTTCGTGCAGCACCCGCATGACTTCTCAGACTCTCCGACCACTGCAGATATAAGCAGCTGGGCTGGCACCAGCTCTTTTCTAGGAACCACTCAGTTTCTCTTGATTCAGTTTAATTCGCTCAACGTTTAGCGTATCCTTGCTATGTGCAAGAGACACTGTTCCAGATGCTGCAATGACTAAATGAAAAGTAGGATAAGTTCCAATCCCCTAAAGCTTACAGTGTGGAGGGAGGTCAAGGCAGGTACTAGAATAACTATTATGTGAGGAAGGATATGGTACTTTCCACAGAGAGACAAACAGAAGTGGAGGTATAAGGAAGTCAAGGGCACTTGTTACATTCAACTGAGATTGATCTGGGCTAAAAAAGATCAGAGGGTTGTGACAGAGAGGATCAGACAGGGGTGAGAGGTAGGGCAGACCCAGGTAGAAGGAGAAGTGTGATCTATGGCTCAGGGCAGAAAAGGACCTAGGCTGAAGGCAGATTCACTAACACAAAGACAGGCGAGGTCTCAAGTGTCATAAGAAATTCTTAGCAAATATTTTAGCCTTTATTTTTAAAGATATATAGAGGAAAGGTACAAACATGTTGGATCCAGAAAGATCTGGGTTCAAATCCTAACTTGCCACCTATTAGACTTATGTGGGGGACCTCAGGTAAGTCTCTCAACTTCTCTGAATGTCACACCTACAAAATAGGGACAATAATGTCTACCTCGATGGACTGTGTGAAAGTTAACTGAGATGCAGTTTGTAGAGCAGCGAGCAAAGCATTCAGCATGCCGCAGGTACTAATACAGTTTGGTTCCCTTTTATTTAAAGGGCTTCTGAGGACTGCACTGGACCACAAAACTACATGGGTCAATATTTATTGAAATAAGCACAGTATTGTTGTTTTGAGGCAATTCAAAAGGAATTTAAGTCTTAGTTCCCACTCTCAAGGAATTCATCCAGTGGTGAACAAAAAGAAATGTATATCTTCAAGAGCCATAAGAAAAGAAATTACATTCATAGAATGGAACCCATAATATGAACATTACTTTAGAAACATACTCTCTGAGTGATTACACAACAATCGTTTGTGAAGGCTGAGAGCACCGGTGAAGCTACTGGAGAGATCTCCGTAAATCAGGGAAGGAGATATGAGACTCATAAATACTACACTCATAAATACTACAAACACATTTGCTATTTTATCCCTACTGTTTACTAGTTGCGTGACCTTACAGAAATTGCTTAAATTCTCTGAATCTCTCCTTTGTCAACCATGAAGAGCAGATTGCATTCTCTCCTGTCTATCTCAATGGGTGTTGTGAGACTCAAAATAATGTATGTGGACAGGCCCTGCCAACCGCCAAGAGCCACATAAAGACAAGTCATCTTTATTACCATCACGTCAAAGAGCACAACAAAATCTCTCAGTTATTAAAATACAGGCCCCCTCCCTGTGCTTAGATTCGGACAAACAGAAAAACCAAGATGAAATTTTACCTGCTTATAAAACAAAACCTGCTTTATGAGAAAGTTTGAACCTGACACTCACTCATTTCTTAAATTCTGGTTTTAATAGACGTTTCCTGACCTAATTATTCACATTGACAGAGGTACTTGGGCTGCCCCTGCATGTGCAACACACACACACACACACACACACACACACACACTCTATGTTCTGCTTGATGACGTAAACAGCAAATTTTCCATTCCTTGTTTGTACAGCCAACAAAATTCTCTGACAAAAATAAAAATTCTTACTCTGGCTTTCTCTGTAAAAAGTTGCCTGAAATCTCTCAACTACTGGAAAAATAAAAAGTTTCCCAACACTCAAAAACAGGCAATTAAAACTGAACTGAAAAGAGTCTTCCTTTGACGGCTCTGTTTGTCTTCTGGAAAACTAGGTCCCAGTTACCAGCATTGCCTCTCCCTCTTTTGCCCCAAATTAGATCTGGAAGTTAGTACTGGGGGCTTGCAACTTCTCCTGAGGATGGTCTAGTGGGTTTTAAAAAAAATTATTCTGTAAGCCAGGGCAAAGCCTGGCATAAATGCCAGTCCCTCTTTCCCCTGCAAAGTCCTCAGGAAGAACACGAGAGGCCGTAGGGTACATGCTAAGCTGAGGAAATGGGTAAGATGGAGAGACTGTCCCCAGAGACTGCAGGGAGGCGACACACCACGTCTTCCTTCTGTGGCTGGTCAGGAGGAGCCCCACGGGTCAGAGAGCAGCCACAGGGCCCTGTCCTGGCCCTTGACCCACTCACTCTGTCTCTGCATGGAAAGGCCCGGGTAAGAGGTTAAAGGAGGCAGGCTCAGGCCAGTCTGGCCACACCTGTGTTGTACACAGATGAACAATAATGAGGTTCCGGAAAGGAAGAGGTGGCTGGAACAGCACAGGGCGCAGGTGGCAGAAGGAGGCAGTGCTGCTGGGGATGAATGTGTGAGCTGGGCTTGTATCCGAGTGCTGCTTGTACTGACAGAGATGTAGGGCAAAATATATAACCTCTCAGTGCGTCAGTCTCCTGACCTGTAAAATGGGGATGGGTTGGACTTTTGTTAAGGATGAGCATTCACCAAATGGTAGTTGTAATTACCAGCGAGGTGAGCTTAACTACAGATACTGAAACATTAAAGGTGCTGACAGCCTGGTGAGCTGGTTGTCTTGATGCAGGTGGGATTTCCTTCAAGTACTAACTCCGCAGGTATTAATTCGCAGAGGATTACACAAAATAATTAAGTTAAATGTAGGACGTCAACACAGTTTCATCTAACATGATCTTGTTGTCTGGTACTTCAACACCCTGAAATTCCCTTCTGAAAGGTTACCAACGAGGTCCTAGTTTTCCATTTATTTGACACTGTACCACTCGATACTAGTTATCTTTCCTTCATTTGAGAAAATCTGTGTTCTCTTGGTTTTCTGAAACTGCAGCCCCCTGGTTCTCCTGTTACTTCTTTGACTGCTCCTTTGCCCTGAGTCAGCTCCCTGTTCATCTGGACCAGAAGGGAGGCAACCCTCATGGTGGCTGTTCTCTTTCGCTTTCTCAGCACTCTGTATCCCACTTTTCACCTATGTCATCCACGTCTCCTCTAGTATTTCCCCCACTCTGCTCTTCTACCCGTGTCTCCGCTTCAGAGAGTGAGACCCAACTTTTCCCAATATCCATGATACACCTCAAACTCAATTTGCCAAACAGATCTTTCCCTGCCAAACCCATGGCCCCTCCACCACCCTGTCTTGAGTAGTACCCGACCATCCTTCCAATCAACCAGCCTAGAAACCCAAAGTAAAAGCAGACAAGCCAGTGACAAACTCTCATCCATGGAGAGTCTGTATAGCACAGCAGCTCGCTATATCACGCTTGAGTAGGCTGCTCAGGTTCAAGTCCTGGCCCCACTACTAATTAGCTGGAGGAAGTTATTTATTCTGTGTCTCAGTTTCCACATCTATAAAATAGGTATCACAATAGTCCCACAATATAGAGTGGTTATGAGGATCAAATGAGCGCATATATATATCTTAGAAAAGCACCTGGCACCAGCACTAAGCGAGTATTGGCCATGATTACAACTGTGCTTCATGAATATAACAGGAAAACAGGAGTGAGTCAGGCTCAGCAGGCTTTGTAGGCAAATGTTTTGTGATCTTTAATCTACTTTCTACTAATGAATAAACCATGGCATTTGGCAGAAACGAAGCAATTAATTGGAACCCTATGTTGGCTATGATTAGCAATAAACCACGTCCTACTGTCCCGAATGGCAACCTGATAAACAGGATAGGTGTTTCCTCCTGGTCCATCCAAGCCAGAGGGTTCTGAAAGATCACCTGATGCAGTAGGCACCCAACCTGATGAGTACCCAAAACACCCCAAGAGCTTTTTTAAAAACGTAGATTCCCAGGGCCCAGACTCTGAGATTCTGTTTTAATAGGTCTGGGACGGGTCCCAGGAATATGGGATGCCATCCACGTTTGGGATCCACTGATTCAATCCATTATCTTTCTGTCAATGATGATGAAACTAAGACTGAGCAGAATCAGCTCACCTCCCCTAAGTTTCAGAATCACTAAGAGGCAGAGCAAGGCTCACACATGGCACACATGTCTCCTCCAGAAAACCATCTCTAGAAAGTGAAACAAAGAAATGAATCATACACTGAGGCTTAATCTCCAAAGGTGATTAAACATGAGCACGTCTGTGTCGAGGTCATTACGAGAACAGGGAGGTTCTGGCTACGTTTCGTGGGTTCTTCCATTTGCAGAGACAAATGCCACTGACAGATGTTTCTGGCCTGTGAAGTCATTCAGTACCAATAGCATTTAAGGCCAGTGCAATGAAACAAACACCTGTTTTTATACCTTTTTACACCAAGAAGCCTTTTGGGATCTTCTTGAGATTACATATTCTTCTGTATGTCCCAGAACAGCTTATCCAGAGTCCAGGAACTAAATTCCTGCCCAAGCTAAAGACATCTCCCTGGAGGTGTCAGTAAGGATGGGGAATATGATTTCCCAACCACTCACAACGAACCCCTCTAACGTTTGGAGAGCAGCTCACGGTCAGCTGTAGTTTTGGCAATCACAGCCCATAGAAACGGCACGTGTTGCCTTTGTGATTTGCACAGGCAGCAACAGAATCTGCAACAATGACCTCATGACTCTAGTGTCTACACCCTTGGCAGAGCCAGGGGTCATTGCCAAAGATGCTCTAAGGGGGTCCCACTAGAAAGAGAAGACCCAAGCTTCATCCTTAAATGCCCAGGGTCTGACATGATCTTTGGCTCAAACAGCTAAGTTGTACTTGAAAAGTCTGGGAACCAGCAAGTTCAAGAGAGGCTCATAGGCACCCTGCCCTAAAAACCTAGATTAACAATCTATAGTTGTTTTGAAATGTGCAGCTGGTAGGTCAGCGCTGTACCCATACCTGACCTGAGATTGCAACAGAATAGGTGACATGAGGGTGATTCTACAAGTTCAGTTCTCCTTTATTCCTACATGCTTCCTCCACTGCTCCAATAGATTTTCTTTTCTTTCTTTTTCCTTTTTTTACTTAAGACTTGGTCTGTGTGTTACAAAGCAGAAATCCTAGGGAGGAGTGGTACTTTTAGCTTTTGCACATCCTCTTCTCAGAGGGAGTTTGATAAAAGAAAGAGGTAAGTAAGCTTGATGGCTCCAAGGGAAGAACAAGATTTGGAGCAGGAGGTAGATGGGTCACAGAAAATCTTCCCCAAACTCGATTTTGCCAAGGGGTGACGTGACTAGACCTGTTAATTGCTCTTAATTTTTACCACATATAAAACTCGGCTGGGCCACGGTGCTTGACGAATGCAGATTCTAGACTCCAAAACTAGAAAATCTGATTCAGGTTTGGGGTGGGGCCCAAACCTGTGCTCTTACAGGCTCCCTGGCCATTTGAACACAGCCCAACCCCCTGCACAACGTGAGCAACAGAACTGGTGGACAGTTGTGCTGTTTCTAGCTTTGTGACTTTGAGTAGGTCACCTTAATGTGTCTGATTTTCCCTTTGTGTGTTGTAATACCTCTCTCATGTGGATATGTTGAGAATTATACAAGGTAGGTGTGAATGTATTTTTAGAAATGTAAAGCAACATAAAATGTGAAACATAAATTATCATAATCCTTTTTTTTCATTTACTCATTTGTAACCCGTATTTAGAACATGCTGGCAAACTGCTTCTGAGGGATTCTGGATTCAAAACTTAAAGTTCCTGGAGGCCCAAATTAGAATACTGTGTAGTCTGAGCCAGTTTCTGGTGAAAATCAAATGGTCTCTAAATTTAATAAAGAGCAGCATGAATTTATGATACATTGAATTTTACAGGAGTACCCATACTGTGTAAGATCAGCATAGGGGTGGATGGGGGGTGCTTCAGATGAAAACATCCCACATGCTTACAGAGCATATAATTCTCATTCTTACCGTACCAAACAATTTTTCAGAACTGGGCCAAGATCCCAAATGAAAAACACGTTCAATTTTGAAACAATTTTTATAGTTCAAATAATTTCTTTAATTCTCCTCTCTTATTAATTATTAAGGAAAGTACCCACAAAATAGCATTTTTCTTTGCGAGTAGGAGAGTCTGTGTTCAGTTCCTGCTGCTGTCCTGTGGGCAGTTGAATAGGGCTGCCCCTCCCCCTCCCCACAGAGCTCAGGTGAGGTGCCCAGCAGGTAAAAGACCTGGTTTTACATTCTCATCCAAGTCAGACCTTCCACCTTCAGTGGAAAGTGAAACTTGTTCTGAATTCTAGAGGGCAACACACCGAAGTCAAATTTCCAAGAAATTACATAAATCTTCGCAACAAAGTTCATAGGGTGTGCCCAAAACTTTGTTCTTGAGTGAGGGTTTGAAAACCAGGCATGGTTTATCGTTTAAGTTTTCATAAATACAGAGAAATCCAGATGTGAAGTTGAGTTTAAATAGATGTCAACAGTAAGTTTAAAATGCTTTAAATTCTTTCTCCACTGTCAAAATGGGACATATTTTTCCAGGTTTTTCTTCTTTTTTTTCAAAGGGAAAAATAGGTCATGGCCAGCCTTTGTTACAGATACGTAATTGCTGACAACCAAACCACAGCAATAGTCTCCCAAGAGTATGGAGGCCTCTTGTCTCCATACTGCCTTCGTGGAGCTTACATTCCAGGAATCTTTGGGCTCTATCTGTGTGTAATATAAATTCAAACTCCTTTCCCTACCATACAGGGCTCTGTACAACATGACCCCGACACTGGGCCACCTTTCCCTTTCCTAGCGCGCTCTAGCCCACAAGGGCTTTCTCTCCGGCCTTAAACACACCAGGCTTACACCAGCTGTCCCTTCCGCCTGGAATGCTTTCTCCCCTCATCTTTCCCGGACTGCTCCTTTTTGACATGGGGATCTCCATTTACAGTCTGTATTTCTCACTGAGACCTTCCCTGAGTCTGATCACTCTTCATCACGAGGCCCTATTTAATTCTTTGCATAGGACTTATCTCCAGCTGATATTCCTCTTGAACACTTATATTTTTGCTAATTGTCTTCTTCCTCAAATGGAATGTAAGCTCCATAAAACAGGGATCTTGTCTGAATTGACCACTGTGGTATCCCCAGTGCCTAGAACCTTCCCTGGCACATAGTCAGCCCATCAATATTTACTGGACATGTGAATAGGGGAAACAGTGAGGTTGCATTAACTGGGTTTAGAGATATGTCACCCATAGACCCAAACAGTTTAAACTTCTGTTCTCTTCTGGAGCTAATTTAGTTAAAACATAATTCAAACGTTTCATTTGTTTTTTTATAAAACTTAACGTTAACCATATTATTATTAGAGAAGTGCTACTAATGTCTGAAACATATCCCAACGACTATAAGAGGTTTTGACTCAGTGCATGACCATGAACTTGAACATATAAGACAGCAACATATGTCACCAGGCTTCAGTTTCATCACTGCCTAAATTACTCTCTGGGAATAAATTCAGAAGATTAATTCTTAAGCACATTATTGGCACAGTATATCCAGTGCTATCCTGATCATCTGAAAAGGTTTTATCTGAGTTATTTGGTAAGGGGATTAACTTGGATACTGGGGGAAACTCAAACATTAACTACCATTTAAATATCATTCTAAGTCTAGAAAAAACAATTTGTTAAGTACAGGTTATGTCAAATTTTTGTTCAAGCCTTTAAATGAATTTGCTCTTTTTCTAGGCCCAATTGGTAGATTCTAAATATAGTTCACAAGCTTATAAGGTCAGTGAGGAGCAACATGCATACTGGTGATGTGTGTGGCTACGCTGAGGATGAATTGATCTTCAGCCATAGGCATCTACCAAAAAGTGAAGAGCAGCCATATTGGCTCATTTCTTGGCCACAGAGGTCTTTCTACTGCACAGGAGTAAACTGGTTTTGGACAAACATGCATTAGGAGTTGTTAGTACTTTAAAAGGATAATATAAAAACCAACAGTGGTGATCCAATAAATCAAATTCAAATCAGTATTTCTCCATTTTGATATGTTACCACACTTCCCATTAAGGATTAAGAGTCACAAATTTTTATGATAATACACAAGACAGTAAGAAAGTGCTGTAAGCTACACTGCATAAATCAGCATGTCCTCAAAAATGTGGAACAGGAAAAATGAAATGTGCTGCCCTCTTTATCTGTCAACCAATTTCTGAGACCTTTGGCTGTTTATATAAATTTACTCTTTGAGACATGGACAAACCTCCTTGAGAGAATGGAATAGGGACATAAGCTTCTAAAGCCTAAGAAAGAAATATGATTTTCTGTTCATGTCCTAAGGCATACCAATATTCATAAAAGCCAATGGCATCTCTTCTCATATTTATTTACCCACTAACGCCAGCCATTAAGTCCTCAAAGTTTATAATCCTGAGGCCAGTGGGAGAAAAGCAGCACTTGGGGGGAAAAAAAACTTGGATAAATTCAGAAGTATTATTTTAAATAATGCTTTTGCTTTTTCAGATTTCTACCTCACTAATTCTGGCTGTCAGTGCTTAAAAGTGCCTTCTAGTCACTATTCAAATCCTTCCATGCAACGGTACACACAGCTGACCTATTCTTTATTCTGAATAAAGCTAAACCACTCTGTGGGCATTTCTTAAAGCACTGCAAGAGCAAGTTATTAGTAAGAATGTAAACAGAAACACACTACATCATATTTACCACAAATATGAACACTCTCAATGTGAGAGAGAATTTTTAAAATATCGCAAAATCACTATGCTTTTTAAACTGTGAAGAGTCCCTTTTTGTTTGGGTTTGGTTTAGGTTTTTTTCATTATCAAATAACACCATTTTTAGATTCATTATAGTTCAATGCAGTTAGAGTCACCCTAGGGTTTTTATTTTTCCTTCTCTCTCCCTCTCTCTCAGTCAGTGTGGAAAACAGCTCTCTTCCGTTAACTAGATCTCTGGGGAATAGATCCTTCCTTAACTGGCCTGCATGGGAGGGCAAACTTTCTAATTTTATAGCAAATACAAAATATTTGTGGGTGGGACATGCTCGTTGAGTTCATCTGGACCAGCTCCCAGCCTAACTGCAGAACTCCTTTGACAGCATGTGTGCTATCGGTGTCAATTCATTGTTATAACGCAAAGGACTTTCCCCAGTGACATAATGAGAAATCAAGTGGAAGTTGTGTTAATGCCACATGAAACACAGATGACGGTTACTCCAAAACTCTGGAGCCAAACTTCTCCTTCCTCAAAAGCAAGATCTTTGATTTCCTTCCATTATCCTCAATGACTCTCTCTCACCCCCAAAGTAACCAAGAGAGATCCCACAACACAGAAAGAAGCTTGAGAAAAGAACTTGAATTAGGCTCCCAACTAGAAAAAAATAAGGTCCAAATTCCTCCATTTTATGTTACCACTCACTTTAGCAAAAGCTATGTATGATGTGATGGCTAAAAGGCAAAAGCATCAGTGTGGGAATGAGGTACCTGACCCTAAAGTGACCCCAATGATGCTACTTCCTCCTGTTCATGCCTTTGTGTGATCCCCTCCCCTTGAGGGCAGGCATGACCTGTAGACTTGCTCCTAACCAACAGAACATAGCAAGGGCGACAGGATGTCACTCCCACAACTAATATATAGTGAGAGATTCTCCTTGTTGGCCTGATGAAGTCAGTTCCCATGTTGAGAAGTCCACATGGCAAAGAGCTGTGGGTGGACTACCGTTCAAAGCTAGTAAAGGCTGGGCCCTCAGTCTTACAGCCTCAAGGAAATAAATTCTACCAATGACCTGAGTGAGCGTGGAAGTGGATTCTTCCCTGGTCAAGCCTCCAGATGAGAACATAGCCTTGTGGACACCTTGAGTGCAGTCTTGTGAGTCTCTGAACAGAGGACCGAGCAAAGCTTTGCCCAGTCTCTTGACCGTGAGATAAGAAATGTGTGTTGTTTTAAGCTGCCAAGTTTGTGGTAACCAGTATGCAGAAACAGAAAACTAATTCACTGAGAGAAGAAATAAGTCCCTCTCTGCCCACCCTGCAAAGGAATCAGGGTCGTTCTAAGTCTGGCTACAGAGCTCTTTACTAACCCCCTTCCTGTGCAGATAATCCCAGGAAGAAACATTCAGACAGAGCTGGACAGAGCCAGCTGAGCGCCGTTATCAACTTTTCCAAAGGATACCTATTAGCTTCTTAGATGATCTGGGTCCTCCGACCGAAAGCTTATTAACCAGAGGAGCTTCTTAAGCAGACAATGAAAAATAACGGGTATAGTGACATGTTCTAAAATCTTGTTATACTATACAGGGAACTTCTAAGTAGCTTTACTTAAAATTCCTGGAAATGCAGAACAATGACATATAACCAGTTTGTCTTTGTCTGCCTATAGCTCATGTTTTTGCAAATAAGTTTCCATTAAATCTCTATACCTGTGAGTTCTTAGCATCGTTCTGGAATAAAAGTCAATTATAAAAGAAAGAATGCCTAATGTGGCCTTCTGCTTTGAAGGTATTTTTACAGGGCTGTAAAACTTCTTGTGCTAATCTCTACCTATGTTAACTCAATTACATTTCTTAGACTTTCAATAATTTCTTTATAGCTTTTGTATAGGATGACAAGTTCAAAAATTAATCACATAAGGTTGCTTATATAAAACTATGCAAAAGGTATCTTTAGAATATGTAGCTCCTATAATAAGTGGAGCATAAATGGAAAAATTACAGCTAACGTCTGAATTGAAATGAATTATAACTGTTAAATATATCCATTATATGTTCAGGATTCCTCTCCTCCACTTGTTCAATGTCAGTGTCAAATATTTGGTTAATGACAAGGTTATTTAGCTAATATTTAGGATATTTAGTTCTTAGTTGAATTTTTACTACACATTATAATTAGATAGCTGATGTTAATGTTAACCCAATTCCTGATATTAATCATGGTACATGATCCAGATTTAGATAACCTCTAAGAATCATTTTAGTGCTAATAGTTCATGATTAATCTTACTTTTTGGGTAATATTTATTCAGCATATGTATGTATTAAGAAGTAAAAACAGATATAATATCATCCATATAATGATGACAACAAGTTGCATTAAATGGAGCCAGAATTCATATTTTGTGTTACTGCAGATGTCGAAGTTCCAGAAATTTCCAGAGGGACAAAGCATGGCAAAGGTCTGAGAGTACAGGTTGAGAGTCTTAGTTCAGTTGTGCTCAAGGCAAATCAAGTCTCAAGTCTGGGAATTCAATCAAGTTAGGGAATGTAACCATCAGTCACTCAACAAATATTTATTGAACATCTGCTATATACTGGCACAGTTTTAGTGCTGGGGTTACAGCAACAAATAAGACTGACAAGGTCCCTGCTTGCATTCTAGTTGGGGGACAAAGAGTTAACAAGCAAGCCAACAACTGATCAAAGTAATTTCAGATAGTGGAAAGTTAATTCAAGTGAACATATTAGGGAGGTCCTACTCCTGGCCAGGCAGTGCTCTGCCACTAGAGATGCATCACTGAACAAAACAGACATAGCTTCCCACCCTCATGGAGATCACACTCTACCGGGGGAGAGAAAGAAAAACACATCATAATAAGTAGGTAATTTATGCACTGTGTTAAAAGGTGATATACGCTATGTTAAAAAGAGAGAGAGGGACTTCCCTGGTGGCGCAGCGGTTAAGAATCCACCTGCCAGTGCAGGAGACATGGGTCCAATCCCTGGTCCGGGAAGATCCTACACGCTGCGGAACAACTAAGCCCGTGCACCACAACTACTGAGCCTGTGCTCTAGAGCCCGCGAGGCACAACTACTGAAGCCCGCACGCCTAGAGCCTGTGCTCCACAACTAGAGAAGCCACCGCAATGAGAAGCCCGTGCACCGCATCGAAGAGTAGCCCCCGCTCGCTGCAACTAGAGAAAGCCTGTGTGCAGCAGCAAAGACCCAATGCAGCCAAAATATTAATTATTTTAAAAATATTAGGGCTTCCCTGGTGGCCCAGTGGTTGAGAGTCCGCCTGCCAATGCGGGGGACATGGGTTCGTGCCCCGGTCCGGGAAGATCCCACATGCCGCGGAGCGGCTGGGCCCATGAACCGTGGCCGCTGAGCCTGCGCGTCCGGAGCCTGTGCTCCGCAGCGGGAGAGGCCACAGGAGTGAGAGGCCCGCGTAGCAAAAAAAAAAAAAAAAATCTTAAAAAAAGAGAGAGAGAGAGAGAGAGGGAACAGGCTAAAGGTAATTAGAAGCGTGTATGTGGCGGGGCAGTGGGTCACAATTCTAATTGGGGCAGTCAGGGTAGGCACCACTAAGATGATGACTTCTGAGCAGACTTGAAGAGGAAATGTGCTACAAAGGAGGTAACACAGGGTTATGATGGAGTGACTGGAGAGAGGTGCAGGGGGCCACTTTAGATGAGTGGCCAGGGGAGTCCTTTCTGAGGATATGGCATTTTAGCTGAGACCTCTATGTCAAGGAGGAGCCAGACATACAAAGATCTGGGAGCTGAGCGTACCAGGGAGAGGGAACCACAAGTGCCAAGGTACTAAGGCAGGACTGGGTTTAGCATGGAGAAACAGAAAGAAAGTGAGAGTGACTGGGCCTAACAACCAAGGAGATGGGGCCAGGGATGTGGACAGGGGCCAGGTCATGTAGAATTAAGTTAAAAAGGTCCATTTTGATCCTCAGTTGTTCTCCCTCTCTGCTACATTATTATCCTCTCACGGTCTGTGGATCCTGTTCATCGGTTTCAAACATATTCTATTGATATCATCTCCTATCTCTCAAGAACCATCCCACTCTCCTGGCTACCACTCAATTTCTTCATCTCTCCCAGCCACATTTCTCCAAGGAAAAGTCCAGACATGCTGCCTCCACTTCCTGGCCCTCCCATTTCCTCTTCAGTTCTCACTCTAATTGGATCTGTCTCCTAACACTGCTCTTGCTGAAGTTGCCAATGCTCTCCACATGTCCAAATTCAAGGGACACTTGTCCTTAACTTATCTGTCTGTTGCCTTTGGCATAGGTGACCACGCTCTCTTTCTAGAAGTACTCTTCTCTCTCCATGACCGCACAGCCATCCTCATTTTCTCCTAAATCTCAGGCCTCTCCTCAGTTTCTCTTCTTGGGAATGACCCATAAATAAACACAGGTGTTCAGGTGGAAAAGTACTCAGGGGCTTTGGTCACATGAAAGCTTATTCATCAGCCTTGATGGCCTTGGCCTGGGGCAAGTGACTTAGTCTCTGAGAGACAGTATAGTGGAAAAGATGGAACTAGAGCAAGTGAGACCTGGACTTTCACTTCCTAACTGTGTGACCTTGGGCAAGAAACCATGTCCCCAGGACTCAGTCTTCTCACCTGTAAAATAGGGAGTTTAACAGCTGCCTTGCAGGGATATTATGATGATCAAATAATTTATCCTTCTCAAGTTCTCTGGCCAGTGCCTGGCACTCGGTAGATGCTATTCTGTTGGTACTGTCCTTCTGAGGCTCAAAAAGAGTACCTTCTGTCTGGATAACAGAGGAAAGAAAAATAACATAAAGGGGGGAGAGAGAAAATCCATCACTAAATTGTTCTAGGTGGCGGTCACAGCTACTGACCCACAAACAAATGAATTTTGCCCTTATAGACCTAAAATTCTCAAGTGTGGGAAGAGAATTCTAACATATAAAATCTCTTCCAATTACCAACTGGAAGCAAATAGTAATCATTACTGAACACTGCAGCCCCCTTCCCCCATCAGATGTATTCTACATACTTTGGCTTTAATGAGTAAGAGGCAGTACAGGGCAGGAGTGCAGCTCTCCACTTCCTAGCTCTGAGACTGGGCAGATACCTTAAGCTCCCTATGCTTCAGCTCTCTCAATAGTAATATGGGACTAACTACAGTATGTATCTCATAGGATTGTTTTGAAAATTAAACGAGTTAATATAGATGAAGTATTTAGAACACTACCTGGCACAAAGTAAGCTCCTAATAAATATTAAGATGAGAATGCTGATAACTACTATTTTTAGCCCAACTATTACTGGAATTCTCACTTCCAACCCACAGAGTGATCTGAAATCAGACATCTGAATTTCTTGTTCATATTTGTCATTTTTCTGAATAAGACAATCTACATTTGTATACATTCTAAGAAATAGATGTTGTTGGATACTCTCCCAATGGCCTCTCTGGATCTACTCTCTATCTGCTCTGTGTTCCAAAGCTGACCTGCCTCAATGGGCTTCCTTATCCTCTAGCTTCTGGTTAGATTCAACCAATGGGAGGTATAGGCAGGATAGGACAGAGGAAGGAAAGTGAGTTCTGGGTGTCTGCTCCTATAGCTCCCTCTCTGCTAAGTCACCTCTCCTCAAGGTCACAGCTCCTGCCAGGCTGCCCTCACTTACAGCTCCAGCTACTTTCTCCAGGGTTTGGTAATCCTCCTTCTCCTGGCCCCTTCAGGCCTAGAGGGTGGTGAAGGGGTAACGGCTCCCTGCTGTTGCAAGCCCCAGAATGTTTCACGATCTCGTTTTCCTTAATCCTGAACATAAGGTTTTAAATAGTCCCTTCAATAAATTACTTGATTGTTTCCTGCTGGGACCTAGCCCGACAAGTAAGTCAAGCTTAGTGACATATGGCCATGCAAAACCTGAAGGCAAGATAGCACCTTGAACATTTTAGATATGTGAAAAAACACAGTGGAGCCAGAAGGCTGAGACTCTCACGCAAAGCACGCCACTTCAGACTCTTGCCATCTGAGCTGGTAACTTAGAGCGCAAAGTGGGAGACCCCAGTCCTCTCAGCATTTACTCTCCTCGCTGACCTTCTGGTCAGGTAAATGTTATTTCCTCTGACAACCTGCAGGATAAGAGGACTTGCTGGTATACTATCTCTCAAATGATCAAAGTTTCCTCTCCATCCGCATTCAATCCACCGAGGCACTTGCTACCATGTCCTTGAGAACAACTTCAAATACAAGTTTCTCTAACGCTACCACACCTTATCCAAGCTGGCTTAGAGGAACAGGAGTTGAAAGATACTTCCTGGAGCTCTCCCTGTTAACAATCAAGTCAGCAGTAATACTGAATGCCCCAAGGCTTTAGCTCTTAATTATAACCACGAGCTTAATTTTAGAAGGTGACACCAGCAGCAGTTTTCAGCTTCACCATATGAATTAATCATGAGTTGCATCTTTAGGTCATACTCTATACGAGAAAATTACTCAATAAATGTTTGTGGGCTGCTTTAGTGATAAACCGTTGGCCCAAGTAAATAAAATGGGTAAAGTACGTTTCAATACTCTGAAGCAGCAGGCCCAGGCTAAGAGATGGTTCTAATATGGAGAATTTCTCATGCAGAGAAGCTGTGTTTGTCTTGTATAACACATTCTATCTGTTTAATGTGGACCCAAGAGCAAAATTGATATAAAGTATTAAGATCTTCAATATTGACATGATATTAAGAAAATCATGATTAATGAACATTAATGCTGAAACGACATTAGGAAAACTGGATAATGGGTCTAAAAATGGAGCTAAAGAAGAGGTATTTAACATAGGAAAAAGAGAGTCAGAACACATGAGATAAAGAAAGAAAATTCAGGAACATCAGGCCAACTGCACTGTCCAAGTGCAGCACATATTTTATAAATCATGACGTCACCATGAGTGCCTTCCTGCAAAATCCACAACTGAACAGCATTAGCAGCCTCTGAAAATGATGTTGTTTCTTCCAAAACACAGCACAACTGATGAGCTGTAATTTTATTGACTCAAGAGAGATGCTGCTGAAGAGCTGCGTACAAATCGGATTTTTGTACAGAGAATCGTATTTCAAATGCACTAGGGGATCTAGCTTTACGGAACAAACACTCAAGTGAATACTTTGTAAAGTGAATAATAAAGCCCTTGACTCTGGCACTCTCTTCATTTATGTGTATGAGATTTTAAAATAATTAATTAATTAATTAATTTATTTTTGGCTGCGTTGGGTCTTTGTTGTTGGGTGTGGGCTTTCTCTAGTTGTGGTGAACGGGAGGTACTCTTCGTTGCGGTGCGTGAGGTTCTCATCGCAGTGGCTTCTCTTTGTTGCAGAGCACGGGCTCTAAGGTGCACAGGCTTCAGTAGCTGTGACACCCAGGCTCAGTAGTTGTGGCTCACGGGCTCTAGAGCACAGGCTCAGTAGTTGTGGCACTCGGGCTTAGCTGCTCCGTGGCATGTGGGATCTTCCCAGAGCAAGGCTCGAATTCATGTCCGCTGCACTGGCAGGCGGATTCTTAACCACTGCGCCACCAGGGAAATCCTATGTGTATGAGATTAAACAGTTGGTTTGAGGGGTTTGGAGAAGATGGAGACGGAGTAAGACGCGGAGATCACCTTCCTCCCCACAGATACATCAGAAATACATATACACGTGGAACTGCTCCTATAGAACACCTACTGAACGCTGGCGGAAGACCTCAGACCTCCCCAAAGGCAGGAAACCTCCCCCCCCCCCCCACGTACCTGGGTAGGGCAAAAGAAAAAAGAAAAAACAAAGACAAAAGAATAGAGACGGGACCTGCACCAGTGGGAGAGAGCTGTGAAGGAGGAAAAGTTTCCACACACTAGGAAGCCCCTTCGCGGGCGGAGACTGCGGGTGGCGGAGGGGGGAAGCTTCAGAGCCACGGAGGATAGTGCAGCCACAGGGGTGCGGAGGGCAAAGCGGAGAGATTCCCGCACAGAGGATCGGTGCCGATCGGCACTCACCAGCCCGAGAGGCTTGTCTGCTCACCCCGGCGGGTCTGGGAGCTGAGGCTCGGGCTTCAGTCACAGCGCAGGGAGAGGACTGGGGTTGGCGGCGTGAACACAGCCTGCAGGGGGTTAGCGCACCACGGCTAGCCGGGAGGGAGTCCAAGGAAAAGTCTGGACCTGCCGAAGAGGCAGGAGACTTTTTCTTCCCTCTTTGTTTCCTGCTGCGCTAGGAGAGGGGATTAAGAACGCTGCTTAAAGGAGCTCCAGAGACGGGCGCGAGCCGCTGCTATCACAGCGGGCCCCACAGACGGGCATGAGACGCTAAGGCTGCTGCTGCCGCCACCAAGGGGCCTGTGTGCGAACACAGGTCACTATCCACACCTCCCCTCACGGGAGCCTGTGCGGCCCGCCACTGCCAGGTTCCTGGGATCCAGGGACAACTCCCTCGGGAGAACGCACGGCGAGCCTTAGGCTGGTGCAACGTCATGCCAGCCTCTGCCGCCACAGGCTCGCCCTGCATCCATACCCCTCCCTCCCCCAGGCCTGAGTGAGCCAGAGCCCCCGAAGCAGCTGCTCCTTTAACCCCGTCCTGTCCGAACGAAGAACAGACGCCCTCAAGCGACCTACACGCAGAGGCGGGTCCAAATCCAAAGCTGAACACCTGGAACTGTGCGAACAAGGAAGAGAAAGGGAAATTTCTCCCAGCAGCCTCAGGGGCAGCGGATTAAATCTCCACAATCAACCTGATGTACCCTGCATCTGTGGAGTACCTGAATAGACAACGAATCATCCCAAATTGAGGAGGTGGAGTTTGGGAGCAAGATAGATTATTTTTTTCCCCTTTTCCTCTTTTTGTGAGTGTGTATGTGTATGCTTCTGTGTGAGATCTTGTCTATATAGCTTTGCTTTCACCATTTGCCCTAGGGTTCTGACCGTCCGGTTTTTTTTTCTTTTTACTTCTTAAAATTTGTTTTCTTAATAATCATTTTTTATTTTAATAACTTTATTTTATTTTAACTTACTTTATTTTATTTTATCCTCTTGTTTTTCTTTCTTTCTATTTTTTCTCCCTTTTATTCTGAGCCGTGTGGATGAAAGACTCTTGGTTCCCCAGCCAGGCGTCAGGGCTGTGCCACTGAGGTGGGAGAGCCAAGTTCAGGACACTGGTCCACAAGAGACCTCCCAGCTCCACGTAATATCAAATGGCGAAAATCTCCCAGAGATCTCCATCTCAAAGCCAAGACCCAGCTCCACTCAACGACCAGCAAGCTACAGTGCTGGACACCCTATGCCAAACAACTAGCAAGACAGGAACACAACCCCACCCATTAGCAGAGAGGCTGCCTAAAATCATAATAAGGCTACAGACACCCCAAAACACACCACCAGATGTGGACCTGCCCACCAGAAAGACAAGATCCAGCCTCATCTACCAGAACACAGGCACTAGTCCCCTCCACCAGGAAACCTACACAACCCACTGAACCAACCTTAGCCGCTGGGGACAGACACCAAAAACAACGGGAACTACGAACCTGCAGCCTGTGAAAAGGAGACCCCAAACACAGTAAGATAAGCAAAATGAAAAGACAGAAAAACACACAGCAGATGAAGGAGCAAGATAAAAACCTACCAGACCTAACAAATGAAGAGGAAATAGGCAGTCTATCTGAAAAAGAATTCAGAATAATGATAGTAAAGATGATACAAAATCTTGGAAATAGAATAGAGAAACTGCAAGAAACATTTAACAAGGACCTAGAAGAACTAAAGAGGAAACAAGCAATGATGAGCAACACAATAAATGAAATTAAAAATACGCTAAGGGATCAATAGCAGAATAACTGAGGCAGAAGAACAGATAAGTGACCTGGAAGATAAAATAGTGGAAATAACTACTGCAAAGCAGAATAAAGAAAAAAAGAATGAAAAGAACTGAGGACAGTCTAAGAGACTTCTGGGACAACGTTAAATGCACCAACATTTGAATTATAGGGGTCCCAGAAGAAGAAGAGAAAAAGAAAGGGACTGAGAAAATATTTGAAGAGATTATAGTTGAAAACTTCCCTAATATGGGAAAGGAAATCGTTAATCAAGTCCAAGGAGCACAGAGAGTCCCATACAGGATAAATCCAAGGAGAAACACACCAAGACACATATTAATCAAGCTATAAAAAATTAAATACAAAGAAAACATATTAAAAGCAGCAAGGGAAAAACAACAAATAACACACAAGGGAATCCCCATAAGGTTAACAGCTGATCTTTCAGCAGAAACTCTGCAAGGCAGAAGGGAGTGGCAGGACATATTTAAAGTGATGAAGGAGAAAAACCTACAACAAAGATTACTCTACCCAGCAAGGATCTCATTCAGATTTGATGGAGAAATTAAAACCTTTACAGACAAGCAAAAGCTGAGAGAGTTCAGCACCACCAAACCAGCTTTACAACAAATGCTAAAGGAACTTCTCTAGGCAAGAAACACAAGAGAAGGAAAAGACCTACAATAACAAACACAAAACAATTCAGTAAATGGGAATAGGAACATATATATCGATAATTACCTTAAAAGTAAATGGATTAAATGCTCCCACCAAAAGACACAGACTGGCTGAATGGATACAAAAACAAGACCTGTATATATGCTGTCTACAAGTGACCCACATCAGACCTAGGGACACATACAGACTGAAAGTGAGGGGATGGAAGAAGATATTCCATGCAAATGGAAATCAGAAGAAAGCTGGAGTAGCAATTCTCATATTAGACAAAATAGACTTTAAAATAAAGAATATTACAACAGACAAAGAAGGACACTACTAATGATCAAGGGATCGATCCAAGAAGAAGATATAACAATTGTAAATATTTATGCACCCATAGGAGCACCTCAATACATAAGGCAAATACTAGCAGCCATAAAAGGGGAAATCGACAGTAACACGTTCATAGTAGGGGACTTTAACACCCCACTTTCACCAATGGACAGATCATCCAAAATCAAAATAAATAAGGAAACACAAGCTTTAAATGATATATGAAACAAGATGGACTTAATTGATATTTATAGGACATTCCATCCAAAAACAACACAATACACATTTTTCTCAAGTGCTCACGGAACATTCTCCAGGATAGATCATATCTTGGGTCACAAATCTAGCCTTGGTAAATTTAAGAAAATTGAAATTGTATCAAGTATCTTTTCCGACCACAACACTATGAGACTAGATATCAATTACAGGAAAAGATCTGTAAAAAATACAAACACATGGAGGCTAAACAATACACTACTTAATAACGAAGTGATCACTGAAAAAATCAAAGAGGAAATCAAAAAATACCTAGAAACAAACGACAATGGAGACACGACGACCCAAAACCTATGGGATGCAGCAAAAGCAGTTCTAAGAGGGAAGTGTATAGCAATACAATCCTACCTTAAAAACAGGAAACATCTCAAATAAACAACTTCACCTTGCACCTAAAGCAATTAGAGAAAGAAGAACAAAAACCCCCCCAAATTTAGCAGAAGGAAAGAAATCATAAAGATCAGATCAGAAATAAATGAAAAAGAAATGAAGGAAACAATAGCAAAGATCAATAAAACTAAAAGCTGGTTCTTTGAGAAGATAAACAAAATTGATAAACCATTAGCCAGACTCATCAAGAAAAAAAGGGAGAAGACTCAAATCAATACAATTAGAAATGAAAAAGGAGAAGTAACAACTGACACTGCAGAAATACAAAAGATCATGAGAGATTACTACAAGGAACTCTATGGCAATAAAATGGACAACCTGGAAGAAATGGACAAATTCTTAGAAATGCACAACCTGCCGAGACTGAACCAGGAAGAAATAGAAAATATGAACAGACCAATGACAAGCACTGAAATTGAAACTGTGATTAAAAATCTTCCAACAAACAAAAGCCCAGGACCAGATGGCTTCACAGGCGAATTCTGCCAACATTTAGAGAAGAGCTAACACCTATCGTTCTCAAACTCTTACAAAATATAGCATAGGCAGGAACACTCCCAAACTCATTCTATGAGGCCACCATCACCCTGATAACAAAACCAGACAAAGACGTCACAAAGAAAGAAAACTACAGGCCAATATCACTGATGAACACAGAAGCAAAAATCCTCAACTAAATACTAGCAAACAGAATCCAACAGCATATTAAAAGGATCATACATTATGACGAAGTGGGGTGTATCCCAGGAATGCAAGGATTCTTCAATATACTCAAATCAATCAACATGATACACCATATTAACAAATTGAAGGAGAAAAACCATATGATCATCTCAATAGATGCAGAGAAAGCTTTTGACAAAATTCAACTCCAATTTATGATAAAAAACCCTGCAGAAAGTAGGCATAGAGGGAACTTTCCTCAATATAATAAAGGCCATAAATGACAAACCCACAGCCAACATTGTCCTCAATGGTGAAAAACTGAAACCATTTCCAGTAAGATCAGGAACAAGACAAGGTTGCCCACTCTCACCACTCTTATTCAACATAGTTTTGGAAGTTCTAGCCACAGCAATCAGAGAAGAAAAAGAAATAAAAGGAATCCAAACTGGAAAAAAAGTACAACTGTCACTGTTTGCGGATGACATGATACTATACATAGGGAATCCTAAAGATGCTACCAGAAAACTACTAGAGCTAATCAATGAATTTGGTAAAGTAGCAGGATACAAAATTAACGCACAGAAATATCTGGCATTCTTATACACTAATGATGAAAAATCTGAACGTGAAATTAAGAAAACACTCCCATTTACCATTGCAACAAAAAGAATAAAATATCTAGGAATAAACCTACCTATGGAGACAAAAGACCTGTATACAGAAAATTATAAGACACTGATGAAAGAAATTGAAGATGATACAAATAGATGGAGAGATATACCACGTTCTTGGATTGGAAGAATCATCATTGTGAAAATGACTCTACTACCCAAAGCAATCTACAGATTCAATGCAATCCCTATCAAACTACCACTGACATTTTTCACAGAACTAGAACAAAAAATTTAACAATTTGTATTGAAACAAAAAAGACCCTGAATAGCCAAAGCAATCTTGAGAAAGAAAAACGGAGCTGGAGGAATCAGGCTCCCTGACTTCAGACTATACTACAAAGCTACAGTAATCAAGACAGTATGGTACTGGCACAAAAACAGAAATATACATCAATGGAACAGTATGGAAAGCCCAGAGATAAATCCACGCACATTCGGTCACCTTTTCTTTGATAAGGAGGCAAGAATATACAGTGGAGAAAAGAGAGCCTCTTCAATAGGTGGTGCTGGGAAAATTGGACAGGTACATGTTAAAAGTATGAAATTAGAACACTCCCTAACACCATACACAAAAATAAACTCAAAATGGATGAAAGACCTAAATGTAAGGCCAGACACTATCAAACTCTTAGAGGAAAACATAGGCAGAACACTCTACGACATAAATCACAGCAAGATCCTTTTTGACCCACCTCCTACAGAAATGGAAATAAAAACAAAAATAAACAAATGGGACCTAATGAAACTTAAAAGCTCTTGCACAGCAAAGGAAACCATAAAGAAGACGAAAAGACAACCCTCATAATGGGAGAAAATATTTCCAAATGAATCAATGGACAAAGGATTAATCTCCAAAATTTACAAGCAGCTCATGCAGCTCAATAACAAAAAAACAAACAACCCAATCCAAAAATGGGCAGAAGACCTAAATAGACATTTCTCCAAAGAAGATATACAGATTGCCCACAAACACACGAAAGAATGCTCAACATCATTAATCAGTAGAGAAATGCAAATCAAAACTACAATGAGGTATCATCTCACACTGGTCAGAATGGCCATCATCAAAAAATCTAGAAAGAATAAATGCAGGAGAGGGTGTGGAGAAAAGGGAACACTCCTGTACTGTTGGTGGGAATGTAAGTTGATACAGCCACTATGGAGAACAGTATGGAGGTTCCTTAAAAAACTAAAAATAGAACTACCATACGACCCAGCAATCCCACTACTGGGCATATACCCTGAGAAAACCACAATTCATAAAGAGTCATGTACCAAAATGTTCACTGCAGCTTTATTTACAATAGCCAGGAGATGGAAGCAACCTAAGTGTCCATCAGCAGATGAATGGATAAAGAAGATGTGGCACATATATACAATGGAATATTACTCAGCAATAAAGAGAAACGAAATTGAGTTATTTGGAGTGAGGTGGATACACCTAGAGTCTGTCATACAGAGCGAAGTAAGTCAGAAGGAGAAAAACAAATACCGTATGGTAACACATATATATGGAATCTAAGAAAAAAAAATGTCATGAAGAACCTAGGGGTAAGACGGGAATAAAGATACAGACCTACTAGAGCATGGACTTGAGGATATGGGGAGGGGGAAGGGTAAGCTGTGACAAAGTGAGAGAGTGGCATGGACATATATACACTACCAAATGTAAAATAGATAGCTAGTGGGAAGCAGCCGTATAGCACAGGGAGATCAGCTAGGTGGTTTGTGACCACCTAGAGGGGTGGGATAGGGAGGGTGGGAGGGAGGGAGGGAGACGCAAGATGGAAGAGATATGGGGACATATGTATATGTATAACTGATTCGCTTTGTTCTAAAGCAGAAACTAACACACCATTGTAAAGCAATTATACTCCAATTAAGATGTTAAAAAAAAAAAACAAAAAATGAAAAACTGTCAAGCAAAAAGAAAAAACGAAACAGTTGGTTTGTGTGTGTTATGCATGTGGGTATGCGTGCATAATGGTTTAAATAGTGTAAAGAATTCCCAGCTTTTAGTCAGCAAAAGATTCTGAAGTGATTAAAAGTCACATCAAATGTTTACTAAGAAAAGACCATCTTGGAGTCAGTCTAAGCTAAGATATGAAAAATCTTTTACTTCAGACGCCTCAGGGCCCATTCAGAAGGTTAACAGAAAAAAGATAAAAGGTTTAACCTTTAATGAAGTCACAAGAGAATAACGTAGAGATTTAGCCTAGGACAGGGCTTCTCAAACAGGAAGGTGCATGCTCTATGCTAGAACTGTAGAATTTACAGAGGTTTTCATTTCTATGATAATCCAATCTTCTGCTCCCACCACTTGCACTAAATCATTTTATTACTTATAAATGCAAAAAACCTCTACTTTGCAGGGACAGTTTGCAACTGAAATACATTTTTATGATATTATATTCATCTATTCTTTTTTTTCCAAAGACTAAATGTTTATTTTTTATTATATTGTAGTTCATTCGATGGAATTCTGTACATCAATGACGATGAACGAATTAGAACTACAAAAAATGGATAAAACTTAGAAACATAATGTTAAGCAAATGGAGAAACAAAAATACATACAGTGATTCCATTCACATAAAGTTCAAAAATATGAAAAACTAAACTACATTGTTTAAGAATGCTTACATAATGGTATAACTTCAAAGAAAAGGAAAGGATTATCAAAAGTTAGGATAGTGGTTACTCGTGGAGGGCGGGAGAGATTTATGATAAGGGAGAAGTACACTGGGGACTTCTGGAATACCAGCAACATTCTAGTTTCTAACGTTGCGACCGGTTACACAAACGTTTGTTTTACAATTATTTGTTAAACAATCATATATGATTTATGTACTTTTTTCTGTGTTGTTTCAGAATAAAAAAGAATTCACTCCCCACATATTTTAAATATCACATTTTCATATCTATATCATAGATGGTATGTGAAAAACAAAGAACACCTGCATTATGACTAGTTTGTGGGGTTTTTTTCTTACCCACACATGGCAAATTATGTGAACACAAGAAGTTCAACTCTTTAGTGATGCCATAAAAAAATACAAGTAAGAGCTATACTGTCCTTTTTCATTTGCCAATCTATAGGCTAAATTAAGGACACTGCCCTAACTCATTAAGGGATATGGGGAAAGTGTTAAGACTGTAAAAGAAAACAACAAACTATAAAATATGGTTTCTCAAATTTTCACCATCTGTGAATCACTTAATAGGCATTGCACATAACATGATCAATTTATGTAAAAAAATATTCATTGCATTTAAAAACACAAGTAAAACATTTAAAACTGAATAGTAAGATGTTCCTATCAGTGACAGAGATGACTGCACACTCTCACCATTGTATGTATATCCAGTATATTTATTTTGCTTCTTATTTGAATTAAACTAGAAAATCTTAATTCAATTATAGCTTGTCAGGAAGTCAGCAATGTTTGGTAATGGCTCTATGACAGTGGTCCCCAACCTTTTTGGCACCAGGGACCAGTTTCATGGAAGACAATTTTTCCACAGATGGGGGTGGGGGGGTGGAGGGGGTAGGGAATGATTCAGGCAGTAATGCAAGCGATGGGGAGCAATGGAGAGCGGCAGATGAAGCTTCGCTAGTTTGCTCACCACTCACCTCCTGCTGTGCGGCCTGGCTCCTGACAAGCCATGGACCAGTACCAGTCCGCGGCCTGGGGGTTGGGGACTCCTGCTCTTATTTTCATCTATTGTTAGCTGAGGTCCGAAGCTCATAGAAGCTACATGTTCCTATGCAAATTTTTCTCTTTTAAAAGGTAGTTATAATCCTGTAGTGTTAAATTTGAATGGGAAGGATCAGCATGAACTCATGATGTATTTTGTACTGTAAAAAAATATACATTTCCCAACTATTCCAATTAACCTGGCCTAGAAATGATGAGCAACCCAGTCGCAATGAGTAGCCCCAGTGGACTGTGGTCTTTACCATTTCTCACTAAAAGGAATCAGGGTTCATAAGAGAAATGGTTGAGTCCAGGTATGGAGCAGGAAATGTAAGAGACGAACCTGGAATATCTTATCACACAAGAAGCAAGGGAGCTATCAAAGACTACTAGGATAATGTCCAAAGGATTCAGGAGCCAACTTTAACAGGCTCCTACTGGCCAAACTGTAATGGATCAAAACACATCAAATGTGTTTAAATTCAGGGCACTAAAGTCAACAATAACAATATAAACTTCTCCTCACTGGTTACCTCTGGAGGGTGTGAGAAAACCAACACTTTATTTTGAAAACTAGTAAACAAAGAAAAAGAACAAAGCAATTAGCCTGCCTTGCCAGTGTGAACTGTACTTCAAAGCAACCGGATAGATGACAAGGGGAAATTTCTCTTTATAGAAGACATCCATCTAATAAATGAGGAAATGATAAAATTAGAATGTCATCATTTTGTAATGCCCAATAAATCAATAGATTTAGAAAAAACATTTATGAAATGGTCTTGCAAAAAAAATCAAAACTGAATCTGATGAAGCCTCTAGATCTGACTACCAATTTATATAAAATGTGAAGACCAGAGAGGACGTTAAATGACACCACAGGGGATGGTCAACAAAATCCAGACTCTGGGACAGCCTACAGGAAAATCGACCTGTTTGTTTTTTCAACAAATAAATTATAAAGGGAAGAAAAAGAACAGAAAATATTAATGATAACAAAATTTATTCAGTTTTGATACCAGTCTATTTTGCACAGTATGTATATGTACAACTTTTTAAACCATTATACAAGCACACAGAGACAAACATGTCCTAGATGCATATGTAAACAAAAAATTGCTTTAAAATTACTAGAAAACTACAATTTTAGAATATCATATTTTTGATTGGGAAATCATAAAACTTAGTGTGAGCCCTCACACTTGGGAAATAAAGGAAATTGGGAAAGCTTACAACAGTAATCCTCAAATGAGGCACAGCACCCTTTGAGGGAAGTCTAGGATTGCTGGGAACTACATAATTTACAAAAGCTTGCAAATTACATTAAAAATATAAGTTTATACTTGGAAAATTGAAAAATATTTAATATATATAATATTATGAAGAGTTAACATTTATTGCTTTCTTACCAAATTCCAGGTTCTATGCTGAATATTTTACATATATTATATAACAACCATTGAAACAAGTATTACTATCTCTATTTCTCAGCAAGAGGAAGTAACTTCCCCAATGCTATATAGCTAGTAACTGGTGGATCCAGTACATGATTCCAGAAATTGTGTGGGTTTTTTTTAACCACTTCACCATTCTGCTTCAAGAAAAGCTGCATCAACTTATCTTGGATTCTAGATATACATGGAAGATATGCGGCTTTTAACCAGGATTTGGTGTAGAGTGTCTGACGGATGAAAAAAAAATCCTTCAGAAGCATTTTGGGAATCTTTTAGGGAAAATGAGATTTTATGCTGATCATATTAGGGCATAGATTTTGAGATGAGGAAACAGTATCTTCAAGCCTAACAGAATAGAGAAAATCAATTAAACCAAAAGTTGGTTCTTTAAAAAGATCAACAGAATAAGAACCAATGCCACAGAAACAAAAAATCATAAGAAAATACTATTAACAGTTATATGCCAACAAATTGGACAACCTAGAAAAAAAATGTACAAGTTTCTAGAGACATAGCCTGCCAAAACTGAGTCAAGAAGAAACAAATAATTTGAATAGACCAATGAGTAAAAGTGAAATAGAATCTGTAATAATAATTTAAAAAAACCTCCCTGCAAACAAAAATCCAGGACTGGATGGCTTCACTGGGGAATTCTACCAAACATACAAAGAAGAACTTATACAATCCTTCTCAAACTCTTCCAAAAGACTGAAGAGGAGGGAACACTGTAAAAGTCATTCTATGAAGCCACCATCACCCTCATACCAAAACCAGACAAAGACATCATCAAAAAAGAAAATTACAGGCCAATATCTTTGATGAATATAGATGCAAAAATCCTCAACAAAATATTAGCAAACCGAATCCAACAGTTCATAAAAAGGATCATACACCATGATCAAGTTGGATTCATTCCAGGGTTGCAAGGATGGTTCAATGCAAATTAATCAATGTGATATACCACATCAACAAAAGAAAAGACAAAAACCATATGATCATCTCAATAGATGCAGAAAAAGCATTTGATAAAATTCAACATCCATTCATGATAAAAAGTCTCACCCACAGCCAATACTCAATGGTGAAAAGCTGAAAGCCTTCCCACTAAATTCTGGAACAAGACAAGGATGCCCACTCTCACCACTTCTATTTAACATAGTATTGGAAGTCCTAGCCACAGCAATCAGACGTGAAAAGGAAATAAAAGGTGTCCAAATTAGAAAAAAATAGGTAAAATTATGATTATATGCAGATAACATGATACTCTATATAGAAAACCCTAAAGACTCCACACAAAAACTATTAGAACTAATAAATGAATTCAGCAAGGTAGCAGGATATAAGATTAACATACATAAACCTGTTGCATTTCTTAGCACTAACAATGAAATATCAGAATAAGAAAGTAAAAAAGCAATCTTCTTTAAAATCACTTCAAAAAAAAAGTGTAGTAATAAACCTAACCAAGGAGGTGAAAGACCTATATGCTGAGAACTATAAGACACTGATAAAGGAAACTGAAGATGATTCAAAGAAATGGGAAGATATCCCATGCTCTTGGACTGGAATAATTAATATTGTTAAAGTGGCCATATTACCCCAAGCAATCTACAGATTAAATGCAATCCCTATCAAATTACCCATGACATTTTTCACAGAACTAGAACAAATAATCCTAAAATTTACATGGAAGCACAAAAGACTCAGAATTGCCAAAGCAATCCTGTGGGAAAAGAACAAAACTGGAGGCATAGCCCTCTCAGACTTCAAACAATACTACAAAGCTACAGTAATCAAAAGAGTGTGGTACTGGCACAAAAACGGACATATATCTCAGTGGAACAGAATAGAGAGCCCAGAAACAAATCCAGACATCTACAGTTAACCTGGTTAACCAGGTTCAATTAACCTTCAACAAAGGAGACAAGAGTATACAATGGAGAAAAGATAGTCTCTTTAGCAAGTGGTGCTGGGAAAGCTGGACAGCCTCATGTAAATCAATGAAGTTAGAACACTCCCTCACACCGTATACAAAAATAAACTCAAAATGGTTTAAAGACCTAAATATAAGACATGACACCATAAAATTCCTAGAAGAGAACATAGGCAAAACATTCTCTGACATAAATCATAGCAATATTTTCTTAGATCAGTCTCCCAAGGAAAAAGAAATAAAAGCAAAAATAAACAAACAGGACCTAATCAAACTTATAAGCTTTTGCACAGCAAAGGAAACCATAAACAAAATGAAAAGATAACCTCCAGACTGGGAGAAAATATTTGCAAACGATGTGATAAACAAGGGCTTAATTTCCAAAATATACAAACAGCTCATACAGCTCAGCATGAAAAAAATCAAACAACGCAATCAAAAAATGGGCAGAAGACATGAATAGACTTTTCTCCAAAGAAGACATACAGATGGCCAACAGGCACATGAAAAGATGCTCAACATCAGTAACTATTAGAGAAATGTAAGTCAAAACTACAATGAGGTATCACCTCACATGGGTCAGAATGGCAATCATCAAAAAGTCTACAAATAATAAATGCTGGGGAGGTGTGGAGAAAGAAAACCTTCCTACACTGTTGGTGGTAATGTAAATTGGTGCAGCCACGGTGGAAAACAGTAGGGAGGTTCCTTAAAAAACTAAAAATAGAGCTACCATATGATCCAGCAATCCCACCGCTAGTCATACATTTAGAAAAGACAAAAACTCTAATCCTAAGAGATACATGAACCCCAATGCTCATAGCAGTACTGTTTACAATGACCAAGACGTGGAAGCAACCCAAATGCCCATCAACAGATGATTGGCTTAAGAAGATGTGGCATATATATATATATATATATATATATATATATATATATATACACAATGGAATATTACTTGGGCATAAATGAAATATTGCCATTTGCAGCGACATGAATGGACCTAGAGATTATCATATAGAGTGAAGTAAGTCAGATACAGAAAGATAAATACTATATGATATCACTTATATATGGAATCTAAAAAAAAATAATACAAATGAATTTATTTACAAAACAGAAACAGACTCACAGACATAGAAAGCAAACTTATGGTTACCAAAGGAGAAGGGCTGGGGAGAAGGAATAAATTAGGAGTATGAGATTAATACATATACACCACTATATATAAAATAGATAAACAACAAGGATTTACTGTACAGCAGAGGGTACTATATTCAATATCTTGTAATAACCTATAATAAAAAGGAATCTGAAAATATATATTACTGAATCACTTTGCTGTACACCTGAAACTAACACAGTACTGTAAATCAACTATACTTCAATTTAAAAAAAAGGTCAATAGAATTCACTAATGTCTAGCTAAACTGATCAGAATAAGAGAAAGAGAAAACACAAATTACCAATATCAGAAATGACATGAGACATCACCACAAATCCTACAGATATTACAAAGATAATAAAGGAATATTGTTACCAACTCTATGCCAATAAATTTGATAACATAAATAAAACAGATTGCTTGGAAGACATGCAATCTGCCAAACTTTACAGAAGAAGAAATAGACAACCTGAGCATCCCTCTGTCTATTAAAGAAATTGAAGCCACAGTCATAAACTTCCCTATAAATAAAACTCTAGACCCAAGTGGTTTCACTGGTTAATTTTACCAAACACTTAAAGAAAGAAGCAATACTGTTTTATACAAACTCCTCCACAAAATAGAAGAGGGGAGAACTCATCATATGAAGCCAGCGTTATCCTGATATCAAATGAGACAAAGATATCACCATCACCAAAAACAACAACAAAAAAGTAAAAACCTACAAAACTACAGAGAAATATGCTTCATGAACAAATGTAAAAATACTTGACAAAATATTATCAAATCAAACGTAGCAATATGGAAGAAGACTAATATGTCATGACCAAGTGGGGTTTATCCCAGGAATGCAAGGCTGTTTCACCATTCACAAATCAATCAATTTAATTCACCATACCAAAGGACTAACAAAGAAAAGCCATACAATCATCTCAGTGCACACAGAAAAAGCATTTCACAAAATTCAACTCCCATTCATAATAAAAACTAGGAATAGAAGGAGAGTTGAAAAGGTCATCTCTAAAAAAACAAACAGCTAACATCATACTTAATGATGAATGACCACGTCTCTCCCCATTTCTATTCAATATTGATGGTCATAGCCAGTGTAACAAGGCAAGAAAAAGAAATAAAGAAGTAAAATTTCTTTACTCGCAGGTGACATAATCAACTATATAAAGAAAATCCCAAGGAACCTATCAAAGTTATAAAACTAATAACTGAGTTTGGCAAGGTCATAAGACACAAGGCCAATATACAAAAATCAACTGCATTTTTACATGTCAGCAATGAACAAATGGAAGCTGAAATTAAAAGGAAATATCAAACACATGATATAGGGATAAATTTAACAAAGTATGTTCATTGAAAATCAAAAAACATTGCGCATTGCCTAACCCTAACCCTAAACCTAACCCTAACTGAACACATTGCCTTGTGTTCCTGGGATAAACCCCACTTGGTCATGACATATTAGTCTTCTTTCATATTGCTAGATTTGATTTGATAATATTTTGTTAAGTATTTTTACATCTGTTCATGAAGCATATTTGTCTGTAGTTTTGTAGGTTTTTACTTTTTTGTTGCTGTTGTTGTTAGAAAATTAAGGAAGAATTTAATAAATGGATAGATATACCATGTTCATGGGTTAGAAGACTGAATATGTCAATATTGAAGTGAGATGTCATTATCCCTCAAATGATCTATTGCTTCAACATAATCCCAATCAAAATCCCAGCAGACTTTTCTGTAGAAATTGACAAGTGGTTCCTAAAAGTTGTATGGAAATGCCAAGGACCTGATTCTAAAATATATATGGAAATGCAAAGTTGGAGGATTCACACTATAGTTGACCCTTGAACAACACAAGTTTGAATTGCTCAGGTCCACTTACTTGCAAATATTTTTCTATAGTAAATACTACAGTACTATATGGTCCATGGTTGGCTGAATCTGTGGATACAGAGGAACAGTGGATCTGGAGGGCTGACTATAAGTTATTCATGGATTAACCCCCATATTGTCAACTGTTCTTGATAAAATATAATAAAACATATTATATTTTAATATAACGCTACAGTAATGAAGACAATGTGGTACTGACATAAGGACAGACATATAGATCAATGGAACAAAACAGAGTCCAGAAATAGATCCACCCTATATAGTAAGTTGACCTTTGACAAAAGTTCTAAGATGATTCAATGGGGAACAAATAGTCTATTCAAAAAATGGCACTGGAAGAACTGGATAATCATATATGAAAAAAAGAACCTCAATCCTTAAGTCTCACTATATAAAAAAAAATAACTTGAAAAGGATTGGAGACCTAAATATAAGAGCTAGAGCTATAAAACTTCTAGAAGAAAACATAGGAGAAAATCTTTGTGATCTAGGGCTAAGAGAAGATTTCTTAAACAGGACACACCAAAAGCACAAAGTATAAAAGAAAAATTTGATAATTTGAGCTTCATCAAAATTAAAAAATTCTGTCCTTTGAAAGACACTGTTAAGACAATAGGACAAGTCATAGACTGGGAGAGAATATTTGCAAAACAAATGTGCTAAAGGATTTGTACCTAGAATAAAAACAACTCTTACAGCTCAATAATAAGACAATCCACTAAAACTATAAGCAAAACATTTGAACAGACACTTTCCTAGAGACAACATATAAATGGCTAATAAGCACAAGAAAAGATATTCAAACTAATTAGTCAGTCATTAAGGAAATGCAATGAATTAGCTCTATAACCCAATTAGAGTGACTAAAAATTAAAAAAAAACTGGAAATTCCAAGTGTTGACAAGGATGCAGAGCAACTGAAACTCTCATATGTTGCTGATGGAAAAATCACAATGGTGAAACAGCCATTTTGGTAAAACAGTTTGGCAGTGTGACGGTTAATTTTAGGTGTCAAACTGGATGGGCCACAGTATCCAGATATTTGGTCAAACATTATTCTCAATGTTTCTGTAAAGATGTTTTCTGGATGAGATTAACACTTAAATCAGTGGACTTGAAGTAAAACAGATCACCCTCCATAACATGGGTGAGCCTCTTCCAACCAGCTGAAGGCCTTAACAGAACAAAAACCAACCTCCCCTGAGCAAGAAAAAATTCCATCAGCAAACTTACTGCCTTTCAACTCAAACTGCAGCTCTTCCCCAGATCTCCAGACTGCTTGCCTATCCTGCAAATTTTAGACTTATTAAGACTCCATAATCACATGAACCAAGTCCTTAAAATAAATCTCTGTCACTCTCTATATATACATATCCTGTTGGTTCTATTTCTCTGGAGAACTCTACTATAGGCAGTTTCTTATCAAATTATGCATATACATACATATGATCCAGCAGTCCCATTCCTAAGGATTTACCCTCCTAAAAAAAAAACAAATGTCTACACAAAGACCTTATATTTTGTGAATATTCTTAATAGTTTTATTCATAATAATAGAAAAATGGGAAAAAGCCAAAATGCACATCAAGTGGTAAATGGATAAATGCACATCAAATGATGTGTCTATATGATAGGATAAATATAAGATGACAAAAAAGGAACTGCTGATCCATGCAACAACATGGATTAATCCCAAATGTATTATGTTAAGTGAAAGAAGTAAAACATAAAAGATTATATGCTGTAATATTTCATTTATATGACATTCTTAAAAATAGCAAAACTATAGGGACAGAAAACAGACTGTAGTTGTCAGGAGCTGAAGGGGAGGGGAGGGGATTGATTACAGGGGTACAAGAAAACTCTCTTAGGTGACATAAATGTTCTGTAGCTTGATTGTGGTGGATGTTACAAAACTGCATATGTTAGTTAAAACTCATCAAACTGTATACTTTACAAAGATGAATTTTATTATATGTGCATTACACCTCAATCTTTATAAAAAGCGTAACAATCGGTTGTGAAGTAAGCATTATGAACACTGAAAATACTTCCATAGGTGCCTGTAATATTTCTTTTTCATTTATTTATTTATTTGTTTATTTGGCTGTGCCGGCTTTTATTGGAGGCATGCGGGATCTGGTTCCCTGACCAGGGATCGAACCAGGGCCCCTTGCATGGGGAGCGCAGAGTCTTAACCACTGGACCACCAGGGAAGTCCTAATATTTCATTTTTTTTGAAGCCCATGAGCTCCTTCTGAGGTCTTCCTTCACCAGCCCAGACCCAATGACCTTGCCCTCCTCAATGTCAACAGACCCTTTTCCATACCTGTCATGTGGCATAGAATGGTGTCTGCGTTAGCAATTATTAGGTTGAAAGAAATAGGAGCTCACTGGGCTTCCCTGGTGGCACAGTGGTTAAGAATCCGCCTTCCAGTGCAGGGGACACAGGTTTGAGCCCTGGTCGGGGAAGATCCCACATGCCGCGGAGCAACTAAGCCCATGTGCCACAACTACTGCACCCACGTGCCACAACTACTGAGCCTGCGTGCCACAACTACTGAAGCCCGCGTGCTACAACTACTGAAGCCCGTGCACCTAGAGCCCGTGCTCCAAAACAAGAGAAGCCACCACAATGAGAAGCCCACGCCCACAAGGAAGAGTAGCCCCCACTTGCCACAACTAGAGAAATCCCGCGCACAGCAATGAAGACCCAACACAGCCAAAAATAAATAAATAAGCAAATTAAAAACAAAAAAAAGAAATAGGAGCTCACTCAAGCTGGCTTATGTATATGTGAATTTACTAGAGAGGACATGGATATTTTATGGAATTTGCAAAAAGGAAACACAGCTGACCTCAGGAAGGTATGAGACCGGGAACTGGCATATCTCCTCTCCTCCTCAAGAGCAGGTGGTATCTCATAACTGTTTCTCTCCAGTCATATCTACCTCATGCTTCTTCTCTTTCTTGTTCCAGAAACAGGAGCCAAATGTGGCCAGCCCAACCCTGTCTGGTCTCCTATCACCTCATATAGTTTCATATCCAAATTCTCAGGAGAAAGAAATGAATTGATTCATCTTGAGGACTATTTGGCTAAGGATACAGAGCTCATATCCCAAGCCCCAATGTCCAGTGAACAGGGGCTGGCCTAGGAGACAACTCTCTGGGAAAGGGATCAGCTTTCTGACCTGTGAGGCCCTACCTGAGCTGACACTGACCACCATTTTTCATACCATTGTTCTTTAGCTCCTTGTTATTCCCAAGGACTCCATCATGATCCTGGCCTCAGTGTCTTTGCATTTGCTGTCTCTTTGTCTAAAAGGCTCTTCCCACAGATATTAACAAGGGTGACTCCCTCACTTCATCAGGCCTCTGCTCAAATGGTCAGGTTTTCCCTGGTTGCCATATCTAAAACAGCAAACTCTATGCCATATTCTTTGCCATTACTCTGCTTTATCTGTCCTCAGATCACTGTAAAACACACACGTGCGTGCGCGCGCGCACACACACACACACACACACACATACCTGTTAATCTATTTTTCTCCATTAGAATGTAAGCTTCATGAGAGTGAGAACTGTTATGTTCCCTGCTGTATCAATAGGACTCTTGGGGGCTTCCCTGGTGGCGCAGTGGTTGAGAGTCCGCCTGCCGTTGCAGGGGACACGGGTTCGTGCCCCAGTCCGGGAAGATCCCACATGCCGCGGAGCGGCTGGGCCCGTGAGCCATGGCCACTGGGCCTGTGCGTCCGGAGCCTGTGCTCCGCAACGGGAGAGGCCACAGCAGTGAGAGGCCCGCGTACTGCAAAAACAAAAACAAAAAACAAACAAAAACAAACAAAAAAAATAGGACTCTTGGTATCGGGCACAGAGTAAATGTTCCATAAATATGTTTTATAAAGTATTAATTAATTTTTCATACTCATTTTAATTCAGTGACCATCATCACAGTCCATTTATCCCCACTGATAATACCTCATGGGGGGTGGGGTATTTCCTACCATGTCTATGCCCGTATTTTCTACTCTTTCAATGTTGACCTAGTTTTCTTCCATCCCCCCGCCCCC
The DNA here is from genome assembly GCF_949774975.1 of Lagenorhynchus albirostris. Taxonomy (NCBI): domain Eukaryota; kingdom Metazoa; phylum Chordata; class Mammalia; order Artiodactyla; family Delphinidae; genus Lagenorhynchus; species Lagenorhynchus albirostris. The sequence goes on along the minus strand of NC_083101.1, from coordinate 49,692,704 downwards.
CCCCAGCCAAATTCTGCTGTTAGTTCTTAATAAGAGGTTCAGGTCAATTCCTCTTTAGCCATTTAATCACATTCTGGCAGCTTCAGTTTGGCTTTCCCTATCCATAAGACCCAGATGCTCTCACTAGAGAGTTCTATTTCTAGAGGTCTAGCAACCCCGTTCTTCTTTCCAACTTGGCCACATCTTAGATGGGACCTCAACAGTTTAAGCTTCTTTAGACACACCTACAGGACTGGGCACAGTAACTTATAAACAAAATATGCTTAGCAAGTGCTTGTGGATTGAGAGTTACTGATTGATCATTCAGTACATAGGAACCTAAAATAAAAACCTTTGTTCCAGACAATTTGATAATAGTGAGCACGTACTATTGTTGCCCTGTACCGGGGGCTGGAGCCAGAAGAGATGAACAATACAGAGTCCTTAGACACTGCCAAGGGACAGGCTGTTCACTGCAGGGATTAAAACACCACACAGAAAACTAATAAGGTAGATTATAAGAAGGGTACTGAGATGGAAAAATGTTCTCAAAGTCAAGGAGAGTAGAGGCAAAACAGACTCTGGATGTGTGATGCGGGAGGTATTAGAAAGGAGGTAGCATATAAAAAAACCTTCGAGAATGGAGAAAAGAAATACTTAGCACTGAATTAAAATGCAGATAAACATTACATGTGAAAAATATGGAGATGTGGCTAAAACAGTACTTAGAGGTAATTTTATAGTTTTTAAATACAATTATCAGGAAACAAGGAAAGGTTTTTTTTTTTTTTGCGGTACGCGGGCCTCTCACTGTTGTGGCCTCTCCCGCTGCGAAGCACAGGCTCCGGACGCGCAGGCTCAGCGGCCATGGCTCACGGGCCCAGCCGCTCCGCGGCATGTGGGATCTTCCCGGACCGGGGCATGAACCCATGTCCCCTGCATTGGCAGGCGGACTCTCAACCACTGCGCCACCAAGGAAGCCCAGGAAAGTTTTAAAATAAATAAGCTAGGCACTCAAATAAAGAAGTTGGGGAAAACCCCCCCCAGAGCAAACCCAAATTAACAAAAAGAAGTAAATAATTAAGGTATTATTTTTAAAAAATTGAAAAATAACATTACCAAAAGATAGTTCTTTAAAAAGGTTGGATAAGATAGACATCTGCCAAGACTGCCAAGAAAAAAGAGGGAAGATTCAAATAAAACAGAATATAAAAGGAGAAATTAGTATAGATAAAACTGAGGTTTAGAAATAGAAGAGCGGAGAATGTCTAGAGAGAGGGAGACGGGGGAAGACACTCCAGGAATAGGACACAATGTGAGCAAAGCCTGGGGATGGGCATGTTTGGGAGACCACAAGTAATTGGTTTGAATAGAGGAAGTTGGGGATATCTGTTGAAACTACAAAATAATTGTGGATGGAGAGCCAGGGTCCTAATGGTGAAGCCTCTTAGAAGCCGACTTTATTCTGAGTAGGGCCTGAATAGGGCTCTGGAAATGGAACCCTAGAAAACAACAGCGGGGGAAGAATATATCTGGATTGGAAGGTGACTAGAAGTATGTGTGGGGATGGGACTAGGTTGGTGGGGATGGGAGAGGTGTCAGATGCTACCAAAGGGTCAAGCCTGAAGTTGCTGGACTGCTTATTAGGAGGTGCAAGGTAATCCTCAAGATACAGTGTCAGATGGGGTTTAGACTGCAAAAGAGATATAAAGAAATTGGTTGAGGGGTTGAATAATTACAGCTTATATGTTCTTTACTGTTCCCAAAGCATTTTTCACCTTATTTGTGGCAAGGCAGGTAAGAAAGAATGTAACTTGTCCAAGCCACATGAGCCAAAAGAATTGAAGCCAATTTCTCTAACATGATCAAGACAGAAATTTGGTCAGTTATCTGAAAATATCAGTTAAAGTAAGAACTCATAACAACGTGACTCATGCAAAACATCTTTCTTTCATTCAGCTACCCCTCACCAAACAAAACTCACCAAACAAATTCTGTGTTTGGTGAGTTCATCATTATCAGTCCAAGTTAGGCAAGAAATATGAGAGAAAAAAACTAGATACCTGCTTGCCCAGTTTCTCTTGCAGCTCAAGGAAAGGCATATGACCTGGACTCTGCCAGCCAGGCAAACCTGTACAGAGGCAGACTCAGGAGCTCGAGATGTGAAAGGGGAAGAGGGGAGCTCGCTTTCTCTTCAGTGGTGGCAGAAGAGGTCATGGCCACTTGGCTGAGTACCTGACACAGAGATAGCTTCAATGCTCGTGGGACCAGTCATTGTGATAAAGTTAAGGTCCTGGGTGATCATTTTCTAATACACCTGGAACTAGCGTAGTGTTGTAGGTCAATTACACTTCAATTAAAAAAAAAAAAAAAGAAAGCAAAGACCAAAAAAAAAGTTAAGGTCCTGGCAATGAAGTCATGTGTCATGAAGAGCTCAGAAGAGGTGGCATTTTTCTTGTCAGACCAGTTTGGAGGCTTGATATTGGGTGCTGTTCAGGAAGCTCAACCTTCATCCCAGGCCTCCAGGTCTCTGAACAATTCTGCGAGCTACCCAGTAACTTTCCTGCTTGGTTAGCCAGTCACTTTCTATTACTTGTGTCTAAGAACCCTGACTGATACACACTAATACCATAAATGTCACATATGTTACTCTAAATCCTACATGCGTATATTCATTCACTAATCTTACAACCAGTTGAAATCAAGTCCTCCAGCATATAAACAAGCTGAAAATAGGAAAAGTTTTAGTTTGATAAGCTCCTAGGCATCATTTTCTAGATTTATTAAAATTTATGATATTGTTAAGTGAAAAGCGGCGGACATAAAATAGCACACATGCTGTATTTTTGTTACACCATAATGTTAACAGTCATTACTTTGGGCTAGTGAGATAAAGAGTGATATTGATTTCCTTCATTTTGCTTATACACAGTTTATACGTTTTCTACCTTGCCTGTGTAACTCGCATAGGATAAACAGTCATTTTAGAAGATACAGAAACATGTCTGATATTTTCTGCAGGTATGCTGATCATTACTTTCTCCATCTTAGGAGCAACTTCCTTCCCATGGTCTCATGTTCCCACGAGGGATATTGAGGAGTAACCCTCCCCAACTCTCAGCCACACCCCACTCCTAAACATTCATCCCTCCTCACAAGAGGGGGTGTGTCCCGTGGGACGTGGGAGAGCTGGGAGGAAGCCCTGAGCGTGCCCAGTTTCAACCTTTCCTCTCTCTCACCTCTGCCTGCCCACAGGTGAGCTTACCAGCACGCGCTGACCCTGCTGTGGCAGGGCGGACAGTGTGAGTGAGACGGATTTCAGATAGTCCTTGGCGGCTGCAGACCGAAGGCACAGCTTCCAGCTGGCTTTATCAGTAACAGAGCTCCATTTGTCTCCTGCCTGATTTTCTCTCACTGGTTCCAGAGTTGGGAGGGGAATTGAGGGATGTGATCAAGTGGTCCCAGACACACCCAGGCACCCAGGGACCTGTGATTAACACTATTTCTCTAGGCTTCTCAGTGCCCTCCATGCCTAAGTCCCAGGACACAGGGGAACACAGGGTGGTGGACAGCTCCTCTAATCCCCTGTAACTAGGAAGACAGGCAGCCCCTGATGTACTGCCAGTCCAGCCTGCAGCCTCTCTCCCACTGCTTCGTTGGGAAATGTATCATTACTTAATATTCAGAAACCACCCTCCCCCAAATAGGGCTCAATGCCTTAGTTACAGCAGTATATAACCTGTGCCGTCAAATAAAATATCCGAGGCCGGGCCCTGAGGTTTCATTAGCAGCAAGACATTTTAATGGGATTACAGCTCTTTTTGTTCAGAAAGCAGGCACCGTTGAAGCCTAGAAAGCTTATCTATTGATCTTAACCTTTTTGTTCACAAAGTATAAGAAAAAGAAGCAAATCATGGAATCTCAAATCTACAGTTCTACCCTGGCTATTTTACTATTCTTCACTTCCCTCAGATAAAGTATCTAAGTTTCATAAATCATTACTCTTAACATCAAGCCATAAAAAACACACCCATCTTCCCAAGAGTTTATCAGTATTTTGCAAAGTAGCTAGATATGGCAAGTGCTTTAAAAAAACCACAGTAAAGGAGCCAGCCAAATTCCAAATATTACATGTAATCTCGATCTGACAGCTTTCAGGGTAGACAATAACTTCTTTCTCAGGTTTCCTGACAATATTTTTCTCAAATTTATTCTTAAGTTATAACTCAAGGTCATGAAAGCAACAGTTTAAGATATGCATGTCATTAAACAGAAAAGCAAACCTCAAAATAACCAAGCTTTAAAAGTTGCTTCCTTAATGTACCAGAATGTATGCTATTAAAATATTAAGACTCAAGCACATAAAAATACACAAAAATGAAACAATACAATTGAGTATCTAAAAATCTTTAGGTAAAATGTTTCTAACAGCATTGTTCTCTAGGAAATCAAGCTAAAGGTGCCAAATGACCAGTGAAGCTCATGATAAGTCCTTTTTAATAAAGAGTGCAGACTGTTGAGCAGGGTTTTGGTGCTGGCCTCTCTGGGAGTAGGAACAGGGGGGTGACCAAGGCAGGGCTTGAAGGCTGAGCCACACTGCTGGCCCCAGCATGGGCCTGAATCCTGCACCAGCCCTCTGACTCTGGGTCAGGGCTCAAAGGCACTCAGATGTCCTCGTTTACAGTGTCTAGACAGGTGAAGGGCTAGTCACCTGCCTGGAAGAGCAGGGCATGGGTAAAAGTCCTCTATGCTGGCTTCCCACAGCCCGGCCGCTAGACCCTTGGCCTCACCATTTCTCACCAAGTGATGCCCTTGAGGCAAATCTAAAGGGAGGTGAGAACAAAGTTAGGAACAAAACTATACCAGAGTCTGGGTCAGAAAACATAAATGGGTTTAACTTCACAACAAAGTTACAAGGAGCATTTGAATAAGTGGCTCTTACACACCTAAAGCCCAGGACATGGAAGTAATTTTTCCAATTAATCAGTAGTTGATACTATAAACTTTACTATTAGCAAGTTTACATGTAAACATGTTTATAAACATTTTACACAAACCATGCACTTATTTTAAAGACGAACTGATCAAATACTTAACAAATTTTCAATTGAAGAGCAATTGAAGAGCTTGGACCACTGGTGCTATGATAGAGCTCTAATGGTTTTAGGACTCCAGATGCAGTCAGTTCAGAGCAGGTCTGAAGGATTGAGAAAGGGCAGTTCAACTAGGCTAACTCCTGGTTCTTTGCTCTAGCCCTCAACCACGCTCTTTTCACAATAGTACTTGATCTAACCAAACTCAAGGCATCCGTATGGATTAGAACCTCATTTCTAAAGCTATGATGCTTGATTAGCATAATCTCTAGTCCGGACCTCCCCTTAGGTTCTAGACGCCTATATCCAAGCACCCACCTTTCACCCCTCCTTGTAGACTTCACAGACACCTTACAGTCAGTGTCTTCTCCACTCCCTGCCCACCCTCCCAATGAGTCACCTTCCATTTTCCGTCTCTTACTTCAGTGACTGGAGACCCCATGCCTCCAGCAGAACAAAAAACCTGGGCGTCAGCCGTGATGCCCCTTATTTCCTCGCCTCCTAAACCCAATCCATCCCCAGGTCTTGATGACTTTACCTGCTAAATATCTCTTCAGTCTGTCCATCTCCCAGCTCTTCTACCAGCATTTTCCAAACCATCACCTCCCCCTTGGAGTTCTATGATGGGCTCTAACGGGAATCACCTTCCCCTTTGCAAAATGTTTACAAATGTGCTTTCCATTTTGCCGTCTTTCCAATCTACTGTCTCAGAAAAGCACAAATCTGACCGTGTCTTTCCTTTGTTTGAAACATTTAAACGGCTCCTTTTTGTCCTCAGTATCCAGCCAGCTGCCCCCACTGTCCCCTCCAGAAACCCCTTTCCCCTCCCAGGGCCTTGGTGCACCCTCTCCCTTCCGCTGGGGTTATTTCCTCTACCTCATCTCAGTCACTTCCCCACACAGAGAAGCCCTTCCTGAGGGACCCCAGCAGGGTTGGCTCCCTGTCACACGTAAGCACCCTCACCTTTCCTTCACAGCACTTATCAGGTGTAATAACAGCAGTGACATTTCTGTGGTTAGTGTGAGTACCTGTCTCCTGGGCTCAACTCTAAATTAGTTCCCTGAGGGGAGGGGCTTCAGGGGCTCTGCACCCATCAATTCCCTGGGCCTCGCACAGGGTTGGCACATTGTCCATGAGTAGCAAACACATGTAGAATGAATGTGTTGGAGGGTGAACACTGAGAAAGGAGTTAGTGCTCAGATCACGGTGGTTAAGGCCCCTCTCACCGAGGATCATTCTCCTGCCATAAAGAGCCGGTTATACAGAAGCCGGTCTTTCAGGGCCTCAGAGGGTCTGTAGGAACATCCAGGCTCTCCCCTTAACAGATTTTCCCAATATAACCTCATGGCTTAAAAAGGGGGAGAGAGGTATTCTTTTTTTTTTTTTATAATTTTTATTGGAGTATAGTTGATTTACAATGTTGTGTCAGTTTCAGATGTATAGCAAATTGAATCAGTTATACATATACATATGTTCACTCTCTTTTAGATTCTTTTCCCATATAGGCCATTACAGAGTATTGAGTAGAGTTCCCTGGGCTATACAGTAGGTACTCATTAGTTATCTATTTTATATGTGTAGTGTATATATGTTAATCCCAATCTCCCAATTTATCCTCCCCCCTTACCCCCCTGGTAACCATAGGTTTGTTTTCTACATCTGTAACACTATTTCTGTTGGTATTCTTTTAATGTGATTTTTTTAAGGCAGTGAGAGCAGGTTGGCATTCTTTAGGCATCTGATTAACAGAATCTGTTAAGTAACAATAAAGATTTTAACTGCTACAGCTTTAATCTAAACTGAGAAAATGTCTAAGAATTGAAAAAGCAGGAATGCTCTTTCCCTCAGCCCTCTCTCCCATGAGTAAACAGAAAGATGAAAGAATGAGTTAAAAGGCAGTGTTGTATAGTGGTTATATGTGTACATACTCTGAATCCTGGCTACTTGCTGGCTGTGTGATCTTGGGCAAGTCACTTGACCTCTCTGTACTTCGGTGTCCTCATCTATAAAATGAGGTATATAATAATAGCAGACTTTATAGTGTTGTTGTGAGAATTAAATGAGTTAATGCATATTAAGTGCTTTGAGCAGTATCTTATGTTATTCAACAGTGTCTTATGTGACAATATGTAAATGTTTTCCCTTTTATTACTACTAGGTGTTTTTTAAAGCTGCTTTATGGTATTCTAGCGAAAACGAATATAATTTGGTTCGAATGGGGCTCAATTAATGTTTAAAACTAAGATGTTAAAAATTATAGTATGCACTGGCTTGTTTTGCTGTGCATAAAACTATTTTTAATGAAAATATTCTGAATGCATAAACTTGTTGATTCAGATAAAGCAAACAAAATGTGTTAGTGGATGGTTGCTGACTTCTTAACAGAGTGTGACAAAAACATTCCTCAAATATGTATGAATAACTTGCTTGGTATCACAAGCATATGCCTCATTTACCTTTGATATATAAAGTAACAAAATCTCATTCTGTTAACGGAGTTGGACAATAAAAGTAATCAGAAAAAAAATCAACAAAACACATCTCTGCCTTAAAGCAGAACATGTATACCTACATCTATCCTTGAGTTATGAAGAGGATATGTTAAGACATCAAACAGAAAGGTATTTACAAAAACAAATTATTAAAATGTTTCCAACTAGACACACCAATCCTTATGATCAAGGAATTCCACTCCTAAATACATATCCAAGAAACAGGAAAAAAGACAGAAAGACATATATAAGAACGTTCATAGCAGCTTTGTTCATATAGCCAAAAACTGCAAATAACTCAGATGTCCATCAGCAGAACAGATGAACAAATCATTGTGTATTTATACAACTGAACACTATACAGCAATGAGAAGAATGAACCATTGATGCCTGTAATAACATGCATGTAGCTCACAGATATTATGCCAAGTAAAAGAATCTGCACGAAAAAGAAGTACATATGTGATTCTTTTTATATGAAGTTCAAGAATCATCAAACCTGATAAATGATGATAGAAGTCACAACAGTGCTTACCTCCGAGGAGGGGGGAACAGGTAGAGGTTGGGGGAATCGATGGGGTGCTGGCAATGTTCTACACCCTGATTTGGGTGGTGGTTACACAGGTTTATACACATGGAAAATTCCTCAAACTGTACACTGAAGATGTACATACTTTTTGTACTTTACTGTATGTGTTTTACTCCTATTATAAAAAAAATCTTCCCAACTAGTAATTTAAATCATGACCAATTGTACTCTGATTGAACAAAACTGACTGCCACGTGAGTACTTCATGTGTTGTTGCAGAGTTGGCAGAGAACTCTTCCCACGTACACACCAAACCAAGTGTTATGGACTGAATTGTGTGCCCCCCGCCCCGACACATTGAAGCCTCAACCCCCAGTGTGACTGTATTTGGAGAGAGGGCCGTTAAAGAGGTAAAGTTAAATGAGGTCATGAGGTTGGGGCCCTAATCCAACACGGCTGGTGTCCTTTTAAGAAAAGGAAGAGACATCAAGTATGTGCACACATGAGAAAAGGACCATGTAAAGACACAGAGACTAGGTGTCTGTCTGCAAGCCGAGGAAAAAGGCCTGCCAACACCTTGATCTTGGACTTCCAGCCTCCAGAACGGTGAGACAGTTGATTTCTGTTGGACAAGCTGATCAGTCTGTGGTAGTCTGTTATGGCAGCCCTAGCAGACTAACACACCAAGCAAAGAGGCTTCAAGAAAAACTCCGGGAGCTTGACATAGGCCCTCTGGAGTTTGGGACCCAGGTGTTATTATCTGACTCTGGCTACGAGAAATCAAAAAGCTAGTCAGGGGCTTCCCTGGTGGCACAGCGGTAGAGAGTCCGCCTGCTGATGCAGGGGACACGGGTTCGTGCCCCGGTCCGGGAGGATCCCACATGCCGCGGAGCGGCTGGGCCCGTGAGCCATGGCCGCTGAGCCTGCGCACCCGGAGCCTGTGCTCCACAACGGGAGAGGCCACAACAGTGAGAGGCCCGTGTACGGCAAAAAAAAAAAAGCTAGTCAGAACCGGCAGGGCAAAGGGAGAAGGGGCTGTGTTTGCAGCAAAAGGCACTTGTACTGCCAGTGGAACAGCGACATGTGTTTCCTTTGGCCTCCACAGAAGCAGCCTGCTTGAGCTGGAGGAGGTGAAGTTGAACGCTCTACGTGTTTAACACCACTACACGCCTACCAGCACCGCTAGAGCTAAATGAATGGTGTGAAACCAGGTGCTGACGAGGACGGGGTCTAACCGCAGCTCTCATAAGCCACTGTTGGCGCAGTAAATGGGTCCAACCACTTTGGAAAACCTCTGGGGGGACAGCTCAAAACCTAAATGTACACCCGTTCTATGACTCAGCCATTCCACTCCTATAGAAATGAGTGCTTATGTGCGCCAAAATAAACATTCAAGGATGTTCACAGTGAGACAACCCAACTGTCCTTCAACAGAAGAATGGAAAATAAACTCAGTATATTCACACAATGGATTACCAAACAGCAATAAAAAGGAATGAACTACTGATACATACGACAACACAGATGAATCTTGAAAACAGTATTGAACAAAAAAGTAAGACACAAAAGGTTACATACTCTATGATTCCATGTATATGAAGTTAAAATGGGCAAAATGCTCTATGGTGATAGAGGTCAAATTAGTGGTTACCTTTGTGGTGCTGGTTGATATTAACTGGGAAGAGCCAAGAGGGAGCCTGAGGGGCGAGTGGGAGGGTTAGGATGTGTTCTGTATCTCACCTAAGTGCTAGTTATATGGGTTTTAAGATACATGAAAATTCAACAGACTATACACTTGAGATTTCTATACTGTGTTCAGGTTACCGTGCAATTTTTAAAAGTCAGGAATGAGGCAGGAGTTTGGAATTTTTATTATTACACTGGACTATATTATGTGATCAATAGCCTGGATTTAACTTTTCACCACTCAAGAGAGGGAAATCTAAAGAACCTGTCCAAGACTGGATTCCAACAGGGAAGAGAAAACAAGTCTGTTAAGTGGACCTGAAGGAGCCATGTAAGGAGAACGGGAGAGGGTGGCTCTGTGCACCCTATGGAACCTAACCCGTGTTCCATAAACCTATTCTACACAGAGGGCAGTTTCTTTAATTCAAGATTCCCTAAAAAACAAGACAGTGCTTTGGAGCCTGTCAAAGTTATTAGTACTTAGGTTTCTGTTTACTAGTTAACGGCCAAGATGAACTCTGATGTGATAACATGGGAACCAGGGTTCATGCTGACATCTGCAGTTTACCACGTCTGGTGGTACTATACAAAAATACTGGAGAAGACAGAAGTCCTCTTGCTTAGCCCAAAGATAGCAACAACAACCATTGACTCACAGTACCCAGCTAATGATTGTAACAGATTGTAACTATTCCTTTTGGCTAATATACCACTTTGCTAGGTGATACTAAGATTGGCTAATTCCCAACTATTAGTTTACTTCCATGGAGTTGCAGGAATATAAATGTTTAAGCATATATATGTACATATGTAGATGTGTGTATATATATTCAGATATATTTTTCAGTCCACAATTCTACTTCAGCTTTTATTTTGAGTGGCTCCTGGTTAAAGGTGACAGCTTGACTGTGTACATTTTTATCCTTTTCCTCTCAAGATCCCACTTAAATGAGTATAAAGGCAGAGATAAGCCATAAAGCCACAAAGAGAATAGGAGAGAGAATATCTACAAACGAGATTTTAACACATTTCTTTGGAAGTGACTAGACTGTAGAACCCCAGGGATACAGGCCTGGCAAAGGATGGAGGTACAGAAGGCTATGGAAACAGGCGATTCACTGTAACCAGTTGGATCCCAGCCCTCTGCTCGATGTGACACACACATATCACCAGAAGCCAGCAGCCACTTCTCAGGAAAAGGACTGGCATTTGGGGATTCCCAGGGAAGCAGCTGAATTGGCTCCCTGGCCGACCACTCCAAGGAGAAGCCACTGGTCTGGTGGTGGACAATGTTGGTGTCACATCCAAATCCCCACCCGGTCCACAGCTAGCACCTATGACTCTTCTGGGGAGGGCTGCACTAGCTTTGCTTTTTCAAACAGAGAACCAGAAATACCTGAGAATGTACGTCCCCCTCCCCACCGTACCCCCTCACGCCCAGGGCCTTTACCCAATGACTGACAGGTATGGAGTCTGTACTGCCAACCCCACTGACTCTGGTGGGGACAGTCCTGAGGCCACATCATACCAGAGCTTCCCCACCCTCGTGCCTTTGAGATCATACCCTGTTTGACTGCCTCTCCCCTCCCTTCCCAGTCTCCTCTGGGAGCATCTCTTTAATAAGGCAGTGCCTGCACACACCAGCCCTCTTTTCAGTGTCTGCTCTGGGGAGCCCAACCTAAGACCTTTACAAACCCTGCCAACTAATACAGATGCCTGGCCATCTTTGGTGTCACAGCCTTAATATGAATGGACAATCCATGATGACCAGACATTAGCTGAAAACCTCTGGCATGAAAGGGAGCCATCCAAATAAGCCATGAGATGTAAAAGAGCCCACTGTAATTCCCCAAGCGGAAGAAAGAAGGAGGAGGGGGCTGCAAGGAAGGAAAAAATTTACTCAGTACAAGAAGAAAAGGTAAGATTCACGGTGCAGATAACATAATGAACAAAACCTTAATTATCCACCTTCATAAGCACAGTCTCTACTTCATCAAGGGGAGCCTCATGCCACGCAAGAAACCGCAGACAGATGGGTAATTACCACGCCCCCACCTTGCAGTTCTCAGGTAAGCCTGGCCCCCTCCCTCGCCCCCTCTGCCTCTATCCACCTAGAGTAATTTTGAAAACAGTCTTTGCACTGCCAGTAAGTGGTATGTTGTGTCTCACCGGGAGCAGCTCAGACATAATAGGGAACAAAATCCTGAGCGCCTCAGGCTCCATTCTTCCCCAAGCAGGCTTCGTTCGAATACCTCACACGACTTAAATGTAATATGCACTTCTAACACTGGATTAACATTCTGTCTTCAAGGCTAGACAGCAGCTACCAGAGCAGTAACAACTTACGCCAAGTCGAAAGCACACTTGATAATTTCTTTTACACCAGCCATGGATCTTTTCTCCAGGTTAATATGTTTTGGCAGACTAAAAAAGGTAAGTGCTTATTTGAAAGCTGACCTAACTGTTTTTATCCTTAACAAATTTTAATAAGGGGCATAGACTATTAATGATGTTGGTTCCAATTTTCTAGCATATTCCTTCCCCCTCCTTAAATACACACACACGTACACGCACATATATTTAATTTCCTCATGACAGAACACAGAGTAATATCTTCATCACAGACTATTTGGAAAAATAACACACATGCATGCTGTAATTCCACCATCCAGTTTCTGTCCATCTTATTTTGAGAAGAAAATTTGAGATTTATGTATTTCCTAATACTGCCACTCCCGAGCCTATATACCTACTAAGAAATAAAACGGGAGTTGTGTTCAAGGCTTTGCTCTTAAGAGATGTGACTCCTTGATACCTGTTGAGAAAATACAGATGAAAAGATAAAGTACATTCTATCATTCTATCTTTATGTATAGCCAAATGCAGAGTTCTGGGCCCTGAGTTAAATTTTTGGGAAAGCACAGCAAAAAGCAGGGCTGCTGGCAGCTGAGGCACAAAAGCACGTCAGCCTCCAGAGCTCCTACAGCGACAGAAAGCCCCAGGGACCAAAGCTAAACGTTTGGCCACTTCGGTTATTCTCTAATAAGCCCTTTTTATGCTGAAATGTTGGTTTTGTTTTGTCTGTTTGCTTTCCCCTTCTTTCTTCCCTGACATTCTTTTCCTTTTTTGGTTAATAGCAGGGGGGAAAGCCATGATTCTTAAAGCCCTTAAATTTAATTACAAAATGTTAACTTAATCATTCCCAAAGGTTTACTAGAAAATAGACAGAATTCCTTTTAAAGATGGAAAAATAAGATACATAGAAAAGTAGCAGATTTTCTTATCATATAAATCATGTATTCAACAAATATGTATTCAGCATATACTATATATGTGTGTATATGTGTGCAGAGTATCTACGTGCTATTAGCCTTCCCAGTGCTAAAGGAGATGAAAAAATGTCAGTGGTGGGTGTATATTTTGGAAGGACAAGAGAGGGATGGAATAGAGTGAGCACGCATTGCTGCAGTCCAAAGTGAACTGGAGTTGCTCACTAACAAGTGGTACAAAGTGCTGTGAACATGTACACCAGGAGTCAGCAAGCTAAGTTCCATGCAACATATCTGGCCCAGTGCCTGGGAGTTGGGAGTGGTTTTACATTTTTAGATGGCTGGAAAAAAATCAAGGGAGGAATCAAAATTTTATGACAAGTGAAAGTGATACGAAATTCAAATTTCAGCATCCAGAAATAAAGTTTTATTGGAGCACCGCCCTGCTCATTGCTTTACACATTGCCCACCACCGAATTTGCACCACAACAGCAGAGCTGAGAAGTTGTGACAGAGACCGCGTGTGGCCCCTCGGAACCTATTTCCTATCTGGCCATATGCAGAAACAGTTTGCCAACCCCTAGCCTAGAGGAGGGAGATGTCACTTTTGCCCAAGGTCATTATGAGGGAAGTGACACATCTACCTTACTTTCCTATAGCCCTTGATAGCCCATGTGACCCTCCCAGTGGCCCTTTGGGGGACGAGAAGGGAAGGGCAGGTTTCATCATTCCCCACTTTTACTGCTGGGGAAGCTGAGGCTCAGTCCAATCTAGAGACTTGTTCAATGTTGGTAGCTAATCAGTGGCAGTACCACATTACATCTGTCTTGAGCCTTTCTACCCCAGGGTGCAGAGATTGGAGAGATGCTGGTGCAACAGCTATGCATACACAGACATCCCAGATGGGACAAGGGCACCATAAACAAGGGAGTCCAGCTGGGCAGCTGGTGTGGAGGGCTTCCGCTGGGCCCTAGGACAAAGCAGACAGGAGCTGTTAGGGCCTGCTCCCATCCCTGGACCCGAGGTGAGTCTCTCTGGCCCTGCCCTTTAGTCACTGAGAGAACCTCTGAGAGACTCAAGTCATATCGGTAACATAAGTCCTCTCCTGATACAGTTATGAAGAGTAAGTGAGGTCAGTATGAGAAGCAAATGAGTTAACTGTGTATGTATAGTGCTTAGCACAACACCTGGCCCTTCATAGCTATGATGTTAACCTGCTTTCATTCACTGGACGGGGAGCCTACTGGGCTTTGAAAACAGGAATTGACATGTCCTTCCACTAGACAACAGGAGAGCCATAAAGAGTGCAATCACACCTGAACATCAGACTACGTTAGACTGTCATACCACCCAACACTATGGAAACATTCCACCTGTGGAACAAATTCTAGCTCCTTTAGGAAAAAAAACCCTCCTAGGTATTAGCTCAGGAAAAAAAGACTCTTGTACTTTCAAGCTATTTGGAAGAGAAGTGGGTGTAAAAACTAGTTTTACATCTAGGAAGAAATGTTAGGTTGAAATTGAGAATTAAGTAATTGAACCGAACATCTAGAACTCCTGGGGTTTGGGGGCAGTGGTCTGAGAAAGAGACAAGAAGGGAGAAGGGCACGAAAGAACCATGAGGAGAGATTGACCAGACCCATGAGTGATGATCAGTCCAGCAATGCAGTTGGGACCCAGGGCCCGAGCATGGTTCATACAGCCCAGGAAAGCCGCTAGATTTAAGAACCAATCCATTCATCTTGTTCCACTTTCCACACTAATATTTCTTCTTTGGGAAATAAAACATCTACTCAAAAATAAATTTCCCTTTAGTATTACTGTAACCTCCTACACTCATACTACCAAATATCCAAATATGCTAATAATTTGAAACAAATTTTAAAAACTCTCTGATGTGAAATTATTTCATAGTATAGGAAATAAGCACTCTTCTGATGGATGTAATACAACAGAACACTGTTTCTTAAACCGCTTGTCAGGACCCATTAGAGCTGAAATCAGTTTACTGGGTTGACAACCATATAGAATAGAAGAGAAAATATCCAAGTGCATTACACATAATAAAGGACAAGTATTGTTAGGTGAATCTTTTGCTTCAGCTATATGTTTGTGTATGTGTGTGTTTACACACACTCATCTATGTTGCTAGGCTATGATGTAAATGGTATTCTCACTAGAGATCGTGGTCAAACAAGTTTAAAGGCACGGAAATAGAGTGTGATCCATGTAGGGAAATCCAGTATAAAAATCCTAATTCATTGAATAGCCACATGAGAGGGTAATTATTATTCCTGATAAGTGGAATTTCTTTAAATGATAAGCTCTCCCTTTGCATTTAAGATATGCTACAATTTACAGGATAAAGGATTTATGCACACCTTGTCACGTGTACCTCTTCTCTAAAATAAAGTGTATCTGTCAATTAATACAGAATTGATCTTGAAGTACAAAATTTATCAAAAGTCAGCAAGATAAATGGTTACATTGTTCAAAATGATGGCTGATCACGTTTCATGAAACAAAATCACTGAAGTATTTTTCACACTAATTAATCCACCATGGAGCAGAAGAGGAGGCTGGAGAGCAAAGAGTGGGCAGGGATGGCTTTTACCACCACTATACTTGAACAACCCCCATGATTACTTGGTGTACACAAAATAAGATGAGATTCCTAGTCCCCCCAAAATTAGATTTCGGAAAAGAGAAAGTCACCTTGTATTTAACTCCATATGAAGTCTCCCATCCTAAGAGGCATTCCCTCAATCACTCTCTTCTGAATGCCAAAAAGCAAAAAGCCTATTATCTCCAAGATAACAGGAACTGAAATCAAGCAATTCATTAATCCTGGAGGTGATGGTAACTGATTTTAAAGGGAGAAACCATGTCAAAAACATTTACCTGGTAAGACTGAAGATTTTATAAAAAGGAGATGTATGTTTCAGAGGTTACTTGAGAACTATTTGGAGAAGATAGCCAGAAACAACTGCAATCAATACTAGATAGGGATGCTTACGGAGGTCATAGGATTGAAATAGAATAGATGACTGAATGAATGAAGGGGGGCCAAGATTTTAACACCAATTTAAGAATATACTCCTTCACAACTGCCTGTATTGGATGTCCTACGAGCCATGCAGAAGTGCTGTGTTGTGGAGAGTAGGAATATACGCCTATAGAAAGAAAGGAAAAAAACAATTGTTCTTACACAATGTGAATGGACACACGGGGCTTAGAATTAAGTGTACAGGGGCAACATAATACGGAAGTTCAAGAAGTACTACATTTCAAATGAGTTAGATAGAAATGAATATGCCGAAAGTGGCCTAATGATGAAAAAGACTCTGAAGTCAAAGCATTTGAAGAAATGATTTTGTGAAGTGCAAAAGTGGAAGAATGTCATGTTTTTATTTTATTTTATTTATTTTTTTTTGGCTGCGTTGGGTCTTCGTTGCTGTGCACAGGCTTTCTCTAGTTGTGATGAGCGGGGGCTACTCTTCGTTGCGGTGCACGGGCTTTTCATTGTAGTGGCTTTTCTTGTTGTGGAGCATGGGCTCTAGGAGTGTGGGCTTCAGTAGTTGTGGCATGTGGGCTCAGTAGTTGTGGCTCTCAGTCTCTAGAGAGAAGGCTCAGTAGTCGTGGCACATGGGCTTAGTTGCTCCACGGCATGTGGGATCTTCCTGGACCTGGGCTTGAACCCGTGTACCCTGCATTGGCAGGCAGATTCTTAACCACTGTGCCATCAGGGAAGCCCCAAAGAATGTCATATTTTTAAATTACTAATTTTATATAATGTGATTTAAAATATATGCAAGTAGATTAATAAATATAAGTAGATATTTCATCCTTTATTTACATCCCTAACACGTGCTTATTCAAGTTGATGTAAAGCCATTTAAAAAACCACCTCGTTGGAAAATTGGGGACCACCTCATAATCAAGGGTACCTTATACATGGGCATATGTGGTAATCTCCATCCCAGATAATTGAGAATTGTCAATAGTTGGCTTGTGAGTGAACCTGAAGAGTAGGAAGCTGTTACAATACATTAAAATCCCTAAAATAAAGTACCAGTAACTGCTATCAAACAAATTCTTATCTGTTAAATATTCCCTATGATATCGCTGTGCCATGTGCAACAGAGACTTTTGCTGTGCTGTCCCCTCAGCCCACCTGGGAGTTCACCTGTAGCTCTGACGGACAGTTCCCCTGCACACTGACAGCTTCCCGCCTCTAGCCCACTTTTACTCTCTGCTTAGCTACCCAACGGCTTTCTCTGGTGCCTCCAAAGGTTGCTCAGGCTAATACTGGCAGCACTAAAGTGCTGGGAACTTAATGCCCCCAGTATTAAATTGTGGATAAAATCCCAGTTTCCCCACTGCTTGGTGGACAATCATAAAGAACAGAGCCTCCATTGCCCACAATGTTAATCTGCTCACTAATCTGCCTCTTTTCTTACTGGTTTTCCTTCCTTCTCTGTCTCATTTTCTCCATTCTTTCACATGTGCTTCTTGGGATCACCTCCCAAAGAGACTACTTGTACCCAAGTCCTTGTCTCAGGCCCTGCATGCATAAACTACTTAGCATCATGTGGTGATTTTGTGTCCTCTTTGAAAAACAGGTGTCTGCAGGAATCAAGGTAAAAGAGCTTTACCCTCATTCTTTACAACTGAATAGATCTTTGGAAATATCTCATCCATTCCTTTCAATAAATATTTGATGATCTCCTACTAATGCAAAGAGTTTTTCTATGGGTTGCAGGGTATGCCCAGATGAACAAAATATAGTTCTAGTTTCAAAGACCTTAGACTTGAGAATGAGACATGAAAGATGGAAGAAGGAACCCTATCACTGAAGAAGATTCAGGCCACAGAAAAGTGATGCGCAGTTCCAAGAGAAGGACTACTTCCAGCTGACTAGTATTTCATCACTACTCAGACACAGCCACTCTTCAAATTTTCTAACTCAAACGTGTGATTGAGGACATCTATCTTTTTATAAACTCAGCACTGACTCACCCACAGGTCAGCCCAAACATGGTACGTGTGATACAGCCTTACAGGCAACTGATTCAATACCTGAAGGCAAGGCATCACATTGCAGGGTCCCTAAGTGACCGCTCCAGGTATCATGTGTGTGTGACACTACATGGCCAGGCGAAGCGAGGAAACCAACCAGTGAGGCTTCCTTGATCATGCCAAGCATGTTCCCATCTCAGGCCCTTTGCTCTTGACATTCTCTGCCTGGAAGGCCCTGCCCTCAAATACCTGCATGGCTCACTCTTTCAGCTCTTTAAGCTCTCTCTGCTCAAGGCCTTTCCTGATCACTCCATATAAAATAACAGCAACCCCTACATCACCACACTCTATTCATTCCTTGCTTTCTTCTTCATAGCATGCACTGCCACCTGACATATTATATATGTGCTTATTTATGTTTTAATCTCCTTCCTCTAAAAGGTCGGCGATGGTAGGGACTTTCTCCCCCCTGCTGTATCCCTTGCACCAAGAATAGTGAATGGAAGAGAGAAGGTGCTCAGTGAACATTTGTTGAAGGAATGAATAAATGATTTCATCATTAGAACCTCAAAATCATCACTCACCACAGTCGAATTTCTATATACTTGTCTGGAATCATGACATGACTCTATAACTCAAGGGTCTAAAGGGTACAAAATTATTTTGTGAAAAAACTTTTGTAAAGCTTCAATGTGTATAGCAGGTATGAATAAATAAAAGTTTTAATTTTGTCATAAACTTGAACAGGCCATGGAATGCAACTCATTCAATGTCCACAGTGTCAATAGGAAAGAAATCCTGAAATTTTAGATCTTAGATACTGTACCTACTTTACTAAAAAAAATAACTTATTCATGCAAAAAATACTTATTGTGTGCTTATGATGGGCATGGTGTTGGGTGAAGTGCTATACTTGATTTTTCTTTTGCAACATTCTGCCATTACAGATAGGGAAAGTTCATCTTTTTAAAAACACTTACATTTTCCCCCATTATTTATTGAAGTCGGCAATCCCTGAGAGAAAATAGTCACAGGAAATACTTCAGGTAGAGTCTTTTATTCAGCTAATTTTAAAGGCAAACATTTTTCTCTTTTCATTGAGTTTAAGGGAAGGAGGAACCACTGTATTTAACAACATTTAATGTTATTAATTTTAATAACAAAAATTACATAAATGGTTGTCAAACTAATTACATTGGGCTAACTGGTTCCACCACAAATTCATGCTTTCCAAACACACGAGGCCCTCATAGTTGCGTGATAATCTTTTATTCACCCCTGAATGAGTCACCACTACATTTCCACAGCACTTCATCCAAGTCTTTATTATCCTACTCATGACCTCAACCTGCCCTCCTCTCTCTGACTTGACTTAGAAGACTATAGCCAAATTCCTTTCTTTCTACCACAAAGTTCCCATGCTTCTGTCTCAAAGAGTCCCTCCTTTGAAGAGTCCCATCTTTTTAAAGATTCCATCCCATCGGCTTCGCCTCTCCCTTACATTTCTGATCTCTTTTCCCTTCAATGGTTTCTTCTCCTCCGCTTATAAAGTAGGCTCAGGGCTTCTTATACTAAAAACTTACTTTCTCTATACTACACCCTACCTTTGATGTAGTAAACTCTCTCTCCTTCTCCTTCACCCCACTTATTAAAAAGGAAGTCTGTCCTCACTTCTTCCATGTGCATCACCCTCTCCTCTTTAACCCCTCACAGCCTGGCTACACTTCTACCTGCCTCAAGATAATCAAGGAATGCCAGGAGTCAAATCCAATGGCTCTTCCTTCACTGCACCTTCATCCCCCTGTGCCATGCTATAGGAACGACGATGCTCCCCTCACCTTTCCCAGCCTCCATGACACCACACTACTGCCACCACATTCCTGCAACTGCCCCTTGTTGAACATTGTTCATATCCGCTTTTTTCTCTCTTCCTCTCCAACCCACAGACATCCCCCAAGGATCGCACCTTTAGCCTCTGCCTCTTCTTGCTCCATTTTCTTTATTGGCCATTCCTGAGACATTAAAATTGCTCCTAAGTTGATGACTTACAAACCTCTCTTTGTAGCTCTAACGTCTCTCCAAGACCTACCCCTGTATTGTAGTCCCTTCATCTGGACAAACCTGTCAGGCCCAAAATGGAACTTCCTTTTTCCCCTCTTCCTCATCCTTCTCTGAAGCTCCTTTTTGACAATGACCCAAGCATTCTCTCAGCTGAGCCTGACAATGACCTCTGACTTCCCTGCTCAGTGTTCAGGTTACTCTTGCGCCTTGTCTCTTGAGTCTGCCCTCTCCCCTTCACTCCCACTGTCTCATTTCCTCTTGCCCCTAATTGGACAATAGAGTCTATCTGGTCTAGCTACTGCCATTCTTTCCTCATTTCATACATCCAACACAATGCTTCAAGATTAGCACCCTGAAGCACCGTTCTGGTCCTGTCAACCTTCCTCCTCAGAAACCTTCCAAGGCTCCCTGGCAGTTACTGAATACAATCCACATAAAAGTTGCCCCACAGCCTTGAGTGACCCTCTCTTTCTTACCTTACCTCTCACTTCATCTCTGGGCATCTCTTACGCTCCAGCCAAAGCACATCATTCTCTTTTTTCCCCCATTTTTACTGAGAAAGAATTTTTAAGCACACCATTCTGTTCCCTGAATGGGCACACAATTTCCACCTTTGCTACGCTGTTCCTCCCCCAGTATACCCTTCCTTCCCCGGCAGCCCAAACTCCACCTATGTAAATCAGAGCTCAAAGGCTCCTTCTTCCAAGAAATTCTTTTTTTTTTTTTTTTTTTTTTGCGGTACGCGGGCCTCTCTCACTGTTGTGGCCTCTCCCGTTGCGGAGCAGAGGCTCCGGACGCGCAGGCTCAGCGGCCATGGCTCACGGGCCTAGCCGCTCCGTGGCATGTGGGATCCTCCCGAACCGGGACACGAACCGGTGTCCCCTGCATCGGCAGGTGGACTCTCAACCACTGCGCCACCAGGGAAGCCCCCAAGAAATCTTTCTTGATTCTTCCTTCTGAAGTCATTGCTGTATCCTGTGAACTCCTACAGCTCTATAGGCATATGGCTTTCTCAGCACTTAACTATTTTCCACCATTCTTGTAGTTCGTTACATGCATGCCCTGTCTCTCCTTCCTGGCCATGAACTTCCTCTGGGCAGGATCTAAGTCTCCTTATTCTTCAAATCTCCAGCCCCCGTAACATTTCCCAAACCCTATCCAAAGGTATACACTACCTGAGATGTAGTAGGCAACTAACAAACGTTTGTAAATTAATCATTGTGACCCAAAGGGTTAACTTTGGATTTTAGTGCTTGAAATTCTCTCAACTGTAACAACAATTACTTTTTCCTTGCAGGATGTAAGTCCCACCTCCCGCACGGTACCCATAGTTTATTCCTTTTGGCCCCAAAGGTCAATTTTCAGACATCTTTTATTCCCAAGTCTTCCGAAAAACAAACTTCTTTAAAAGACCCAATAGTGGAAAAGAAAAGAATTAATGCTCCTTTAAGTGAAGAAGACGCATCCATGCAAAACAAATTACTTGCTGCAGGCTACAGCAAAAGGTACAACTGTTTACCAGACTGAATTACAGGATTCAAGCTGTATCATTAACCTTAATAGTCCAATCTTTAGAAAGCTGGGCATTGCATTTTAAAAATCATCACAGTTACGTTAGAAAGGAAATCACTAATTCCTGAGTCATCAATTGTGCTGTTGTATAATTATTCTTTTTCTAAACAGTTGATTTACCTTGATAATTGCTAACATTCTTAAACTTCCTTGTAAGACATTGATATCTCCGTATTTCACTTGCAAATATAAAGACAACTTTTTTTAAAAAAAGCTAAAACCTCTTAGAATGCCTTTTACATTCCAAAGTACTTTTCTCAGAAAGAAACTGGCAGAACTAATAAGAGAGTAAAGAACTAAGATTCCAAATTCATTTTTATAAATCTATCCTTACACCTTGGATGCGATCCAACAACCTCATATTAAAATTTTAGAAAGCTTGACTTGAAGGACATGAGGAAATTTACTTTAATGCTCACAGCTCCAAGAAAACCTGGTCTACGGATCAACATTAATTAAGAGAAGAAAAAAAAACATATGTGGACAGCCCTGGTTCTATTATTTTCAATGCAACCTCTGCGAAACAAAACAAAACAAAAATTTTTTAAAAGAGAAAGAAACGTCTGATGCCAACGTGTCGTATACTTACTTGTGTAGCTATGACTGCTACAGGCTCTTCAAGAGGACCGAGGCAGCCAGTTTGGATTCTGACAGCAATGCAGTAGAATCTAAGGTGTTACGATTAAAATAGGTTCTAAGCAGGTTAATCTAGTCCCACAACATTTTAATAAAGAAGTATCAAGATGTTAAGTGTAAAGGTGCATTCATTCCTATAAATACCGCAGGAGAAATACAGGAGCTGGGGAGTCAAACTGCAGTGGGCTCACATATGAATATGCTATCTCCCTTCCTGTCTCTCTCTGCCCAACCCCACACAAGCCTATCTTTATCACACAGAAACAATTAAACAGCTATAGACTTTGGATTCAATTCTGTGTCCTGGCTCCCACTGGGTGACTTACTGCCAGCTTGACATTTTCCAAATTCCCTACTAGCAGGCTACATTGGCTAGGAAAGCAGACACACTGACCTGGGACCCCATCACCATGGGTCTTTGGGGATTTCAGTTCCCGAATAATACATGGTACCACCTAGTCATTGTGAAGGCTGGAAGAGTGGATGTCACCAGCAGTAGAAATAAAGTATCCCCTTTCCTAAGGAAAACGCCCTGCCTGTGTGACGCTGACCAAGGCTGGAGGTGGGGGGATACCAAACATCTCTCAGTATGATCTTTTTCTTCTTTTTAAATACTACCCCCCATCTCTTATACACACCTCCAGAGTTCATTCTACAAGAACCCACAAAAAAGACCATATTCTTCAGCCATAAGATTTCCAGCATTTAAATGTGGAAGAAGGTCTAGTTGACATTCAAAGTTGTGGGGACAGAGAGAAGGTTGTGACCATTAAAGACCCTTTCCTTCAGGTCAGACAAGAGATAAACAATAGAAACTGCAGAGTCAGGGCATCTAAGACCCTTACAGAACAGGGGCTGAGGAGAGGAGAAGTGTCACAGGATGGAAGCTCCCTTCAAAACCTGGATGCCAGCAAGCCCAGAAAGGGTAACCATTATCCTGTTTCCCTTCCATGTGCCCAAAGCCATACGCACACTTCCACATCCCCATGTCAAGAGACATGTGAAAAAGGGGGGAAGTGAGGGGAAGCAAAGGGAAGTGAGAATCCCTACACCCGGGCATCCACGCGGCAGGAGCAGAACCGAGACTGTGCTCAGAGTTGCAGGGTCGAAATAACGAACACTGTCCTACAGTCAACGGGTGGCAGCAAGTCAGGGCACCCGCAGATCTCCGGGTTTGGAGAGCAGTATGCAATCACGCGAGTATACACACGTACACAGATTCACACACATGGGATTTTACAAATCCGCACCACCCCAATGCCTCCCTCCACACTCAGACACCAAGTGCATCCTGCACACTTCATCGTTGCCATCACCACACTCTTTCTCCCGGAGAAGTCAGCCGAGAGCTGAGGGATCCTAGCGGGGATTCCTGGAAATGTCATCTCCCAACACCTTCCCCCAACACCGTACGCCACCCCCATCCCTTCGGCTCTACCTTTTACACACACACACACACACACACACACACACACACACACACACACACACTCCTGCCATGACTGTCATCAGGCCCGCCGCTGCCCCCAAAGCACCGAATCTCAGCGCGCACCGGACACCACCTACCCTCAGCGCCCCCTTCCCCCGCCCCGTTAG
Organism: Lagenorhynchus albirostris; assembly: GCF_949774975.1. Lineage (NCBI taxonomy): Eukaryota > Metazoa > Chordata > Mammalia > Artiodactyla > Delphinidae > Lagenorhynchus > Lagenorhynchus albirostris. The sequence goes on along the minus strand of NC_083101.1, from coordinate 49,668,772 downwards.
CTCGATGGCTCAAGTCATTGCCCCCTGGATGTCGCCGGCTGTCCCCTCTCATCCGCACTATTGTTCCTTGCAGGCGCCCTTCGGCGAGGACCGGGTCTCTATCGGGGGCAGCATCAGCACCGGGGACCCCGCATTTACCCACCAGTCCCTGGCGGTGGTACCTTGCCTGACAGCTGGGTCCGCGGGCCCGCGGAAGCAGGCGACGCTAACGACAGCGTTGGTGCCGAGGCTGGGAATAAAGCTCCACTCCAGCCGCTCCTACCTCCAGCGCCACCATCTTCTCCCGCCGCCGCCGCCGCCGCCGCCGCCGCCGCCGCCGCCGCGACCGCAGCCGCCCTCGCCCAGCTACAGCTGGGGCTCCGCAGCCGGCGCTCGGGCCCCTCCGGTCCCGCGGCCCC